>NW_024429266.1:79920654-80520654 GCF_017639785.1 Mesocricetus auratus
CATTAATGACACATCTCAAATAGTATATCATTTTGAAGCATATTTCTAAAGATCACAAAATATTTTAAAACCTGAATAAGGGAATATAATCATTTAAAACCTAACCAGCCAAAATTTATTTTGTATATGAAAGTTTTCATGATTTCTATAAACTTTCAGGTTTTTCTCACATTTTGACAAATCTTTTTTATGTCTGATTTCACGCTATTAGAGTTGAAAAAAAGTCTCCTTATGTTCCCATGGTGGCGTTTTTTGTTAAATAAACCAATTGACATGATTAAGTAAATTATACTGTGCACAGTAATTGATTTAATTTCAATAACTTTATTACCCATTGATATAAAATGTTATTGATATGTTAAGGGAGAATTCAAGGCTCTCTGTACTATGATATAGAAAACTAATATTATATTTCTAACATCATATACCTTATCAATAAAAATAAAGTTAATATGCAAACTTTAATTCAAAAGTATTTATGGTATGATGATGGTAGATATATAGCTTTTTATTATCTGAGTATTATATAAATTCAATAATTATTATTAGGTGAGTTAAACATTAGAAGATAGACTTATAAAGCAGAATGTTAGTGTAAATTAATGATAAAGATTGTTTAGGATCAGAGAAGAAACTAATTATCCTCAATGAAGACATCTTTGGGGATGTCACATTTATTTCATGAACTAATTCAATTAGTTGAGAAAAACCAAAGCAATGAGCTTAAATTGAGTTCATAAAACAGTCTTTTATTTTTAAAGTCCATGACTAAATAACCAAACATGCTAGAGAGAGTGACCATTGAAAATACTAAGCATGGTAATGGTTGCAAGACATGTTTGTGTGTGTGTGTGTGTGTGTGTGTGTGTGTGTGTGTGTGTGTGTGCATGCATTTTTATTCTAGGAGTGAAGGTAACCTAAAGATTTTAAGCAAGTGTGTGATCTCATCAATTTAAACTTTACTTATAAAATATTTAGACTGATATATTTCATCAAATGTGAAATATAGAGGGAATGCAAATTTCCCACTGCTTTTCTTTGAAAAATACACCATTTTTCCTAAAAGTAAAAGGTCAGTAATTTGATAAGTTGTATTCAATTCTGGGCATGATAATGCCTGTATGATTAAATTGTCCATTCATGTTTCTACAATATATTTGAAATAAACTGACACACTTTGGGCCAGCTAATGTTAACCAGGGTAAACATTTATGGTACCTTCACAACTTTACATTCATCACCTATAAAGAATTGTAACTTCAGAATATTTATTTATTTATTTATTTTTTGTTTTGTTTTTCGAGACAGGGTTTCTCTGTGGCTTTGGAGGCTGTCCTGGAACTTGCTCGGGAGACCAGGCTGGTCTCGAACTCATAGTGATCCGCCTGCCTCTACCTCCCGAGTGCTGGGCGCCACCAACGCCCGGCCAGAATATTTATTTTCATCTATTTAAATACTCAGTCATACCCTACTCCTCCATCACACACACCTCTCCATTTTCAAAAACAAGTAGTATTTCCTTAAAATAACTATGAAATGTCATTTGTGAAATATAGTATATATATATTAACTTAATTTAAAGTGAAAAATAATTTCTCAACAGCTGTTTTTACCAACATTTCCTAATTTATATTTAATATATTTAATTCTGAATTGCACTTGCTGTATCAATGTGCAATTTCAAAAGTACATAAAATACATGTTTTTCTGTGTTGCTTGATATACAAATAAATACATAGCTTGAAATCCATAGAGAAAAAATAGAATCAACTCCTAGAGAATAATGTGACAGTAGAGCTATCTTTCTGAAAAACACAAATGTTTTTGGACTTAAGTATGTTTTAACGTCCACTTACCTGCTTTCCTGAGAAGATCCAGCCCTTAGTCACCAATTTCCTTATACAAATACTGTGGAATAACCCTTTCATATACTGTTAAGATTTGACACTTGGATTGGTTTAATAAAAACCCAATTGTCCTGTAGTGAGGCAGAAAGTATAGGTGTGACAACCAAACTAAGAACACTGGGAAGAAGGAAGGGAGTCCAAAAAGATGCCAGCAGGTGCAGAGGAAGCAGAACAAGTAGAAAATAAGCTAACAAGCCATGAGCCACATATCAGAGGATAGATAAGAAATATGGGTTAATGTGAAACATAAAAGTTAGTTGGCAACAAGCCTGAGCTATTAGCTGAGCATTGACAATTAATATTACATTTCTGTGTGGTTACTTGGGAGCCAGTGGTCCCAACAAAAAACACTGCCTCTATAAAACTGGCCTTCCTATACCGGCCCAGAATTTCCCCATGGAACCTGAGAAGGCTTGAGGAAAGATTCTAAAAACAGGTAGGCATGGAGCCAAACACAGCTTCCTAGTCTCTTGTCTCTAATGCCAGCCACAATACAGAGAAGCTGACAACTGCCTGCAGGCTTGAGCTGCCAATGCAAGCCAACCTAGCATATCATGAGCTAAGCTTCATGATGAGTTCCCACAGTTCCTCACATGGAGTGTTACACAGAAAAGCTTCTCCCAGGCCCTGCCTGTCGACTTCAGTCACCAGAGTGAGCCAAGCAAACAAAAGTGTTTGGGTTTTTCTTCATACAGGCAGAAAATATTACAAATACACAGTAAAAACAGATCCAGACAGAAAAAAAGCTTCTAAATGGGTGGCAGAATATTTTAAAATATACATAGGTTTATGAGAGAGAGAGAGAGAGAGAGAGAGAGAGAGAGAAATGGAGACAGAGCATATAAAATAATTTAAGAGTAATAAAGTAAAATCCTTATAAATGGAGTGAAGTAATATAAAAGAAACAAGTCATGTAGAAATGGAAAATACACAGTGTGTCTGGATCCTGTATTTTTTGTTGTCTTTAATATTTTTTGAATTCTAAGAGACAGTGGATTCTGGAAACTGCTATATAAACCAACTTATACATTTTAAAAATATCTTGCCTTGAATGTTGAAGTCAAGTAATGTTGCTTTGAGGGAGAAGTTATGTTTCATTTCCACGGGAAATGAACAACTATAGATTCATTTTACATTGAATGTATAAGTTTTGATTTAGGAAGACCCACTGAATATTCTAATTATAGACATAAAGAAATAAATTTACAAAAACTACAAAACATTTAACTGAGATTTTACCTGCTCACCTATAAAAAAATACCCTTTTATGAAAACTTGTATGCAACACAAGGTATATACTCAGATTAATAAAAAAATCTATGTTACCATCGAAATATAATGTATTTTCAGAAGAAAGAGACAAGACACCAATAAAAGTTATTCAACAAGTGATCCAGCATCTCAACATTACCCACTTGTGTCTACTCAATATTCTATATCCAAATCAGCTTCAGTCAATATGTAACAAATATCCTGATTTTTCTCAAGGTTCTCCCAAAGATGTCAGCACTAACAAACAACAGGAAGTGGTCTAGAAATCATGCCCACATTCTCCAAAGTGGGTTATGGATGTTTATTATCAGTTAAGGGGAGGTTGGTTACAAGATGTTATTGGCGTCATCCCTTTAGAAGGCAATGACATCTAATCTAAAGGGATGGCACCAATTGGCAAGCTAAGCAATAGTGTAGAGACCACCTCAAATGACCATTCCTGATAGTGAATTTGATGTCTATAACCATCCTGGAGCCTTCATCCAGTGACTGATGGAAGCAGAGGCAAACACCCACAGTTAAATACTGAACAGAACCCAAGGAACCCAGCGACAGAGAGAGAGGAACAATGAGCAAATTGGCAAAGAATGGGCTGGCAAAACCAGCAGAGACAGCTGATCCAAACAGGGGAGAACTCTTGGACACCAGACTGACAGCTGGAAGGCCAGCATGGGACCGATCCAGACCCCCTGAATGTGAGAGTCAGTGAGGAGGCCTGGGCAACCTATGGGGTCCTGAGCAGTGGATCAGTGTTTATCCCTCGAATACTAAGAGACATCTTGTGTCCATAACACAAAGAGGGTTGCTCTCTCTGCCTGGACTCTTAGGGAAGTGCCTGGACCCTACCCTGAGGGAAATGATAGACTCTAGATATCCCCTATGTGGAAGGAATTGGCAGTAGCATGGGAGGATGGGAGGATGGTAGTGGGGTGCGGGAGGAGGGGAGGGAGAGGGAACTGGGATTGACATGTAAAACAGCTATTTAAAATTAAAATAAGATAATAAAAAAAGAAAACCCCCCAAAAAACAAAGGAAAGCTTTAGACTTGATACAAACTCAAACATATATACAGTGTATATACATAGGAGATGATTAGCAAATTACAATCAACTCATATCCTATTCTGAGTATATCTATTGCATCTAAACATAAATTTATCTGAAAGAGATGCCCAAGTCTGAACACATCCTTCCAATCACAACCCTAAATAATTGAAAACTAACTCTACTAGGTGTAATGTCAACAGTAAGGAAAGGGGAGTAGTATTTTTAGAATTACTTCCTGTTGAAATGGGACGATGATAACCTCATGGGATTCTGTAGGAAGAAAATGTTAGTGAAGTGAAAGTCTCAAGTAGACAGACTACAACATTAGTACCCAGTCTCTGGCGGGAGATGTTTGATTGAATTTCTTAACTGAAGTTCTAAACTTGATTGAAGCTCTTAAGGAAACTTCTTTACAACAGACAGAGACCACTACAGAAAACCACAACCAGCCCTAGGAGATATATCTACAAAACAACTCCTACACCCAAGGCTCAGGAATATTAAGGAAAAAGGACCAGAACATAAGAGTCAGATCATGGAATTTGTTAGAAAAAAAATACTGAGGTGGATAGGAAAGTATGTATGCACTTTACTGAGGGTAAAAACTTAACTCAGTAGCTTTTAAGCAGATCAGTAGGTAAACAGCAATGTATATACTGGTCTATCCTCAAAGCAGTGAATATTAATTATTGGACCAATGGGTTCATTAGAGAAATAAACAAAGTAATGGTATCCCTCTTGGAAGCATTAAAGGATGATCATCATAGTTAAACACATGAATCTACTTAGTTTAAAATCAAGAAATGAGCCCAGAACTCAAGAAGTGGTATAGTCTACATTCATGTCATTGTTTTATTGTAAGTTCCTTACATAAATGACCATTTATATAATGCATATAAATATCAAATATGTTGAATTGGCACAGACAGAGATACTATGGAAACAGTTTTAGTGATTTCAAGCACCCCCCCACACACACATTCACACACAAACACATCTACATTCACACAAAACATACCTATATGAATTAATACTTTAGGGAAAGATAACTATTTAAAATTGTAATGTAAATTATTTTGAAAACCTTTGTGATATTATTTCAGTGTTTGGAAATTAAAACATAAAAAATTGAAGGTAGGGAAGGAAGAGAAACAAAGGAGGATAAAAACACTAAAAGCAAGGAAAATTGGGTTAGAAAACTACATCTTCTATTCATAACCCATTTGAAAAGAATTGTTATCAACATCAACAAAAGTAAACATATGGTACTATCGATAAAACATTAAATTAGTAAATGGGACTGGAGAGATGACTCAGTTGTTTTTAGCACTTACTGCTGTCTCAGAGTATCATGGTTTAAAACATAAAAACTAAATGGTTACTTACAACTGTCCATAGCCTCCATTTTATACGATGTTTTACTCTCTCTTCTTGTCTCCACAGACACTAGGCACACATTTGGTACACAGGCATACTTGCACCCAAAACACATACACACACATATCCATACAAAGCATAAAGAACAATAAAGAACTGTTTTGAAATGAATGCACCTTAATTGACTTTATTTTTTTTAAATAATAATTTTGAATTATTACTATTATTATTTGGATGCCTTTTTAAATTCTAATGAGGGATAGTTGGGGTGTATTTGTGAGATGTGGAAGGTTTTTATTTATTTATTTATTTATTTATTTTTCAGTTTAAATTAAGATAAGAAACAAGGTTGCTTAACAAGTCTGTTCCAGGTCATGCTCCCTTTCCCTCGCCTCCTGCCGTGCCCTCCCCCCAAGCCCCCCATTATCCCCTCATTTCCCCAGGGAGGATGAGGCCCTCCGTGGGAGTATCCATAGTCTGTCATTTCATATAGGGCAGGGCCTAGACCCTTCCCCAAGAGTTCAGGGTGAGAGTGCACCTCACATTGTTCTATGGGAGTCCAAAGTCCGTGTGTACACTCGGGATGGGTACTGATCTGTTGCCCAAGGGTCAATAGATTACCTAGGCCTCCTCACTGACACCCAGATCAGTCCCATGCTGGATTCCCAGGCTGATGCTGGGATTCAAGAGTTAACCTTTGTCAGATCAGCTGTTTTGGGGGTTAAACCAGCCCAGTCTTAATCCCTTTGGTCATCAGTCCTCCCTCTCTGTTACTGGCTTTCTTGAGTTCAGCTCAGTACTTAACCAAGGGAGTCTGCCTCTTCTTCGATCAGCCACTGAATGAAGTTTCTGTATCCCAGACTCTCTGGCCATGGGATTGTAGGCTGTCACTCCCCAGACCTATATCTAAAATCCATATATGAGAGAGTACATGCCATGTTTCTGTTTTTGTGACTGGGTTACATCACTCAGGATGGTTTCTTCTAGTGTCATCCATGTGCCTGCGAATCTCAGGATTCCATTGTTTTTTTCTGCTGAATAGTACTGCACTGTGTAAATGTACCACATTATCTCTATCCACTCTTTGGGTGAGGGACATCTAGGTTGCTTCCAAGTTCTGGCTCTTGCAAATAATGCTGCTATGAACATAGTGGAACAGATATCTTTGTTGTATGAATGGTCATCTTTTGGATATATGCCTAAGAGTGGAGTTTCTGGGTCTTGTGGTAGGTTTATTCCCATTTTTCTGAGGAATATCCATACTGATTTCCAAAGTGGCTGAACCAGTTGGCACTCCCACCAGCAAAGGAGGAGTGTCCCCCTTTCACCACATCCTCTCCAGCATAAATTGTCATTGGTGTTTTTGATTTTAGCCATTCTGACAGGAGTGAGATGGTATCTCAGAGTTGTTTTGATTTGCATTTCCCGGATGGCTAAGGATGTTGAGCACTTTCTCAAGTGCCTCTCAGCCATTTTAGACTCCTCTATTGAAAATTCTCTATTTATTTCTGCAGCCCACTTTTTAATTGGATCCTTTGGTGTTTTGGAGACTTGCTTCTTGAGTTCTTTGTAAATTTTGGAGATCAACCCTCTGTCAGATGTGGGATTAGTGAATATTTTTTCCCATTCTGTGGGCTGCCTTTTTGTCTTGCTGACTGTGTCCTTTGCCTTACAGAAGCTTCTCAGTTTCAGTAGGTCCCATTTATTAATTGTTGATCTCACTGTCTGTGTTAGTGGTGTTAAGTCCAGGAAGCTGTCTCCTGTACCAATTGGTTCAAGGGTACCACCCACTTTCTCTTCTAAGAGGTTCAGTGTGGCTGGATTTATGTTGAGGTCTTTGATCCATTTGGACTTAAGTTTTGTGCATGGCGATAGACATGGATCGATCTGCATTCTTCTACATGCCAGTCTCCAATTATGCCAGCACCATTTGTTGAAGATGCTTTCTTTATTCCATTGTATATTTTTAGCTTCTTTGTCAAAGATCAGATGTTCGTACGTGTGTGGGTTAATACCCGGATTTTCAATTCGATTCCATTGGTCTGCCTGTCTATTTTTGTGCCAATACCAAGCTGTTTTCAGGACTATAGCTCTATAATAGAGCTTGAGGTCAGGGATAGTGATGCCTCCGGACGTTGCTTTGTTGAACAGGGTTGTTTTGGCTATCTTGGGTCTTTTGATTTTCAAGACAAAATTGATTATTGCTCTTTCAAGGTCTGTGAAGAATTGTGCTGGGATTTTAATGGGGATAGCATTGAATCTGTAGATTGCTTTTGGCAGGATTGCCATTTTTACTACATTGATCCTACCTATCCAAGAGCATGGGAGATCTTTCCATTTTCTGAGGGCTTCTTTAATTTCTTTCTTTAAAGATTCAAATTTCTTGAGATACAGGTCTTTCACTTGTTTGGTTAGTATTACCCCAAGGTATTTTATGTTGTTTGTGGCAATTGTAAAGGGTGATGTTTCTCTGATTTCTTTTTCAGCGCTTTTATCATCTGTATATAGTAGGACTACTGATTTTCTTGAGTTGATCTTGTAGCCTGCCACTTTGCTGAAGGTGTTAATCAGCTGTAAGAGTTCCCTGGTAGAGTTCTTTGGGTCATTGATGTAAACTATCATATCATCTGCAAATAGTGAAAGTTTGACCTCTTCCTTCCCAATTTGTGTCCCCTTAATCCCCCTTAGGTGTCATATGGCAATGGCTAGAACTTCAATTACCATGTTGAAAAGGTATGGAGAAAGTGGACAGCCTTGTTTTGTTCCTGATTTTAGAGGAATTGCGTTGAGTTTCTGTCCATTTAGTTTGATGTTGGTTGTTGGTTTACTGTATATAGTTTTTTTATGTTTAAGTATGTCCCTTTTATCCCAGATCTCTCCAAGACCTTTATCATGAAGGGGTGTTGGATTTTTCAATGGCTTTTTCAGTATCTAGTGAGATGTTCATGTGATTTTTGTTTTTCAGCTTGTTCATAGGGTGGATTACGTTGATGGATTTTTGTATGTTGAACCATCCCTGCATCCCTGGGATGAAACCTACTTGATCGTGGTAAATGATTGTTTTGATATGTTCTTGGATCCGGTTTGCCAGTATTTTATTGAGTATTTTTACATCAGTGTTCAATAGGAATATTGGTCTGAAGTTCTCTTTCTTAGTTGTGTCTTTGTGTGATTTGGGGATCAAGGTTATTGAAGCCTCATAGAAACAGTTTGGCAAAGACCCTTCTGCTTCTATTATGTGGAATACTTTGAGAGGAATTGGTATAAGCTGTTCTTTGAATTTCTGGTAGAATTCTGCACTGAGGCTATCTAGACCTGGACTTTTTTTTTGTTGGGAGACTTTGGATGACTGCTTCTATTTCCATAGGGGTTATAGGTCTATTTAAATTGCTTATCTGTTCTTGACTTAGTTTTGGCTAGTGATAGCTGTCCAGGAAGTCGTCCAATTCCTTTAAATTTTCGAATTTTGTAGAGTACACTTTTTCAAAGTATGACCTGATGATTCTCTGGATTTCCTCAGAGTCTGTTGTTATGTCCCCCTTTTCATTTCTGATCTTGTTAATTTGCATGTTCCCTCTCTGGTCTTTGGTAAGTTTGGACAAAGGTTTGTCTATCTTGTTGATTTTCTCAAAGATCCAACTCTTCCTTGCATTGATTCTTTGTATTCTTTTCCTAGTTTCTACTTTATTGATTTCAGCCCTCATTGATTATTTCCTTGCATCTACTCCTCCTGGGGGAGTTTGCTTCTTTGTGTTCTAGAGCTTTCAGCTGTGATGTTAATTCTCTAGTGTAACTGTTCTCCAGTTTCTTCATGTGGGCACTTAGTGCTATGAACTTCCCCCGTAGCACTGCTTTCAAAGTGTCCCATAGGTTTGGGTATGTTGTGTCTTCATTCTCATTGAATTCGAGGAAATCTTTAATTTCTTTTTTTATTTCTTCTTTGACCCAGGGATGGTGCAGTTGAGCATTATTCAATTTCCATGAGTTTGTAGGTTTTCTGTAATTTGTGTTGTTGTTGAATTCTAATTTTAAAGCATGGTGGTCTGATAAAATATATGGAGTTATTCCAATTTTTTTGTAGCTGCTGAGGTTTGATATGTTGCCAAGTATGTGGTCAATTTTTGAGAAGGTTCCATGTGATGGTGAGAAGAAGGTATATTCTTTTTTATGTGCATGAAATGTTCTATAGATGTCTGTTAATTCCAGTTGTGTCATTACTTCTATTAGAGTCTTTGCTTCTTTGTTGATTTTCTGTCTGTTATTCCTGTCTACTTGTAAGAGTGGTGTGTTGAAATCTCCCACTATAACTGTCTGGGGCTTTAGATGTTATTTAAGTTCTAATAATGTTTCTTTTACGAATGTGGATGCCTTTGTATTTGGGGCATAGATGTTCAGGATAGACACTTCATCTTGGTGGGTTTCACCTGTGATGAGTATGTAATGACCTGCTTCATCTCTTTTGATTGATTTTATTTTAAAGTCTAGTTTGTTAGATATTAGGATTGCTACCCCTGCTTGTTTCTTGGGTGCATTTGATTGAAAATTTTTCTCTCAACCTTTAACTCTCAGGTAATGTCTGTCTTTGAGGGTGAGGTGTGTTTCTTGTATGCAGCAGAAGGAAGGGTTCTGTCTTCGAATCCATTCTGCTAGCCTCTGTCTTTTTATTGGTGAGTTAAGGCCATTAATGTTGCAAAATATTAATGACCATTGATTGTTCATCCTTCTTCGATTTGCAATGGTTGTTGTTGGTGGAATTATGTGTGGAATTTCACCCCTTTGTTCTTTTGTCTGTTGGTAGAGAGGGATTGTCTAATGCCTATGTTTTTCTGGTTGCAGTTAGCTTCCTTGGGTTGGAGTTTTCCTTCCAAAATTTTCTATAGTGCTGGGTTAGTGGATACGTATTGCTTGAATCTAGTTTTGTCATGGAATATCTTGTTTTCTCTGTCTATAGTGATTGAGAGCTTTGCCGGGTATAGTAGTCTGGGCTGGCATCCATGGTCCCTTATTGTTGGTAGAATATCTATCCAGGACCTTCTGGCTTTCAGAGTTTCCATGGAGAAGTCAGGTATAATTCTGATAGGTCTGCCTTTATATGTTACTTGACATTTTTCCTTAGCTGCTCTTAGTATTCTTTCTTTATTCTGTATATTTGGGGTCTTGATTATTATGTGGCAAGGGGACTTGTTTTGTGATCCACTCTATTTGGTGTTCTGTAAGCCTCTTGTACCTTCATTGGCATGTCTTTCTTAAGGTTGGGAAAATTTTCTTCTATGATTTTGTTGAATATGTTTTCTGCCTCTTCGAGGTGGTTTTCTTCTCCTTCTTCTATACCTATTATTCTTAGGTTTGATCTTTTGATGGTGTCCCATATTTCCTGGATGTTTTGTGTTAAAGATTTGTTGGACTTAAGGTTTTCTTTGGTTAATGAATCTATTTCATTTTTTTTTATGAGGCAGGGTTTCTCTGTATTGTTTTGGAGGCTGTCGGTCCAGCCTGGCCTTGAAGAGATATGGAAGTTTTGAGTATGTGGAAGGAGCTGGAGAAGGGTAAACTCTGCTAAGAATATATTATATGAAAATAATTCATATTTTCAATAAAAATAGCACATTAGTATTTGAGAAACAGTAAGAGAGACAGACAAAAAATATTGCCAAACATATGTATGTGACTGATTTTGGTCTATACTGAACATTATAAGACCCAGTATTGAAAGACAAGAGAGTATTTTCTGATAAAAAGAAAAGAGTCAAGAACATTGTCTTAAGGTCATACCATAGTGGGAGTCTGGTACCTAACAATCATCTCTGAAAACAAACCTACAACTGATATTATACATACTGAGAAGGTTACTCTTAGGTGTGTGTGGTGTGTGTGTAAGCAAGTATTGAAAAGTTGGCTTTGAATAAGAAAAGAGCAATGAGGTATAATTGAGAGGGCTTGAAATGAGGAAAGAGAAGGAAAAAGCTTTCAATTGTATTATAATCACAAAAGAAAGAAAACTGAACATTACTGTCTACTATTATATCTCATATTATTGCCATATACTGCCCCAAACTCAGGTGCACCCAATTTCATATGAAAATGTATTTAAAGACTCATACTTAATCAATCCATTAATAGATGGTGACTTCCATATGCCACTTTATCCAATAGATAATGGTCATCTGAGTAAATAAATGAACCAAAATGAACAGAGAAACATGAGAATTAATGGAAACCATACAACATTTGGACTAAACTGATATCTACAGAAAACATCAAGTAAATGCCAAAGAATAAGCATTCTACTCACCAGTACAGGGATACTTTTTAAAAAATATAGACCACATTGTGTGGCACAAAGCAAAAACTTTCAAATTAAGAAACGTTTTAAATCATTCCTTGTGTCATAGCTGACTTCAATGCAAAAAAAAGTTAAAATTGACTGCAAGCAAGTCACTAGTAAATACACAAAGTTATAGAGAATAGACAACTCAATAATGAATGACTAATAGGTCAAAAAATCAAGTAAAAAATGAAAATCCTAGAACTAAATTGAAATAAAAACACATCACAGGATCCTGGTATACAATGGAAACATTCCCACCAAGGAAATTTATACCTTAACATGCATACACTTACAAATGAGTAAGAAACAATAAATATGCTGATGCAACTAAAATATTAGAATTTTTATTTTGCAAAATTTGAAAAAAAACAAGAAAAAAGTATAAAACCACTCATAGAAACAAAGAAACAGTGCAAAGAATCAATTAATTATTGGGTCTCTGAGAAGATTTAAAAATCAAAACAAAACAACAAAGAAACAAACAAAAATATTGCCAGACCCTTGCCAAAAGAAGAAGAAGACTCAAGAAATGTACATGGAAAAATTACAATAAACACCAGGAAATTCAGAATATCATTAAGGGACTATGTAGAAACCAAATCTCCATTAATATTGAAAACCTAAAAAAAAGTCTGTCTACAGACAAATCACCAAAATTAAATCATGAAGAAATATAAAACCATAGTGGAACAGACATCTTTGTTGTATGAATGGGCATCTTTTGGATATATGCCTAAGAGTGGAGTTGCTGGGTCTTGTGGTAGGTTTATTCCCATTTTTCTGAGGAATCTCCACGCTGATTTCCAAAGTGGCTGAACCAGTTGGCACTCCCACCAGCAATGGAGGAGTGTCCCCCTTTCACCACATCCTCTCCAGCATAAATTGTCATTGGTACTTTTGATTTTAGCCATTCTGACAGGGGTGAGATGGTATCTGAGAGTTGTTTTGATTTGCATTTCCCGGATGGCTAAGGATGTTGAGCACTTTCTCAAGTGCCTCTCAGCCATTTTAGACTCCTCTATTGAAAACTCTCTATTTAGTTCTGCAGCCCACTTTTTAATTGGATCCTTTGGTGTTTTGGAGACTTGCTTCTTGAGTTCTTTGTAAATTTTGGAGATCAACCCTCTGTCAGATGTGGGATTAGTGAATATTTTTTCCCATTCTGTGGGCTGCCTTTTTGTCTTGCTGACTGTGTCCTTTGCCTTACAGAAGCTTCTCAGTTTCAGTAGGTCCCATTTATTAATTGTTGATCTTACTGCCTGTGCTAAAACCCCCAGAAACAGCTGACCAGACAAAGGTTAACTCTTGAATCCCAGGCATTAGCCTTGGAAGCCAGCATGGGACTGATCAAGACCCCCTGAAGAGGCCTAGGGATTCTATTGAGCCTTGGGCAGCAGATCAGTACCCATCCCAAGTATACACACGGACTTTGGACTCCAATAGAACAATGTGAGGTGCACTATCACCCTGAACTCTTGGGAATGGGTCTAGGCCCTGCCCTATATGAAATGACACACTATGGACACCCCCATGGAGGGCCTCACCCTCCCTGGAGAAATGAGGGGATAACGGGGGGGGTGAGGGCACGGGAGGAAGGGTGGGAATGGGAGAGGGACCTGGAACTGACTTGTGAAGCAACCTTGATTCTTATCTAAATTTAAACTGGAAAATAAAATTAAAAAAAAATAAATAAAAAAAAAGAAAAAAAAGAAATATAAAACCAAAAGACATGTATAGCAAAAGAGAAGATTGAAATGTTAATAAGAAGCTTTCCAGGAAAATAGAAAGACCCAGAGAAATATATTCACAGAAGAAATGTACCCGAATTCTGAACATTTACAGACTATCTTTCTTTGACAAGTAAGAAATAGATATATAAGATCAGCTACCAAATTGATTGTATGAATCCAAACTGAGTTAAAGATGCAAAAAAGAAAACTACAAGCCAAATATAAGTTAACAAACAAAAAATTGCTTAATAAAAAGCTGGCCAACAGAATTTTGACACAGATATACCTCTGAAAATCAAAGGTGATTCATCATATGTGAGTCAATAAATTAATAAAGCACGTAATGTGATTAAGGATGATTATCACATGAATATCTGAGCTGATACAGAAAAAACTGTGACAAAAATCCAGCCAGTTTTTATGGTAAATGTCCAGAAGAATATAGGACTGCAGGAAATATATTTCAACATAAAAAAGCTATGCATGAGGAACACACAATCAACTTCATTTAAAAGGGAGAAAATCTTGATAAAGTGAGGAGTAAGATAAGGATGTCAACCATCCTCACTGCTTAACAACATTTTGAAGTTCTAGCTGGAGCTATAAGGCAAGAGTATCAAAATAATGAGTATAAATAGGAAAAGAAGAATTCAACTTATCCTTATTTACAGCCTGGTATACAAAGTGAGTTCCCTGACAGCCTCCCAAAACAATACAGAGAAATCCCATCTTGAAAAAACAAAACAAAAAAAGGAAACCTCACAATTCTACCTGAATACTTCTAGAATGAATAAGAATTTCATAGGATCAACATGCATAAGTCAAACGATTTTCTAAACATCAACAGGAAGTGTATAGAGAAGAATTTTTTTGACATATTCCCATTCACCATAGCCAAAAAGAACATCAAGTATCTACAAATTGACCTAATAAAGAAATTATTGTCTTCCACAGTGGAAAATTTAAAACTCAGAAGAAATAGAAAGTGAGCAACACTAGATAGCCTATCATAGTTAATATTGTGAAAATGCCCAGCTTACCAAAATATATTTTCATACTTAATGCAATACCAATTAATACCCAAATCCTGCTCTTCACAGCAAAAAAAAACCCTTCAATGACAAACTATTATAATATTCATATGGAACCAGAAGAGACACTGTGTAGTCAAACAGTCCTGAGCAAAAGGAAACATACTGAAGGAATTACCTTCCAAATCTTAAGATATACTATAGAACCATAATGATTGACTGATGTTAATGGTGCAAAAACAGATACATAGACCTGTGGGAAAAAGCAGAGACTCATACACAACTAGACATAATTTCAGGCATTCCATATTTAACAAAGATGCCAAAACCATTACAGTAAGTATATCTGAAAACTTATAATGAATAATGTTATTAACAATATACAAAATAAACCTGTAATAGGTATGAATCTGATGGAATGATTTAAGATCCTGAAAATAAGGGAGTTTAAAATGAGATTTTTGTCTCCACTGTGAATGAACAAAACCACACTAAAATCAGTGTCACCAAGACTGTCAATCTTGATCTGAATAAGAAGAGCAGCAATACACATGCCAAAGTGGAAGAGAAAAATGAGACCTCCATCATATATCAGGAATTACCTGAAAATAAGGGCTTCTGGGAGCAGAGGAATAGTCTCATCTAGGAATGAGAAAAATAATTGGTTATCCAGAAACCAAATGTTTGTCTCTAAAACTATACATACAATAAACATTATACAGAATGAGCAATTACATTTAGAAATGTGCATATGCGCTTGCAACAATGATTAATGCAAAAACCCATGGGTTTTATAGAGATCAAAGAAGTATTAATTACATGTGTTGGAGGATGAAAAGAAAAGAAAGGAATGTAATTTTAAACTCATAAATGAAATAAATAAAAAGAATATACACTTATGAGGTGTAACATTGCAGGAATCTGTTTTGACATGATTCATTAAACAATTTTGAAATTTTGTGACTTACATTTAACAAATATAAAACTAAATAGGAGAGATAAAGTTAAATCATGCAATTAGTTAATATGATCAAATAAAAATGAAAGGATTCATGAGACCACTAGCTAGTACATCATGGCATACTCTTTATTATCTAATTATTTATATATATATAGTTAGTATTACACATTAAAAGATTAATTAAAATTATATTGAGTACATAAAAAGTATTGAGTTTTCTAGTTTCTTTTATCCATTACCAGATAATGCATTTAATTGTATGTAGTTTCCTTTTCTATAGCTGGAAATGCAGTGGGAATTTTTATATCTGGCTTATGGGAAATGTGAGCAATAGATTGATTCTGTGACATTATACAGCTATCCTATTATCAGATGATGTGTTTTTCAGCTCTGACCATATCACAAGGTGCCACCATTGTAAATGTGTTTCACCCCTGAAGGAATTGTTCTCTTACCATTATTGACTAGAGAGAATATAAAGGGCATTTAAATACACTCATCCAGATTACTGAGTTCATCTCTCAGTAAAAATTCTCACAATAGGAAAGAAACACAGAATGGTATTTATACTCTAATTTTTCTGAACTCTGATTTTGTTGAAGAGTTGCTGGTAAATTCTTTTGTCAGGTAAATTAAAATTTGTGTAAACCCTTCAAATTCTTAATTCTTTATGTGTTAATATCCATTACAAGAAAAAATAATGTCAAAAACACTTGGTAATTGTGAAGCTTAATTTTTTTGATATGTTCTCGACGTCATTTTTCTTTTTCCTTCATTTCATTTTTAAAACTCTAAGTATAAACTGCCCAAATCAATTACTCTGATGCAATATTTTCCATTAGACGCTGAAAGCTCCTTCTTAACTGCTACAGCTTCTACATCTTCATAGTTTTTTTCCTTAGACTGTGTGTTTTTTGAAGTCCATTCCTATTGAATGCAAATCACCAGTTTCTTTTCTAAATTTCATATAAATATGTATGTTAATAAATTAATGAAAATTCATATGTATTTTATTGTTGTCAATAATCATATAAAATATGTTTCCTTTTTTCTTAAGTATGAAATTATTCTATAGGCTTCCTTCAATAGTCAAATGTCTAAAGAACTATCTGATATCTTAAAAATAGTTTCAATGAGTATGTATTGCAATTATTCATGATATGAACACATTTTTTTCTTCATATATCCATTTTCCTTCATCCACTACATTTAATATTTCACAAATTTCTGTCATTTTATTCAAGGATGTCTTAAGTTTCCTTGAATTGAATTTCACTTTTAGTAGATTAGTTTAATATCTTATAATTCACTTTGAGAAATTGCCAGATTATTCCTCTCTATCCCTTCTTGCTGGTTCAAAATATTGTGACTGTTCTAGTATTCTGAAATACAAATCTAATCTTTAGTTATTCTAAGTAAAACCAGTTGAAATCCTAGAAAAGGTAATATTGAAGCCAAAAGAAGTTTTCTGGTGCATCTTGTTATCTGGTACTAAGACAAAAGTCTGTATCTAATTCTATAAATGCTTTGAGAATTTAAATTTTAGTATGTAGGAAAGGCATGCTCTAGACAGAGAAGGATCTTTGTCTTCAAATATTTTATAGTCTTAGAAGGAAGTCATGTACTTGTTCATGTTTGTGTTGAACACAAGCTTATACTGTGATAATTTATTTTCATGTTGTTTACTTTTACAATTGCTTTGGTCTCCAATTCTCTAAGTCATATGTTATGAAGAACATTTTAGAGACTATGTTGCTTTATGCAAACTCATATATACTTACATCAACAAAAGTTTCCATGAGGCTTCAATCTACCATTGAAAATGCTTACAAAGCCAGAAACATCTCAAATCTGTATATCAGATTGATGCATCAGGACTGAGATGATAAGGTGTAGTTTAAATTAGATTTTCACAGTAATGAGTGATGTCATATGTGCACTTCTGAAGAGTTCTTAGTAGCATCATTGTCAAAGGAAATCATATATTGAGCATTTTTACAACTAAGATACTGTGCTTTAATTTAAGTTATCTGAACATTTAGATTTATTGCAGATTAAATTGCTAAGATATCTGGGACATTTAATTCTACTTGCATATTCATTTACCAAATTCAAATTTGAAAGACAAATTTTACCCCTTTCTATAATTCACTGTCTGTAGTGTCTCATTCATGAATGTCCAAGAAGACAAATTGTTCACATCTATCACACCTGATTTTGGCAAGGGTTTGGAGTAAAATCCAAAAGCTGCCAAAACACTTCATTCCTCCTTCAGACTCTATTGTAATCTGTCACCATGTGTCAATTTGAATGTGTTTCTCTGAGGTTGCATGTACTCACATTGGCAGGTAAAACACACATTTATTAGTGTTATAATTTACACCTCATCCAACTAGGGACAAATTCAAGAGGTATTAATCCAAAGAACATATTTTCAATTTATACTTCTCAGTAGAGTCATTTTGAGTCAGAATCAAATTCCTGTGTGTTTTTATCAGACAGTACTTGGTTGGAACCTTATGTGTGCTATTAATTGATAATTCATCTAGCATTCAAGTGATACTTTTGAGTGATCAGTGTTTTATACACCTATTGTACCTAACTTACATATTTTGTCTCATTTAATATTTAAAACACTCTAGAAGTATTGAATGTTATTAAAACTCAAATTTTTATTCTAACAGATTGACTTACAGAATCAAATAACAATCCCAACATATCAAGTAATCAAGACCCAATATTAATAGTAAAGTACTTATTTTAACTCTATACTTTGTGACTACAACTGTATTGTACTGAACTAATTATGCTGATCAAATAGCATTACCTTGAAAAACAACACAAGTTAAAATGCATTAAATTCAATATAACTGCATAGATGATTACTATGGATATTTTATTCTTCTTTTTGCTTTATTTTACATTCATTAGAAATTTGAGTCAGGTTCCCATTCAATAATATGGAGGAACCTTTGGATCACTGACTTGCTTCATAAAATAAATGCTCATTTTAATTGATAAATGAAAATATTAATTAGAAACACATATGGACTTTTCTGGAACTGAAATTTAACAATAATGTTTATAATTGTTTTTGTTATTTGTGTTTCTTCTAGCTAAAAAGTTAGGAAATTGGAGTCCAAGCACAAGCATAAGGTGTCCCCAAATGTGCTTTTGTGGAGGATGTATAAAACCTCTAAAACCCTGGTGATTGAGACCTCACAAATGTATAATAATTACAGGTACTCATTAGAATATTTTGTAATAGGTCTGAAATGAAAGAAAATTTAGTATTATACAACTTAGAATAAAATATGCAATCCTATACTCTTTACAAAACTGAACTTCAAAAACATTAACTATGGTATAAAAAATGATGTCAATAATTACTGCTAGCTTTTACTAAGTCTTCCTGTAAGAGAAGCGACTTGCTAGCTATAATGTTTCAGAAAACCTATGCAAAAATTTCCCAATAAAGTTTGTTACAATTTTTATTTTAGAAGTATAAACCTAAAGTATAAAATAGTTTCTTGTCCTTAGACTGTTCTAACCTACAGTAAGCAGAGCAGAATACATGGGACACATGAAAACAGACATTATTAATAAATATTGAGCTATATTCCCACTTCATTTTTTCTGAAAATATTTTAGATTATATGGTTTTTTTATGCTTGAATTTTATGACCTTATTTAAAGTTATTTTTAAGACAAAATAAATTTTAATATTTTGTTTCAGACTAACAAGATTTTAAATTAAAAAAATGAATTAGCTTGTTTTGGTATCATTGAACAATTTTCACTAAATATAACAACTTAGGATGATACCTAGCCCAATCATTCATCACCAAATTAAAATTAATGCATTCATCTACTAAAGTAACTAACACAGTAATTGAGATAAATTAGACCATGAGCATAACTGTTTATGAAAGATAGCAGTTAATAATAACTCAGTGGGAGACAAATGAGAGTGCTTTCAATGTTTGGAGGAATTTCTTTTTTAATTATTTAACCATTTTTCTATGGCTAGCATGATATGTCTTCAGAGTGATGATTTTATATTGTGTTCATTTTACAGAATAATAGTATTATGTATTCCCTAGAATCCATGACCTCCACCTAGCCTCTGACTCTTATCCCCATTAACGATGCTAGCCATTGGTCTCTCTTGATTTGATGGGCCTTAATCCAACCATGAAGGGATTGGTTACTCCCTTATCTATGCTACTATTTTAAAAGCAGTCATATTTTACCAGGCTGATTGTTAATATGGATGCAGTCAACTAAAATACCAGAATAGAAATGGAAGACATTCAGAAATTCCAACCTATAAACTAAGGAACTATTGGAAACTGATATCTGCTGACAGGGGTAGACACAGTCTTCAATAGTGCAGCCTTTGAGAAGCTAGCTGTACTGTAGTAGGTGACACTTCACCCCTCCACATAATGAATCTATTAAGGAGACTGCAGGTGCTTAAATAAAATAGCAGAGCACATGAAATTGGGAAAAATAGTGGTGGTAGGTAGGACAGAAAAAAAATTGGAGGGAATTTATAAGAAGGCAAATTTTAGAAAAATGTATGATATAAATGCATGTAAATTTAAATCAAAAAGCAGAAGAAAATTGACTTGATACTAAGCATCCAGACTCTGTTGACATAAGTTGAACTATAGATAAAAAATATACAGAGTAGGATCATACCATGTTCTTTTCTGTTAAAGTCATCATCACAGGAATCTGAATGCAGGTGTTCAGGTATCATCCATTGTACAAGCTTACCTTTCATACACAGTTTTTCACTTCATGATGGTCCCTAACACTATGATTGAAAGACATGTACTTGCTACCTTCTGACTGAATTTTAAGCATTCATACTTAAAATCTAACATGTTTTTAGATATTAACATGTTAAATAACATGAGATCTTCTCACCATAGACTGAAAATTCACAGTTCCCAAACCGGCTTATAATTAACTCTCATATAACCAGAGTGAAGAATTCTATGTTCATGATTCCTGGATGGATACTCTTATAATTACCATGGTCAAATCATTTTCTTTTGACAAGGAAATCTCAGAGCTACTCTTTTATATTTGTTCTTTATTACTGTGGTAGTGCTGGTACATTGTCATGATTGAAATGGCTAAAGAATATTCTTCACTGTACCAGCAAAAGACACTGATATGTTTACTGAAGAATTTTTTCAACTGACATGTCTTCTGAAGCTGAAAACATTTGGGGGTTAACTCCTTTTTTACCCTTATAGAGTAAGGTGATATGCGTGGCAGAAACAGAGAACAATAGACAGCAATATGTACTTTGTATATATGCAAGTATAACTGAATAGTGCTTGAATGTCCATTATACAACAAAATTCAGAAGTGTTTACCTAAGGTGATAAAGTTCCAAAATTGCATTATAAAAAGTTAAAGACTCCCTGTATATGTGTATAGAAGAGGAATGTAAAAGTCTTTTTTTCTTTGAATATAGTATTAAAAGGTCCAATAAGATATCAGCCACACTGAGACCTAAGCACACATTGAAAGTATTTCTTCAAATAATCTACTCAAACTACCTCTGTTCATTTGGCAGCAGCAACATATTAAAGGAAAGGTTAACAAAAGTGTGCTATGTTAGGTATATTTTGTTAACTTGACATAAAATATAGTCATATGTGAAGCTAGATTATTAATTAAAAGATTGCTTCCCTGGGATTATATTTATGAAAGACTGTAAGAGCTTTCTCTTAATGAATGTTTGAGATTGGAAAACAATATGTGCAGTGCCAATCCAGAGCAAATTTCATTGGTGTATTTGTAGAAGAAAGGTAGCTGAACAATATAACAAATAACATTTTACATTACATTTAACTTAAAGTAGACTTTGTTTTTATTTTCTTCTCAAAGTGATCATCTATATTGCACGGTATATGACACAAGAGGAGCTGACTGTTTTCATATCTTTGAGGTTTGCTAACATAATGTCAGCACCCACTTTTTCAGAACTATAAAATAGAAGGAAAAGATAAAAGTAACAAGAGCTTTGGTGAATCAGTGAGGGAAGGAGTGATCTTTGTGTTTAGTCTTGCTATCATACTTAGTAGTGTTAACAGACCAAAATTAAGGCTAATGTTGCCCAGAATAAGAATTCTATTTTGTCCACTTACAGTGAAAATAGGTTTATTCTTCTACATGACAGATATTTATCAACTATTTATTCATTCTGTAGATGCATTTAATGATATTTCTTTCATATCATTAAAGTTGAGATTCAAAGAACAAAGAGAGAAGAATAGGCTTGAAAAAATTGACAAATATATGAGACTAATTCTGAAAATTTGGTCATTCATCCCATAACAATTTTCAGGAAGCTGTCTTATACATAAATTTTCAGACAACATCCTTCCCTTCATGTATAGTAAGTGTCGTTTGATGAGGAAATATAAGCTGTTTCATCACTGACTTTTGTATTGACTATGTATTGACCCTTCTTATGGAACTTTCATTCATTCTTTGCATGTCAGGATCTTTGATTATCCTCCCATCTGTTGGTTTCATGCTTATAATTTTTAAAACTGAAATTAGCCTAAAGCTTTAATTTATTTTTTTATTTTTATCTGAGTGTATAGCCACATGTGTGTATTCAGATATATATATTTATAAGTGTGTACCATAGATTTTTATTGATAACATCTTTTTCTCAATGATTTTCTACCTTGTACATTGAATTATTGTGTCTCTCTCAACGTAGTTCTCATATAATACTAGTCTGTTTCTCTGGTTGTTCTCCCTAAGGATCACACACCTGGTAAACTATTGTCTACCTGTCATTTAAATGGATTTGGGCATTCCAGTGTTCATCATCACATTTGTGTAGCAAACTTTTTACTCACTAAGCTTTCTCCTCTTCCATTAAATAAATTTTTTTGAGACTAGGTTTCTCTGTATTGCTTTGGAGCCTGTCCTGACACTCACAGTGTAGACTAGGCTGGCTTCAAATTCACAGAGATCCACCTGCCTCTGCTTCCTAAGTGCTGGGATTAAAGGCTTGCGGCACCAATGCCATACATTTTTATACACCCAGCATACCAATGTTTTAAACCAAGAATCCATAAGTCGATAAACAACTCATGCCAGCAGTTTTGATATTCTAAGACCAAACACATCTAAGAAAAACTTCAATGTTTTAGTTTCTATTTCTTTGGACTTTGCTCAAGGACTTATAAATCAATTTTGTCCAACATGAGGAATCAAAATATCCAGTTTGTTTCTTGTATGCTTCTACTTTTTCCAATGTTCTGCTTATTCGTCTTTAGTTAACTTAAAACTGTCTCCTACAGTGCTGGCCAAACACTGAAACTATTTAAATAGATTATTTCCACATTAAAAAGCTACCATGAGCCTGGCGGTGGTGGCACACGCCTTTAATCCCAGCACTCAGGAGGCAGAGGCAGGAGAATCTATGTGAGTTCGAGGCCGGACTGGACCAACAGCTTCCAAAACAATACAGAGAAACCCTGTCTGGAAAAAACCAAAAAAGAAAAAAAAAGCTACTTTGAAGCCAGGAAGTGGTGCACATGCCTTTAATCTCAGGATTGGGAGGCAGAAGCAGGTGGGATCTTTTGAGTTTGAGGTCAGTCTTGTCTACAGAGTGAGTTCCAAGACAGGCTACAAAGCTACATAGAAACGTGTCTCAGCCCCCAAAATATGAAGCTACGTTGTTTGAAGTGTATGATTACATATCCCTTAATAAAGCATCTGACAGTAGAGTTGGATATACTTTGTCACCTAATTGATGTGCTGTTTTCTTCATTGCTGGGTCAATGTTGGTTACATTGTGCTTTGAGCATAATATTTGTAATGTTAATCTAGACTAAAAGTGTATTTGATTCATAAGTGGGTTTAACTATTAGTGGCAAAGTCTCTATTATCTCCATAAACCTGATAGTATCTCATGTTATTATGCAAAAAATGTTGAAATCAAAACAGTAGAAATGTTTAGCAAATCTGACTTTCTGTGTTACTTCAGATTAGCGACCTAAATATCCCCATTTACTTGACACTCTTCTAAATAGTCCAAACTGTGCATTAGGTTCAGAAAATGTATTAGGATTATGAATCAGTTTTTCTTGCCTTCAGGCTTCTGTAGATATTTCTTTCTTTTGAATAGAGAATCTTGTAACAATAATGATAAACAGTTGTGATTAATCCTCACTGTGTTAAAAGCTCCTAACAGAAAAACAAAGACAACAATTTGTGTAAATTCCATTTGCATCACTAGTTCTGAGAACTCTCAAATGACTAAGTAATTATCCATCAATATAGTTTTTATATCAGTGCCTTTTCTTATCCAACCAATATTCATGCAATCTGTCAATTGTTTTGCTGTGATCAGGCAGATACTAAAAAAATTCTGCCTTCACCTATAAGTGCTCTTTGTGTTAAATAGGTAGTTTAGTTGAAAGTCTATTTTCTATGAGTAACATCCTAGAAATAATATATGGATGGAGATGGGAAAACATAAGTTAATTGTGAAGATTTTTTCTTGCCATTGTCATTTGATCTTTGCCAGGTATGACCCTGCAGCATAAGCAATTGACTATAATGTATTTTTAATGTATCATCTACAAGACTAGCTGAGAGATTTTATAGTAAAGTGCAATAAAACAAATACTGAATGTTTATATGTGGGAAAACTCTAAAAATAGCAATTTTCAACTCCTTAAAAGAGTAAGATCTCTTTTAAATGATATAAAGTGGCTGCTACTAAAAATCAATGTGCTTCTTCTATTCAAGTTTCTCCTAAAGGTCTTAATGGTTTACAATTGGCCTTGATACAGAAAATGCAGAGAAATAACTCTCAGATTCTTATAATTTGAACCAAAAAAAAAAACCTCACAGTTAAAAAGCAGCAGAGAATGCTGAGAAACTTCTCTGGAATTCTTCTAGAAACTAAATTGAAAAAAATTAAATAGTTGAATAACAATTACTCATGGTATAATTTGACAATGGACTTCATTCTTCTGAAGAACATGAAAAATTCAATCTTAAGAGTAATAAATGACAATTTTTGAATAAAAAATAGTCTTTATCTACTATGTGGGTTAGTGGTGACAGAAACCATAATATCCAGGCCCATGACATTGTTTTAAAGAGGAGCATTGTTGTGTCTTTTTTTGAGAAGGTATAAAAGAATATGCACTCACCTTAGATTGTACACCAGTGAGAAACTAATGAATCTTTTTTTGCATTTTTCTTTTAAATTTAATTTTCCTCAATATAAGTTTTTATTTAAATTACAAATATGAATGCTTCACATGTCAATCAATCCCAGCTCCCTCTCCTCCTCCCTTGACACTCAACCCACACCCCGACTCCCACCCAATCCCCACTTTATTCTGCAGGGAAGGTGAGGCCCTTCTTGGGGGATCTCCAAAGTTTGTCATTTCATCCAGGGCAGGACATAGATCCTTCCCCATGTGTCCAGGTTGAGAGAGCATCTCTCTATTTGGAATGGACTCCCAAAGATCATTCATACAACTTGGTAAACACTGAAATAATACCCAAGGCCCCAGTGAATTCTGTGGCCCTCCTCACTGATACTACATTCATGGAGTCTGGATCAGACCCTTGTTGGCCTCTCAGCCATCAGTATGGGATTCAAAAGCTCCCCTTTATCCGGTCAGCTGTCTTTATGTGTTTTACCATCAAGGTCTTGACCCCTTTGCTGATCACTCCTCCATCTCTGTCACTAGGTTCCAGGGTTTTAAATTCAGTGTTTAGCTGTGGGTATCTGTCTTTACTTCTATCAGTCACTGGATGAAGGTTCTAGGATGGCATATAAGGTAGTCATCAACCTTATCATCAAGGAGGGGCTATTAATGTGGTCTCTCCACTATTGCTTAGTTTTCCAGTTGGTGTTATCCTTGAAGATGTCTGGAGATCTCACTAGTGTCAGCTCTCTCCTGAAGCCTATAATGAGTCAATCTATTATGGTACCTCTCACCCTGTTCTCCTCTATTCTTACCTCGACTCAAACTTCCTGCTCCCCCATGCCTTCTTCTCCCCTCCTCTTCTCCCTCTCTCTTTTTCCCGGTTCCCTGGCCCTTCCCCTGATGTTCCCTATCTGCTCAGGAGATCTTGCACTTCTCTGGGGTATCACACATCTCTCTTGGGAAACTCCCTGTTTCCCAGACTCATTGGCACTGGGATTGTAGGTTGACACTCAACTGATCCATATCTAAAATCCATATATGAGTGAGCATATACAATGTTTGTCTTTTTGTGACTGGGTTACCTCACTCAGGATGGTTTCCTCTAGTGCCGTCCATTTGTCTGCAAATTTCAAGATTACATTGTTTTTTTTTCCACTGAGTAGTACTCCACTGTGTAATTGCACCACATTTTCTCTGTCTACACTTCAGTTGTGGGGCATTATGTTGCTTCCAGGTTCTAGCTATTACGTATAATGCTGCTATGAACTGATTTCCATAGTGGCTGTACGAGTTGACACTCCCACCAGCAGTGAAGGAGTGTTTCCCTTTCTCCACATCCTCCCCAGAACAAACTGTCATTTTTGGTTTTGATTTTAGCCATTCTGACAGGAGTAAGATGATATCTCAGATGATATCTCAGAGTTGCGTTGGTTTGCATTTCCTTAATGGCTAATGATTTTGAGCACTTTCTCAAGTTCTTTGTAAATTTCGGAGATCAGCCCTCTGTCACATGTGGGGTTAGTGAATATCTTTTCCCAATCTCTGATGTGCCTTTTTGTCTTGTTGACTGTGTCCTTTGCCATACAGAAACTTCTCAATTTCAGGAGGTCCCATTTATTAATTGTCGATCTCAGTGTTTGTGCTACTGGTGTTATATTCAGGAAGCTGTCTCAATTACGAATTCATTCAAGGGTACTTCCCCATTTCTCTTCTAACAGGTTCAGTGTGGCTAGATTTATGGTGAGGTCTTTGATCCATTTAGACTTAACTTTTTTTTCCGTTGTTCAGTCTTTTATAATTCCTCTGTAACGCCCCTAGCCATGCCCAAAAGTGGGCCTGGCTATTGACGTAGTTCATTGCCTATGTCCGTATACGTCTTTTTTTTTTCCAGTTTAAATTTAGATAAGAAATGAGGTTGCTTCACAAGTCAGTTCCAGGTCCCTCTCCCATTCAAAGGCAATAGACATGGATCTATCTGCAGTCTTCTACATGCCAATATCCATTTATGCCAGCACAATTTGTTGAAGATGCTATATTTTTTCCATTGTATAATTTTAGCTTCTTTGTCAAAAATCAGCTGTTCATAGGTTTGTGGATTAATCTCAGGGTTTTCTATTCGATTCCATTGGTCTACCTGTCTATTTTTGTGCCAATACCAAGCTGTTTTCAAGACTATAGATCTATAATAGAGCTTGAAGTCAAGGATGGTGATGCCTCCAGATGTTTCCTTGTTCAGCAGGGTTTCCTTGGCTATCCCGGGACATTTTTTGCCATATAAAGTTGAGAATTGTTCTTTCAAGATCTGTGAAGAATTATGCTGGGATTTTGATGGCTTTTGGCAGGATTGCCATTTTTTACTACATTGATCCTACCTATCCAAGAGTATGGGAGATCTTTCCATTTCCTGGTGTCTTCTTTAAAGACTCAAAGTTCTTGTGATACAGGTCTTTCACTTGTTTTGTTAGCATTACCCCCAAGTATTTTATGTTGTTTGTGGCAATTGTAAAAGGTGATGTTTCTCTGATTTCTTTCTCAGCCCTTTTGTCATCTGTATATAGTACAGCTACTGATTTTCTTGAGTTGATCTTGTATCCTGCCACTTTACTGAAGGTGTTTATCAGCTGTAAGTATTCCCTGGTAGAGTTTTTTGTGTCACTTACGTAAACTATCATATCATCTGCAAATAGTGAAATTTTGACCTCTTCCTTTCCAATTTGTATCCCCTTGATCTTTTGTTGTCTTATTGCTCTATCTAGAACTTCAAATACAATATTGAAGAGGTATGGGGAGAGGGGACAGCCTTACCTTGTTCCTGTTCTTAGAGGAATTGCCTTGAGTTTCTCTCCATTCAATTTGATATTGGCTGTTGCTTTGTTGTATAAAGCTGTTATGATGTTTAGGTATGTTCCTGTAATCATGGATCTCTCCAAGACCTTTAAAATGAAGTGGTCTTGGATTTTAATCAAAGGATTTTTCAGCATCTAGTGAGATGATCATGTGATTTTTGTTTTTCAGCTCTTTTATATGGTTGATTACATTGATGGATTTTCATATGTTGAACCATCCCTGCATTCATGGAATGAAGTCTAATTTATCATGGTGGATGAGTTTTCTGATGTGTTCTTTAATGCGATTTGCCAATATTTTATTGAGTATTTTTACATCAATATTCATGAGGGATATTGGTCTGAAGTTCTCTTTCTTAGTTGTGTCTTTGTGTGGCTTGGGTATCAATGTTATTGAAGCCTCATAAAAAGAGTTTGGCAAAGACCCTACTGGTTCTATTGCATGGAATACTTTGAGAAGAACTGGTATAAGCTGTTCTTTGAATTTCTGGTAAAATTCTGCACTGAAGCCATCTGGCCATGCCTTTTTTTGGGTGGGAGACTTTTGATGAATGCTTCTGCTTCTTTAGATGTGATGGGACTTTTTACATTGCTTATCTGTTATTGATTTAATTTTGGTAAGTGATATTTATCCAGAAAATTGTCCATTTCCTTTAAATTTTCAAATTTTGTGGAGTATAGCTTTTCAAAATATGACCTAATGGTTCCCTGGATTTCCTCAGTGTTCATTGTTATGTCACCCTTTTCATTTCTGTTTTTGTTAATTTACATGTTCCTACTCTGCCGTTTGGTATGTTTGGATAAATGTTTGTCTACCTTGTTGATTTTCTCAAAGAACCAACTCTTTGTTACATTGATTCTTTGTATAGTTTTCCTAGTTTCTACTTTATTGATTTCTGCCCTCAGTTTATTTCTTGGCATCTGCTCCTCTGGGGTGAGTTTGCTTCCTTTTTCCTGAGTTTGTTTCATTTTGTTCAGTTGTGCTGTTAATTCTCTAGTGTGACTCTTCTCCAGTTTCTTCATGTGGTCAATAAGTGCTAAGAACTTTCCTCTTAGCACTGCTTTCATAGTGTCCCATAAGTTTGGGTATGTTGTGTCTTCATTCTCTTTGAAATACAGAAAGTCTTTAATTTCTTTTTGTATGTCTTCTTTGACCCAGGAATGGTGCTTTTGTGTACTATTCAACTTCCAAGAGTTTGCAGGGTTTCTGAGATTTGTGTTATTGTTGAATTCTTACTTTAAGGCTTGATGGTCTGATAAGATACATGGAGTTATTCCAATTTTTTGTACCTGTTGAGGTTTGCTATGTTGCCAAGTATGTAGTAGATTTTATAAAATATTCCATGTGACACTGGGAAGAAGGTATATTCTTTTGTGTTTGGATGGAATGTTCTATAGCTGTCTGTTAAATCCAACTGAATCATACCTTTTGTTAGGTCCTTTGTATCCTTGTTAAGTTTCTACCTTGTGGTCCTGTCTAGTTTTGAGAGAGGGGTGTTGTAGTCTTCCACTACAAGTGTGTGAGGTTTTATATATGCTTTGAGTTTTAGTAATGTTTCTTTTACGAACATGGATGGCTTTGTATTTGGGGCATAGATGTTCAGAATTGAAACTTCATCTTAGTTGATTTCTCCTGTGATGAGTATGAAGTAAATTCCTTAATCTCTTTTGATTGATTTTAGTTTAATGTCTAATTTGTTAGATATTAGGATTGCTACCCCTGCTTGTTTCTTGGGTCCATTTGATTGGAAAATTTTATCCCAATCCTTAACTCTGAAACAACATCTGTCTTTGAAGCAGAGGTGTGTTTCTTGTATGCAACAGAAAGATGGATTCTGACTTCAAATCCATTCTGTTAGCCTGTGTCTTTTTATGGGGGAATTAACACCATTGATATTGAGGGAAATTAATGACCATTGATAGTTCATTCTTGTTTGTTCTGGAATGGTTGTTGGAATTGTATGTGGACTTCCACCACTTTTTCTTTTGCCTGTTGGTAATGTGGGATTATCTATTGCCTATGTTTTCTGGTTGTAGTTAAGTTTCTTGTGTTGGAGTTTTCCTCCCAGAATTTTCTGTAGGGCTGGGTTAGTAGATATGTATTGCTTGAATCTAGTTTTTTCATGGAATACCTTGTTTTCTCCATCTATAGTGATTGAAAGCTTTGTTGGTTATAGCAGTAATTGCTGGCAGCCATGGTCTCTTAATGTTGGCAGATATCTATGCAGGACCTTCTGGCTTTTATCGTTTCCATAGAGAAGTTAGTTGTAATTCTGATAGGTTTGGCCTTTTTCCCTAGCTACTCTTAATATCCTTTCTTTATTCTGTAAGTTTGGGGTCTTGATTATTATGTCCTGAGTGGATTTTTTGTGTGTGTTCCCTCTACTTGTTGTTCTGTAAGCTTCTTGCACCTTCATTGGCACGTGTTTCTTTAGGTTGGGAAAGTTTTCTTCTATTATTTAGTTGAATATGTTTCCTGGCCCTTTGAGGTGGGTTTCTTCACCTTCTTCTATACCTATTATTCTTAAGTTTGGTCTTTTCAAAGTATCCCATAATTCCTGGATATTTTGTCTTAAGAATTTGTTGGGCAGATCAGTACCCATCCCAAGTATACACACGGACTTTGGACTCCCATAGAACAATGTGAGGTGCACTCTCACCCTGAACTCTTGGGGAAGGGTCTAGGCCCTGCCCTATATGAAATGACAGACTATGGACACCCCCATGGAGGGCCTCACCCTCCCTGGGGGAATGAGGGGATAATAAGGGGGTGTTGGGGGAGGGCAAGGGAGGAGGGGAGGGAAAGGGAGAGGGACCTGGAACTGACTTGTGAAGCAACCTTGTTTCTTATCTAAATTTAAACTAGAAAATAAAATAAAATAAAATAATAAAAAAAGAATTTGTTGGACTTAAAATTTTCTATAGTCGATGAATCTAATTCTTCTAGTATATCTTCAACACCTGAGATTCTCTCTTCCATCTCTTGTATTCTGTTGGTTATGCTTGCATCTGTAGTACCTGACTATTTTTCCCAGCTTTTATATTTCCATCGTTCATTCAGACTGTGTTTATTTTATTGTTTCTATTTCAGATTTCATCCCTTGAACTATTTTAATTGTTTCTTGAAGTTTTTGCTTTGTCTCTTGCTCCATTTCTTGCATTTTTTGGACTGTTTTTTCTTCCATCTCTTTAAGGGGTTTTCTCATATCCTCTTTGAGGACCTCTATCATTTCCATGAAGTTGTTTTTTACATCATTCTCTTCTGGTTCATTTGTTTTGTGGTGTGCCAGTCTTGTTGGTGTAGGGTCTCTGGACTCTGGCGGTGTCATATTGGTTTCTCTGTTGCTCTTTTTTTTTTTTTATATTGTCTCCTTCCTTCTGTTCTTGCAGTGGGTTGCAGAGGGTGCCTCTTCCTCTCCTGTTAGGTGTAGGCCCAGGCTTCCCTTCTGGTGAGTGTAGGCTAGTCCACTGTTCTGGTAGCTCTCCACTTCCTGGTCTTGTGGGTGAGAAATGGACTAGGATGGTGGGGAGCTTTGGATCCCACTGGGATGGATTGGAGCCTCTGTGGTATACCCCAGGTAGAGGATTGTGACCTGGAGCCAGGCCCTGCTAGTCTTAGTCATGTGGGTGGAGCAGGAGACTAGGATCCTGGTGAGAGTTTGCTCCTGCCTTTAGAATGGAAGCTGCCATGGCTGTCCCCAATCACAGTCAGCTGGTCTAGTCTTAGCTCCGTGGGTGGAGCAGGAAACTATGGTACATTGGCTCCTGCCCCCACCGGGAGCCTCAGTGGCAGAGCCCAGGCCCAGGCAGGCAGACCAGAAATGGTCCCTGGTTTACCTGGAACTGTGGGTGGAGCAGGAGACTAGGGAGCATTGTGTCCAGCCACTGTAATAATGGAAGACTCAACGGTAGACCCCAAGCACAGGCTACCGGCCTAGTCCCATGGGTGGAGCCATAGATTAGGCTGCCTCCTGCTTCTGGGATGGAAGCCACTGTGGCAGATCCCAAGCACCAGCAGGCAGCCCAGAAATGGGCCCTGGCTTACCTGTCCATGGGTGGGGCTGGAGACTAGGGATCTTTGGCTCCTGCTTCTGGAATGGAAAAAGTAGTGGCAGACCACAAGCACAGGCAGCCTGTCTAGTCCTGGTTCCAAGGGTGGAGCAGGGAATTACAGTACCCTGGCTTCTGCTGCCTCTGCTAGGATGGAAGCCTCAGTGGCAGACCTAATGAAACATTTTAATATACATCTAGCTTAGTGAGTCCCGTTTTTTTTTTATTTTCTGGCAATATTTGTGAGAATACTGATGTGCTGGTTCTTCTTCCTGTTCCTTTTATTATTATTATTATTATTATTATTATTATTATTATTATTATTATTATTAATTACTATTACTATTGACTACATACAAGCTAGAATCATCTTGGAGGATGAAACAAGAACTTAGGGATTGCATATATTAGATTAGCCTATTGGCAACTCTGTTGAGACATTTTCTGTTGGTGATTATGTGAAATTTTGGAGGTCATATCACAGTGTGAGCCTTGTTACCTCTTGGCAGGTGGTCCTATGTTGTATAAGAATTACACCTGAGAAAGTCAGGAAAGCAAGAAAACAGCTTTATCTCATGGTCTATACTTTAATATCTCCAGTTTCCTAACTTGGTATCCTGCATTAAGGCTTTGGTGGCCTTGGATTCCCTTCTTGATATACTCCAAGCTATAAAATGAAATGATACCATTCATAATCCATTTCCTCCCTGACTTTCTTTTGATAATTGTTGTTTTACACAGAAACAGAAGCAAGCTAGGATAACTGGTCAGTCAATAGCACTTCCATCACTGAAAACTACTCACGCAACCATGAGTGGATATTTATGAAAGCTACCTCCACAGAATTTCTTGCCAACTATAGGCAGAAACACTGAAGAACCTTTCATGTAGATATCTGTTTATGCTTCTCTAGCCTTGAGGAGGGGGTCTTCTCACTTCTAAATTTGTGTGCTCCTTCAGTCTTGCAAGTTCCATAATCCTCTGAAGTCTTACGAGCTTCCTGGATTCTTTCAGAAAAGAGTGTTAAAATTTTGATGAACTAGGTATACAATAGTTAAGAATGGTGAAAAGTAGGTAATGAATGCATCAGTATGTTTGCTTTTGCTGATAGTCTTGCTAGATTTTCTTATTTTATGTATGACACATATAGTAATGTGGTGGAAAGGACTCATTCATCTTTTGGAGACTGAATCAGTAATATGGATATTACAATTCCATTTACACATAAATAGGCACAGATCTTAGCATACTTATAAATCAAATATAAATATTTTATTATGCTTTTACCTCACTGATTTCCATGAAACATTATCCTCAGAAACAAGCTCTATGTTTTAGAATTACAAATGTAAGTTGAGAACCATTCTATGACCTGCTATTTTAGAAAAGAATAAATTTTGTGCTATGGTTTCAGGTCTCATGTCATTGCTTGATTTCTCTGGTAGACATAAACAAAGTTCCATTCATCTTAAGACATGGACAGAAAAGGAAAAAAAATTCTATGCACATAGCACTTGGTGAACCCCAACCCTTATTCTGGGTTATTTACAGGAATATGAGTAGCTAAGATATCTGCACTATCAGAGCTGCTTTTCTAAGATTGAGGAAGTTCTGAAGAAGAATTATTTTCCTACAGCAACTCTGTGTTCCTAATACAGCTCGAAGCGTCACCTAATGAGGATTGTCTTGTATGTGGCTCCCTCCTCCTCCTATGAGAATCAATCATATAAAATTATATATGTTGTCTATTCTGAAATAATTTATGCAAAGTTTTAAATTCAGTTAATTTCCTCTTGTAGGATGTTTGTAAGGGTTGATGATGTATTGCTGTGATTGGAATTCAAGGCAGTCCAGTGAGACTCTGAAGATACAGGATGTGCAAGAGGAGAGGTAATATTCTCAAGTCACATGGCAGCACATAGACAAAAAGAAGTGGGTTACTTTATGTTATGATAACTAGTTAATAATAAAGCTAAGCTACAGGATGAGCTTCCATAATTAAGGAGATGTCTCCCTGTTCCTATTTGGGAGAAAGTTGACTTCCAAAGAAAGTCCACATACAGAGTCCTACAAGATGACAAACATATATGCAGAGTGCCTAGGTCAGTTGCATAAAGTCTTCCTGTTTTTTCACTTAGTCTCTGTGAGCCCCATTGAGTCCATATGAGTTGATTCTTTGAGTTTTTTGTTTGCTTCCTTAACCCTTCATTCTCCTAAAATCTTGTCTTCCCTCTTCTATAGGATTCCTGGAGCTCTGCCAAATATTTTTCTATCAGTTGCTGGATGAAGCCCTTCTGATGACAATTGAAATAGGCAACAATGTATGAGTATAGCAGGATATAATTAGGAATCATTACATTAATATTTTCCCTCCAGTTGTGTTTGTTTCTATCTTAGGTCTCTAGATCATCAAGTCTAAGGGTCCTGGTGCTCTGGATGTTGTAAGGGTTTAGGGTACTCTATTAGCATGGGTTTTCAGCTAGAACAGTTATTGCTTGGCCACTCCTTCAAATGCTAGGCCATCCTTACCCCAGCTCATTTCTATATGTAGGACAGGCTACAGGTTGAAGGTTATGTAGCTGGGCTGTTTTGCCACTCCACCAAAAGGCCTTCCTGGTAACAGGACTTGGAAAGTCAGGCTACATATATGCTATTGTTGTGAGTCTTAGTGGGGGTTATCCTTGAAAGTTCCTGGGAAAATCCATTGTGCCAAGATTTAAGCAAAACCCTCATATGCCACCTTTTCCAGTAGTCTCTTTCAGAACTCTTTCCTTGTCTCTCCTCACAACCTGATCACTCATGATACTCCCATCTTCTCCTGACCACAGTCCACTCATGAAATATTTTCTATTTCTCCTTCCCAGGTTGATCTGAGAAGTCTCCCTGAGTCGGGGGATTATAGTATACTTATGTATTATTTTACAGCTAATGACTCCTTATGAGTGAATACTTACCATTTTTCTCTTTCTTAGTCTGGGTTGCCTGACTCAAAATTATATTTTTTTGCAGATCTATCAATTTGGCTTCAAATTTCTTGAAGTCATTTTGTAACAGCTTGAGTAATCCTCCAATGTGCAGATGCACCACATTGTCTTTATCCATACTCCACTTGTGGGACATCTAGGTGGTTTCTAGTCTATGGCTATAAAAATACAGATGCTCTAAACATAATTGAGCAAGGTCTTTAGGTTAGGATTGAGAATCCTTTGGATTTATGGACAATATTGCTATAACTGGGTATTGAGATAGATTCCCAATTTTCTGAGGAACTGCATTATTGGTTTCCATAGTATCTGTACAAGCTTGCACTCCACAAACAATTGAGCAGTATTCCCTTTGCTCCACATCCTCACCAGCATGAGCTGTCACTTGTGTTTTTCATTTTAGCCGTTCTAACAGGTATACAATGGAATCTCAGTCTTTTTTATTCATATTTCCCTGATGGTTAAGGATGTTGAAGCTTTCTTTACCAGTTTCTCCATCCTTTGAGATTATTTTATCGAGAATTCTGTGTAGATCTATACTCCATTTTAAAAAACATTACATTATTCAGTTTTTTTGATGTCTACTTTCTTGAGTCCTTTACATATTTTGTCTTATATATGATGTGAGTTGCCTTACAGAAGCTTTTCAGTTTTATGAGTTCCCATTTGTGAGTTGTTGATTTTAGAACCTACGTGATGGTTCAAGAAATTGTGTCATGTGCCAATTGGGGTTTAAGCTTATCAAACCCATTCAGGTTCAAAGCTATCACACTATTAATCTTCTATCAAGTTTAGTGTATCTGCTTTTATGTTCAGGACTTTGATTCAGTTGGACTTGATTTTGTGCATGGTGACAGATATGGGTTTATTTACATTCTTCTACATGTCAACACACCCTTAGGCCAGAACCATTTGTTGAAGAAGCTTTCTATTTTATATTATACAATTTTGGTTTCTTTGTCAATAACAAGCGTCCATAGGTGTGTGATTTGTTTTTGGTTCATTGAATCAACTCTATTTATCCTCTAGTCTGCTTTTAAGTCAATACCATGCAGGTTTTATTACTACAGCTCTGTATTACACCTTGAAATCATGGTTGGTAACACCTCTGTCCTAAGTGTTTTTACTTTGAATTTTGTTCTTTAAAGGTCTGCAAGGTATTATGTTGGGAGTTTAATGGGGATTGCACTGAATCTGTATATTTGTTTTGGTATGATGCCCATTTTTATTATGTCAAAACACAAATCTAAGTGCAGGGGAGGTCATTCCATCTTCTGATATTTTTTTTCAAATTTCTTTCTTCAAATAGTTGAAGTTCTTGTCGTATATATAGATCTTTATAATTAAATAGAGTTAAACCAAGGTTTGATTGCCTGATTCTTTTTCTTACCATGTTTATCATTTGTATATAGGAGGGCTACTGATTTTTTAGTTAATCTTCTATTCAGCTATTTAACTAGTGGTGTTTATAAACTGGAGATGTTTCTTTGAAGAATTTTTATGATCACCTATGTATACTATTATAAAGCTGTGAATAATAATATTCACAGCTTTCAAATTTGCATCCAGTTGATTTTTATTATTTGTCTTATAATTATAGTGAGACTACAAATACAATTTTCTGGATAGATATCAGTTACCAAAATTAAATCAAGAACAGATTTAAATAGACCTATAACTCCTAAGGAGATAGAAGTATTCATCAAAAGCGTCCCAACCAAAAACAAGTGCAAGGCCAGACGGCCTCAGTGCAGAATTCTACTGGAAATTCAAAGAGCAGTTTATACCAATTCTTCTCAAAGTATTCCACACAATAGAAGCAGAAGGGTCTTTGCCAAACTCTTTCGACGAGGCTTCAATAACCTTGATACCCAAGCCACGCAAAGACACAACTAAGAAAGAGAACTTCAGACCAATATCCCTTATGAACATTGATGCAAAAATACTCAATAAAATGCTGGCAAATAGGATCCAAGAATACATCAGAAAACTAATCCACCATGATAAAGTCAGCTTCATCCCAGGCATGCAGGGTTGGTTCAACAAATCCATTAATGTAATCAACCATATAAAAGAGCTGAAAAACAAAAATCACATGATCATCTCACTAGATGCTGAAAAAGCCTCTGACAATATTCAACACCCCTTCATGATAAAGGTCTTAGAGAGATCTGGGATAACTGGAACTTACCACAACATAATAAAAGCCATATACACCAAACCAACAGCCAACATCAAACTAAATAGATAGAAAACACAACTCCTCTAAGATCAGGATCAAGACAAGGCTGGCCACTCACTCCATACCTCGTCAATATTGTACCTGAAGTTCTAGCTAGAGCAATAAGACAACGAAAGTAGATCAAGGGGATACAAATTGGAAAGGAAGAGGTCAAACTTTCACTATTTGCAGATGATATAATAGTTTACATAAGTGACCCAAAATCTCTACCAGGGAACTCCTACAGCTGATAAATACTTTCAGCAAAGTAGCAGGGTACAAGATCAACTCAAGAAAATCAGTAGCCCTACTATACACAGATGATAAAAGGACTGAGAAAGAATTCAGAAAAACAGCACCCTTTACAATAGCCACAAAAACATAAAATACCTTGGGGTAACAGTAACCAAACAAGGGAAAGAGCTGTATAGCAAGAACTTTGAGTATTTAAAGAAAGAAATTAAAGAAGACACCAGAAGGTGGGAAGATCTCCAATGCTCTTTGATAGGTAGCATCAACATAGTAAAAATGGTAATCTTACCAAAAGCAATATACAAATTTAATGCAATCCCTATTAAAATCCCAGTACAATTCTTCACAGACCTTGAAAGCACAATAATCAACTTTGTATGGAAAAACAAAAGACCCAGGATAGCCAAAACAACCTTATTCAACAAAGCGACATCTGGAGGCATCACCCTCCCTGACTTCAAGCTCTATTATTGAGCTGTAGTCCTGAAAACACCTTGGTATTGGCACAAAAATAGACAGTTAGACAAATGGAATTGAATTGAACACCCTGATATTAACCCATACATGTATGAACATCTGATTTTTGACAAAGAAAAAAGAAAGCATCTTCAAGAAATGGTGCTGGCATAACTGGATATTGACATGTAGAATAATGCAGATAGATCCATGTCTATCGCCATGTACAAAACTTAAGTCTAAATGGGTCAAAGACCTCAGCAAAAATCCAGCCACACTGAAACTGTTAGAAGAGAAATTGGGAGGCACCCTTGAACAAACTGGTACAGGAGACTGCTTCCTGAACATAACTCCAGTAGCACAGACACTAAGATTGACAATTAATAAATGGGACCTCTTGAAGCTGAGAAGCTTCTGTAAGGCAAAGGACACAGTCAGAAAGACAAAAAGGCACCCACCTGTTGGGTCCTAGCCCCCACAGGTCTCTGAGTTGTTTGTCAGCTGATAGCCACAGGTACATACTGTTTTCTAGTCCTGGCTTACTTTCCTTGCGTTCTCCCACTGACATTAACATCTAGCACAAAGAAAACACCTCTCTTCCACCTGGCGTTTTTCTACTGTGCTGTAAGTCTATATATAAAACTGTTCCTTCCTACAAGAGAGAGACCTATTAGCACTTGCAATAAACACACACACACACACACTCTCCTGGCAACAAAGGCAACACTTGCATTCTATTAGTAAAAGCAGCTAGATGTCTTGTCTTTCTTTTCCTGATATCTTGGACTTGCTTGTGGCATGGGCATGGCACCCCACAAATTGGGAAAAGATATTCACTAACCCCACATCTGACAGAGTGCAGAAATGTCCAGAAATTCACAGTGATGACCCCCCACTAACAATCTAAACATTAGTGGAGAGACTGCTCCTATAATGAGAAAGATGACTTCATTATATGGCATCTGATAATGAGAAAGATGACTTCATTATATGGCATCCTAGACTCTACATCCAGTAGCTGATGGAAGCAGAAGCAGAGACCCACAGCTAAACACGGAACTGAACTCCTAGAATCCTGTTTGAGAGAGAGAGGAGTGTTGGGAAAAGGGGTCAAACAAGCCTAGAGAGAGCCACAGAAGCAGTTGACCTGAACAAGAGGGAGCTCATGGATACCAGACTGAGAGCTGGGAAACCAACATAAGACTGTTGCAGACCCTTTGAATATTGATGCTGGTCTGGAGGTCTGGGCAATCTATGGGGTTTGTGGTAGTGAATCAGTATTCATCCCAAGTACAGGAACTGACTTTGGGGACCCATCCCACATAGAGGGATACTCTCTCAGCCTAGACACACAGGGGAGGGTCTAGGCTCTGCTCCAAATGGTATGGCAGACTTTGAACATGCACCATGGAAAGCCTCTTCCTCTCTAGGGAGCAGAAAGATGATTGCTGGGGAACAGGGGAGGGAAAGGGAACTGGGATTAACATGCAAATCAAGCTTGTTTCTAAGTTAAAGAAAATAAAAGAACAAACATGAATAAAAAGGAGCATCTTCTCCTGGGCTTTGTTTAGTTGGGAGACTTTCAATCACCCTTGTCCCTTCTGCAACTTAGTAGAGAGTTGTTCAGGTTCCATGCATTTGTAGGCTTTCTGTAGTTTGTGTTAGGGAAATCAAACTTTAATCTATAGTGGTCTGATAAAATACAAAGGATTATTTTAATATTTTTGTGTCTGTGGAGACTTTCTTTGTGGTCTACTATATGCACAATTTTGGAGAAGTTTACATGAGGTCCTTAGAAGAAAATATATAATTTTGTGTTTTGATGAAATATTCTAAAGATACTTGGTAGATCCATTTGACTCATAACATCTTTCATTTCCTTTATTTTCTGTTCAGTGTCTTTCTGGATAACACATTTATTGGTAAGACTAGAGTGCGGAAATCTGCCAGCATTCTGTGAAGTTCTATGTGTGATTATACTTTTGTAATATCTTTTATAAATGTGGGTGACTTTATATTTGGGGCATATATGTGCAGAATTGAGACATCATCTTGGAGGGTTTTTCCTTTGATAAATATGAAATGCATATCTCCATCCCTTTGATTAATTTTTGCTGGATGTCTATTTAGTTAGATATTAGGAGAGCTACAGCAGCATGCTTCTTAGTTCCACTTGATTAGAAATTCTCTTTTTCAACCTATTACTTTGAGGTAATATGTATTTTTGATGTTGAGGTATGTTTCTTATATCTTGCAAAATGATGTATCTTGTTCTTGTATTTATTCTGTTATCCTGTGTCTTTTTATTGGCAAATTGAGTCCATTGTTACTAAGAGATATTAATGACAAATGACTGTTAATTACTTTTATATTGATGATGGTAGTGTTGGTGGGGGCAATGTGTGGGTGAAGATGTTGGTATTTTCCTTCCCTTCTTTGTGTTTTGCTGGTTTGATCATACCTATTGACTTTGTTTTGGTGATTATATTTAAGTACATGGGGTTGGAGGTTCATTCTACTACTCTCTATATGGCTGGACTTGTTCATAATGTTTAAAATAGACTTTCTCATGAAAAGCATTGTTTCACCAAATATGGTGATTGAAAGTTTTGCTTATTTAATTGTCTGGAGTGGCATTCATCATTTCTTAGAATCTTTAAGACATCAGTCCAGGCCCTTGTGAATTTTAGTGTTGTTTAAATTTGTCTGTATTTACATGCTACTTGGTTGTTTTCCCTTGCCAATTTTAAAATGTTTTCTTTTTCTGTATATTTAGTTCTTTGATTATTACATGGCATAGGTATTTTCTTTTCTGATCCAATCTATTAGGTATTCTGTAATTTTCTTGTACCTTTATAGATATGTATTTATTTAGATTGGGAATTTTTTCTTCTAGGATTTTTAAAATATTTCTCTTGCTTTTTTGAGCTGGGTTTCTTCTTCTTGGATTATTATTCTTAGGTTTAGTCTACTCATAGTGTTCTAGATTTCCTGAGTGTTTTGCATTAAGAATTTTTAAATTTTAAAATGTTCTTTTATGAACCCATTTCCTATATGTCATTTTCATGGTCTGAGGTATTACTATTCTATCTCTCTCTCTCTTTTTATGAGACTGGGTTTCTCTGTATTGTTTTGGAGGCTGTTGGTCCAACCTGTCCTCGAACTCACAGAGATCCGCCTGCCTCTGCCCCCAAGTGCTGGGATTAAAGGCATGCACCACCACTGCCCAGCCCTATTCTATCTCTTGTACTCTGCTGAAGGTCAGGAAAGCACAGCAACTGGCACTAGCTCTTTCTCTACCTTAGACTGAAAGGCAATCCTGGCTCCACCACATCTCAGAATGCTGCCTCTCCTCAGCATAGCAGGAGAATACTGAGTCTTCAATATCTTCTTATCCCCAATGAGGGCTGAGAATGAATGCTAGCTCTGTGACCATGTTCATGTCTTAAATACCACTGAAAATTTCTAGAATTAAAAGCATGTGATCCCAAGTGCTGAGATCAGCTTTATGTGAGCTATTTTTCTTTAGGACTGGATATTTTTTCGTGTAGTTAAGTGTGGCTGTGAACTAACAAAGATTCATCTACCTCTATATCCCTAGTATTGGGATTAAAGGTGTGTACCACCAGCAACTAGTTTCTGTAGTTTGTGGCTGACTTTGCTTTCTGAATTCTCAGGCAAGCTTTAAAAAATCATAAATAATATTTCACCCATATTATATCCTGTTTTCCTGTTTTTACTATCAATCATGACTTTAAAATATGATTTTCCATATAGACTGAAATTATTAAAGAAATAAGATCAAAGTCACAGCATTTGGACACATTTTTCTAAAATTCATTCTCCTGGCTGCTACACAATTAGTGATAAGCAATACATAGGAAAAAATTATACCACATCAATACATTCACAAATAGCAAATAAAATATTTTTCATACTTTGTAAGTCTATATCAACTGTTATTCTTACAAAAATAGGACTCTTGACTTAAGAGTCTAATGCATATCTAATGATTTTGGAATGCCAATCCAATAATTAAATTCAGCTACATAGTTCAACACTGTTAGTTTATCGTATTCCCTGCTTTACTGATTTTTATGGTACATATTTATAAATAATTATTAGCCAGGCAGTGATGGTACATGCCTTTAATCCCAGGACTCGGGAGGCAGTGACAGAAGGATCTCTGGGAGTTCGAGACCAGCCTGGTCTACAAAAGCTAATTCCAGGACAGCCTCCATAGCCACAGAGAAACCCTGTCTCAAAAAGCCAAAAAAATAATTATTAATTATAGTGTGGTGTTTTGAATATTATGCATATTGAGTAATTGTCCTGCTCAACAACAAAGGCTTTCATTATTTACTTACAATATATCCTTTAAAGTTAAAAGCCCTGTCTTCTTGGAGATAGAGCTGACTCATAATAAACAATTCTTTTTGTTCATCCAGAGAACGTAAATTGTGTTCCCAGCATTTGATTTCATATCCCAACAGCTACATCAGGCATCTTAGCACTACATCTAATTCAAATTCAAGAAGCCTTAATATGCTTTCTTATATCCACTTGAACCTGCACACATGGTGTAAGAATACAAATACACAAACACACAAATGTAGACAGAGTCACAGATTCTCTGTTTCTCTCTATCTTTGCTACTATTCCTCTATTTAATAGTTTGCGTAATAGGGAGAAATTTCACTTTATCTCATTAAGATTTAATGTTTTCATCTCTTGTTTTAAACTAGTAAAACTATTTTAAGATGTAAAACGAATAATAAAATTTTTGAATTTTACAATGTAAATTATTTGAAGTTTTTACAATTGCAAGAAGTGAATGAACTAAAACAGTAGTACTTACTTACAAAAAGTCTGAAACCAGGCTGTCAGTAGCACATACTCCTACCAAAACCTTGAGTGGCTTCCTGCCTTTTCACTGCCAGCTGCCCCAGTGGCCATCAATGGCTAGTATTTCTTGCCTGGCAGTAGTATTTTTCAATATCTTGTCATTAGTCACATTGTTTACTTTTCTAAATAAATAAGAACTATCTTGAGTTAGTGTTTACATTATTCTTTGTATATTATATAATTTCTAATGCAAAGACTCTTATCAATTGGCAAGAAAGGATGCATAGAAATGGTAACAATAAAATGTAGAAGGAGCAATTCAAGACCTGACAGTAGAAAGTGATTATGAATGTATTAATGTACCAATCATCTGTATTTACATTTGACTGTCTCTCATAATTTTATTAGTATAATTGTCTCCTTATTATAATTGTATTCAATCCAAAGACTATCATAGTTCTACCTTGAATATTAATGTTGGGAGTATTCAATGCAAGCCTTTACATAAGCTAAGAGAGTAAAGTTGCAATACATTCCTTGCCTTATTTTCTGATATTTCAAATAGCAGGTTTATTCATTTACTTGCAGACACTATCTATATTTTTGTAAAGTAATTCAAATAGATAAGAAGTGATCAGAACCTGTGATAAATCCTTAGGTACTCAAGTGTGGTTTTATGATCACCATTCATGCACTTTGACTGTGCCTTTTGTTGCTTGACACTACTTAAGTCATAAAACCAAAGATAATGTAGTCTGTCAACAGAGTGAAATAATGTCAGTAGGTAATAGGGCCTGTATTGTTTACAAACCTATAACTGAAGTCTGTGCTGTTAATATGAGTGGGTATAGTCAAATGCTTTCATGATAATTGACACCTACATAACATATCATATCTTAGCAATTTTTAGTACGTTAGTTCTAGGTTATATAATCATGGAAGTAAAATTAGTGATCACAAGTGCTAGCTCTAATGTTACTGAGAATGTTCTTTAAAAAACTTTTCATGTCAAAGTCAACATCAACCTACTCACAGCAGTCTCCAATGTTTTTTTCTAACTTCACAAAAGGCTTACATAATAAGATCATAGCTTAGTTTACCCAGGTTCATTTTTATTCTGTTGATTGATTACCATGATCCTCAACACATTTTATAACATGAAAAACTTTTTTGGAAGTAATAAACTCTGTCCATACTTCTTCAAACATTAATTACTCACATATAATAAATAGAATCTAGGATTTGTATGTAAGTGGTGATATAACGTATTTGTGTTTTTGAGCTTTGGTTACCTTACTTAAATATTATTTTCCACCTTTATCCACATTCTGGTAAACTTCTCCGTTTCCTTTATGACTGAAAATAAAATCAGGATGTATGCAGTAACACATTTTCATCATCCAGTGATCTGTTAATTTATAATGTAGTTTGGTTTTATGAAGAGATTAGACTATGGTAGTCTGTAGAGGCATTTGAATATATGCCCAGTAATTGTCTAGCTAGATAGTGTGGTGAAAGAGATTATTATTTGGGGTAGTAAGCCAAAAATATGCTAAGAAAATGGAACTTAGTAGAGGAATGACATAGATGAAAACAGGCAGATTTTAGTGTATGCTTTTCAAAATAAGCATTTTTAATTGTTTACAAATATAAAAATATCCTGGCATATACTAGTTATGGATGATTTCTCACTAAAGATGAGAGAGATAGATTACTGATAATCCCATGATATTAAATAATGTGACTTAGACATTGAATCACAAGGTTCATTTTTATCACTTCTCACGTTCCCTTCCTTAATTTTCTTGATGACATTTTATTTACCCTTCCTTTGAAACCTAACAAAGAGAAATATGCTTATGAAAATTCAAAATAAAATTGTATTTTAAACAGAGACATAGATGATGGCCTTAAATTATGGTTTTCCCTTGGCCTTGGAGATGTGATCTTTGTGTAAAGCTCTCACACTGTGGCCTGACCTTGAGCACTAGATTATTAGGACACCATCGTTTTTAACATTCTAAAAGATGCTTGCACTCACATCTGGTTTAGCGATTCATAAACATGTATCCAGAGAAATGTAGAGAAACAACAATATTATACATGTAAACAACTTTTGAAATATATATAAAGCCTTTACCAGTGTTCATAAAAATTTGTACTTTTAAAAGCAATAACAGAGGGAAATTATCACTTCATTGTTACTATAAGAAATTAAAATTTCAGAAGAATAGAAATTGGATTGCTTAACTGTATTTCAATTTCACAAAGAAGAGATATGCTGACTTTAGAGGTTTAGAGAACTTGTCATGGAAAATGAAAGTTCCTTGTAAGATTTCAACTGCATTAGAAGTTGTCTGATCCTTCAAAAGAATGCAAACTTTTCTACATATTTTCAACATAGAATTTGTATACACTGAGAATTTAAATTTATTTCATCCATATAAATATTTTCTTCAGCATGTGAGAAATTCAGACAGGAGTATTGCTGTAATAAGAACATAAACAGCCTGGGCGACTGTGAGAAATTTTATCATGAAACACATGAAAGAAAGCCAGTTTATCTAAAAAGAGTTACAGATTTTATGACTGTGTTCTTTTATATTTTACTGTTGATTTTGTTATATGTATAAAAAATACACCACACTTTGTCATGACACTATTCTAACTTCTCCCTAACATATACACTTTCTCATTATGAATATGCTAGAAAAAGTCATATACAGTTTGAAATTCACGTGCAGTGAAGCAACAAAATCAACAATGGGCATGTACTGCTACTTAAGAGAAAAGAAAATATTCTGTTGGGTGCAGGTATGTTTATAGTCTATATTTATATGATAACTTTCTGGCATTGTTTTTATTGGAATACTGCAGCAATGAAAGGTTAAATTGTAAACATTCATCATCTGAGCATTGTTTATAGAGTTCCTCAACTATATCACTTTGCATACTTAGTGATATGTGCAAAACCCTAAGAAAACTGAAGGGATATAACTATTCTCTGATTACGGATGCCCATGAATGCGTAAAAGGAAAAACTTTAAAAACCAATCTGCAATGAATTCTATTAATAGGCAAATGATGTCTCATTGTGCTACATATTCATCATCAGTGGTGTACACCAAGGTTAGAGTGTATGTAAACAGCCTGTGTTTACCAACTAAAATTTTCGACATCTCATATTTATGCATCTCCTCTCATGTTCAATTCAAAATAAAAAATCAGTGTTTTCAAATTTGGTAATTATTTCCCAGTACTTCAACATTCCCAACAAGTATAGCTTAGGAATAGAGTCTCTATTACACACACACACACACACACACACACACACACACACACACATTTGTATGTAGCTTAATGTCAAAAAAATTTCAAATACCTACTTGATGTATTTGGTTTACAAATGCGTTGGTATGAATGGATGTGGGATTCTACTTTCCAAATGTATTCCCATATACAGTTGGAAATTCAGTTAGTTTCTATGTATATTATCTGTAAAGTATAATTAGAGATGATGTAGTACAGTGAAAAAGAGATTTATAATTTGGTTTAACTGCATAGATGTTTTAAGTACAATTGTCACCCTTTACTATTTAATTAAGAGAAAAAATTCAAGGAAAAATAAACAAAGACAAACATACCTGTATTTAATATTTTCAAATAAGAAATATAAATATTTTTAGTTTTTTGTGTTATGTAGAATCAATATTTGAGTTTCAATGCTGGAAATGAAATAAAAATTACATTAATTATATCACTTTTTCAAGCTGTATTTTTCTTGACTAAAATGCTAATTATCTCCCTGAGATTTGACTAAATTGAACTTGCATTTCATCTTTATATTCAAGATAAGCTTGTTTACAATTTTAATGAACTGTGATATTCGCAATTTAACAATAAGTTTTAATGATTTTCTCAAATAGATCATTACACACTCAAAAGGATATTTTCAATATTTATAACTTATCAAAGTTATACATTTTTTAGAGTTGACTAAATTAAAATTGCACATTATTCGATTCTGTGCATGTGTATATGTGCAAAAATATACATATGTATATTTATATTCATATATATGCATATTTGTTATGAATAATTACAAATTTCCATTTTGATTGTTTCTTTGGGATATAAAATTTACATATGCATTTGTTAATTTATGATTTATAGCATATAACAAAATTTACTTCCTAACTATTTAACTTCCTAACTATATATATAAACTTCAAAAATGTTGTACTAACTTGTGTCATAATATGCATAACTACTTCTTCCCTTGTAATTGTCAAAAGTACTATTTTCTATGTATAAATGTTTTATAATTTGCATCTTTATTTATCCACCAACTCTGGTCTTTATATGCCATTGTTTTTAAGATAAAGTTTTCCTTGACCAGGAGGGTTACTGTTTGTCTCTATATTTCCCGAATTGCCAGGTGATTTACTTTGTGTGTGTGTGTGTGTGTGTGTGTGTGTGTGTGTGTTTGTGTGTGTTAGTTTCTCTTATTTTCCTCATTTTTAATTAATTTTCTTTAAGTTAAAAACAATCTTATTTTACATACCAATCCCAGTTACCTCTTCACCCCCTTAATTCCTCAGGGAGGGTGAGGTCTCCTGTGGGGGAACATCAAGGTCTATGTCATCATTTAAGGCAGGGCCTAGGCCCTCCTCCGTGTATCTAGACTGAGGCCCTCCATAGGGAATAGGTTGCCAAACCCACTAGTGGGGTAGGTATAAATACTGGTTCCACTGACAGAATAAGTCCCACATACTTCCCGAGCCCCCCAACTGCTTCACATCCTTCAGGGGGCCTGGTTCGGTCTTATGCTGCAACCCCAGCTGTCATTTTAGGGTTTGTAAGCTCCCACTTGCTCATTCTTTTTAATATACAGACACAATATAGTGTACTTCAAAGCCATTCTGTCATTTAACATGGCAAGCAACATGAAGCAGTTTCTTAAAATTTTCACATCTTGGATAATACTCTTTACCGTTTTTTTTCCTTGTCCTGGACATCCAGATGTATGTAAAGTGGTTCTTCTTGTGACTTTTATTTGCATTTCCCAACAGTCTTGATGATGATCTCTCTCTTTTTTTTAATTGTCAAGTACACAACTCTTCATGGTAAGGTTTATTTCAGTTATTTCAATTGTTTTCCTGTTGTTTTTGAACATTTTTACTAATTTACTTCTAGATCAATCTCTTAAAATGTATAGCTGGAAAATATTTTCCTGTCCTGTAGACTGCTCATCAACGGGTTGATAATATTCTTTGTTGCATAGTTGTTTGTTTGATATTGTAGTTTTCATCCATTGTTATGTATAAAATATAGAGGAGAACTCAATACTTGCAAGACATAGGCTCCTGGCTGAAGCAGCCCCTCTCTACTTTTGTGTTATAGTTTCTGATTTTTAATGCAAGTTAGGTTGTCTATTTACCTTTAAGTTGCAGTTAAAAACGTACAATCAAATCCACTACTTTGAAGAAATTTTCCCTGTATTTCCAGAGAGGGAGCAGAAAGATTGTCAAAGGCAGAAGAGCAAGATGCTGTCTGTGGAACAGTCTTTCCTAGAAATGACCACACCAAAATTACCTGAACAATTTCAATATCAATGAGCATGTAAAGGTGGAAAAGGGAAACTTTCATGGTCTCCTACCTTTAGATGTACAACTGCAGGCAACACCCCAATGCAGTGGCCTGCCCTGAAACTCAATACACACAAATAACGAAAACAGACTTACCGGGTTTTACACACACACACACACACACACACACACACACACACACACACACACATATATTTGTGTATTTGTGTATACACATATGTTGGGGCCTAGCCCCCATAGGGTCTGAGTTTTTTATCAGCTGATAGCCACAGGTGCATCCTGTTTTCTAGTCCTGGCTTACTGACCCTTCATTGCCCCACTGATATCAACATCTAGCACAAGGAAAACATGCTCTCTTCCACCTGCGGTTTTTCTTAAGACTATATATAAGACTTCTCCCTCCTACAAGAGAGAGACCTCTTAACACTGGCAAAATAAAGACACTTGTTAGTACAGACAGCTGGACATCTGGTCTTTCCTTTCCTAATACCTTGGAGTTGCTTGTGGCATGGGCGCCGCACAATACACTATTTGTACGTACATATACATATATTTGAACCTGCATATGCATATATATATACATATATATAGTAAAAGATAAAAAAGGAGGTTATGACCTTGAGGTTGGTAGCAATGGAAGTGATTTGATGCAGAGTATCTCAGAGAGCATAAAGAAGAAAAGAAGGGTTCAAAGCTGAAACACTTCTATTGCGATTAAAACTTATAAAACACTTTTATCCAGTTTCTTTCTACAAATATATTTTTATTTTTTTGGATAGAGTGACATGTACCTTTTTTGTTTTGTAATATTTAGATGCTCTATTAATTTTGTTACCTTTAGACCATTCATTTTACTCATTATCAAAAGTATGTTACTGAAACTTGAAAATCATTACTCTTAATTTATCATGTGCGCACACTATTTCCAGACAACCCATGTCTTTTGCTTTTAATTTTTGTTTTTTAATTAAAATTATAATTGCATCATTTGACCTTTAAATTTCACCCTCCAAATTCTTTCTGTAATAACCTCCTACCCTCTCTCAAATACATGACCTGTGGCCCCTTTTTATTAATATACACAAACACACACACACACAAACTGACACAGAGACACACACACTTATTTGTAACATTATATATGTATATGTAACATATATAAATAGTCTGCTTTCTTGACTTGCTGTTTGCTTTGTGACTGTTCTTCTGTTTAAAGTAATTCCATCTATCTCTTTTGATTTTTATTAATTACATTTATTCTTTTTCTTTTTTAATTAATTAATTTATTTTTATTTTAATTTTAAATAGCTTGTTTTACATGTCAATCCCAGTTCCCCCTCCCTCCCCTCCTCCCGCACCCCCCACCATCCCCCCATCTTCCCACCCTATTGCCAATTCCTTCCACATAGGGGATATCTAGAGTCTATCATTTCACTCAGGGTAGGGTTTTATTCTTGACAATTTCATGAATCTGCATAATTGATCTGACTGCTGTTTTCCTACACACCATCTTATCTCCTTAATCACTCTGTTAAGTTCACTTATCCCTAAAGTTTTTTTTCCATATTTTATTACCTTGTGATTCATGTGGTACAAGAAGGAAAATTATATGAACATAAATGTGAAACTATTCAGTGTACCTTTGTGAGCTCACAGCTGGTTGGACATCTGATAATACTGATTTAGCCTTTTCTTGTAGCTATCAGTAGTCTTTACTTCAACATGGACAGATATGTTTTCATTATCCACTCCCATTGCCCACAGCTGAATGTACTCTGTAATTGTTAAAAAGATAGCATTTAGTTACTACCTAAACAGAGAGAGACACATACAAACCATAATAACTATGTGAAGTCATGCATTTGTCAAGCAGATGTAAGTAATATTCTGTATATAATTTGTGAATACATCCAAGTTGTTCATTTTGAACATAAAAAAACTTTATATAACACCATCTCAAGATGTTAAAAAAAGGATCCGTGGTGGATAGGAAGATAGTTAGCTAACCACAGAGAACTGAGTCCAACACAAGAATGTACAGCCTCCAAAACAATATAGAGAAACCCTGTCTCATAAAAACCAAAAAAAGAATGAGCAAAGAAATAAGTTGAACATGGTAATGTGATTTTGCAGTCACAAGGCCCATTTCTAGACTACCAGATTCCTGGGACTCATGGTCCAGGTAACATGACCTTCATGATGACTTCAAGGCCAGTAAGAAACTTTTCCACATAAAATACAAACAAAAGACGTTAACAGTGTGTGTAAAGGACAACTAAGGTTTTCTTGTGAGCTCCACATTCATGAACATTTGTTTTTGTATAACCCCCAACGCAGGCATGCACATTAAACATCTAGAAATTAAAATGCAATTTCAGATTTGTCTCCTAATTTGCTTAAACACATCATTTCACAAACAAAGGGAACTGCTCAACAGTTTTTCCCAATTTATACAAGTCTTGATTAATTTGTAGCACAGTTAATTTCTTCCAAAAGTTAATCGGTAATCTTTTTGTTTCAATTTGCTAGTTATTAACTTCCTCCTGACAGTAGCATAGTGAGAAATTTGTGAAAAGTGCAGATGATTTTACTCAATGTTCTTACTTTGTTTGACATTTCCTTTGATCACCTTGATGGATTTTCTCACTTGAATGAAAGGAAACTGAAAAAACAGAAAGGATAAGAGCTCCACAGGCTGCACAATCAACTGTCAGAACAGGAATAAAAAGCTAAAATAACTTCTTTATAAACTGACTCTCAATACAGAAGATTCTAACAGAACAATTTGATGGGAAATAACATATAATAGACAAATTTTTCTTATTTGGGATTTTTGAGTATTTATAAGAAGAAATGAAATTATTATATAAAAGACCATAGTTTGTGCAGAGTTATAATGCACAATTTCCTCATGAATAACACCATTAGTGATAAAAGTTATTTTAATTTTGAAGGTGAGTAAAACTATGGCCTCAAGAGATGGCAAAGGACTATTAGGGAGTGGAACTTAGATATAAGCTTTGGTGTTGAATCAAAGGCCACTCAGTTGATTCTTGTATTTATGTGTTCCCTTATAAAGGTCCTGTCTAGAAGGTCTAGCTTACTCTTTATATAAATACTTTATTTAAATGAAATTCAGCTATATATGAATACAATAATGATATCTATGAACTAGTTAGTATTCAACACACGTTTATAAAATAACACAGCTTATATTTATAAAAAGGTTATTTCAATCTTTTTGTTCTTTCATCTTTCTTTTATTTTTATTTACTTGTTGAATATACAATTTACACGTTTAATTTCCACTGTTTAAAACCCTATACTTCCTTTCTACTCCTTAAAATTCAGTTTCTTTTTATTAAGTGCTACTGCATTCATGCATTTATATTTATAATTAGGAATTAATTATTAATTTATAACTATAATATCCCTAATTTATATATTCCTAAATATAAATTCAACTTGATAGCTCTGTATATTCTTACTTGAATATGTGTTTTTAAGTTTGACCATGTGAGCAAGAACAATAATAACAAGCATGCTAACATGGACAGTGGAAAGCCAAGAAGACCCCAGTCCTATACAGAGTACTATCACAGTAAGAAATTCCTAGAGTAGGAGGGGTAGCATTACCCAGGCAAGAGCACAAAAGTGGAGTAATAATTTCAGTCTTGAAACCTAGAGATGCCAAATGCAAAACACTATGTTTCATCTACATCAAGTGAATTGACAAATAGCAAGAAAGTGTTGTCTTCCATATGTTGCTAATCAGCCTGGTGCCGTAGCTGATTAGCCTAATTAAACACAGGGATGCTAAATTAATTATAGAACTGTTGGCTGATGTCTAGGCTTCTTACTGGCTACATCTAACTTAATTATTAATCTATAACTATTTTTAATTATATATTTTTATTTAATTTATGAAAATCTTATTTTATCTATCAATCCCAGTTCCCTCTCGCTCCATCCTTTATGCCCCCCCACTGACTCCTCATCCCATCCCCGTCCACTCCCCAGGGAGGGGGAGGTCTTCCATAGGAAATCAGCAAAGTCTGTCACATCATTTGGGGAAGGGCCTAAGCGTGCCCCTGTGTAACTAGGCTGAGAGAGTAGCCCTCCATGAGAAATGGGTTCTTAATGACCATTTGTGTACTAGGGATACAAAATGGTTTCACTTTCAGAGGTTCCATAGACTACCCCGACCTCCTAACTGATTCCCATATTCAGGTTAGGTCCTATGCTGGTTCCTCTGCTATCCAATTGGGGTCTGTGAGCTCCCAGTGGCTCAGATAATCTGTTTCTGTGGGTTTACCTTCTATGTCTTACCCACTTTGCTCATGGCTCTTCCCTCTCTACAACTGAATTCCAGGAGTTCAGTTGAGTGCATAGCAGTGAATCTCTGCTTCTGCTCCCATCAGCTACTGAATGATGACTCTGGGATGTCACTTAATGTAGTCATCATTCCCATTATTGGGGAAGGGCATTTAAGGTAGCCTTTCCACTATTGCTTATATTGTTAGTTGGGATCATCCTTGTAGATATCTGGACATTTTCCTCATGGCAGATTTCTCTTTAAACCTATAATGGCTCCCTCGATTAACGTATCTCTTTTTTTGTTCTCCTTTGTTCTTCCCCCAGCTGAGTCTTCCTGATCCATCATCTTCTATTCCCCACTCCTCTTCTCTCCTTCTCTATCTCCTACCTCCCTCCTCTCCTACTTTCATTCTCCTAGTTTTCTCAGGAGATCTTTTCCCTTACCCCATCTCTGTGGGACCATTATGACTTTATTAGTTAACCAATAATTATTAATGTATGTATGTTCACGTGGCCTTTGCTTACCAGAGGATTCCTGGACCTCTTAAACATTTACTGGCTACATGGCATCCCTTTGCAGCCTTTCTGTGCCTTCCTCTCCAAGCCTTCTTCTGGTCTGGTAGCTCCACTTATCCTTCCTGTCTGGTTATTTGCAAAACAGTGTTTTACCCATCAACCAATAAGAGAAACATATATACGGAAGGATATTCCCCATTATCCAAATCTTCAGGTTGTTTGAACTATTTATTTTACTTTGAGACTAATGAGGATACGTGAATTCTCAATAGTTTGAGGTTATTTTCAATATATACAAACAGAATATTAGAATTATTAATTTTTCCTAGAGAGTAAAACAACTAAACTCAAGAGATATCTTGTGTAATCATTTTGCTATACAAATTACTTGATAAAGAGTCAATTATTTTGGCTTACATATGTTTAGGTGTCATTTTAAATTCCTTCTTAATGCACTAGTGAAAGCCAAGAAGTTTAACACAGTACACTAATTATATACTAGACTCTGTGGTTAAGGATTCATATCTGCAAGAACTTCGAGATGTTGCTGTGAAGTGAAAAGCTAGTTGTGTTCCTTTTTGTTACGTGAACATTTTCCTTCTGGTTCACCCCTGGTTAGAAAACCCATTCCCTTTTTGCTTCCTCTTCTAGGAACTCTATGGTATCTGTCTTACAGAAACCAGTCTCAGCTCCAGGAGCAAAGCTCTTTAAATTCTAAGGCTTGTCCAGTGATTCTTTATCAGATGGCAGGAATCCCTGTATTTTTCTATTGACTGTTATGTGACCTCATGAGATCATGTCACTCACTCCCATATCTTTCTTGTCTTATTTTGAATAGTAGAAAAGCATAGATTGCTTTCACAGTCGAGGGAAAGGTATAAAACAGGATTGCATTTCACATGCATTCTGCTTAGGTAGATTTCTATCCTGTTATGAAGAAGGAAATTTTAAATCAGAAATCTTGGATTTTCCTTTAGAATTTCAAGGTACAACTTTTATATTCATGTAAGCAAGGTAAGCTATTGCTTTCTCTGGGATCTTCTGAAAATTGTTCTTGACATTCACAACTAATTTCCTAATGTAAAACTTCAAGCAGCTTGACCCAAATTGCTCAAATTATTACTCTCTGAGGCTATTTCAATTTGGCCAGAATTTTCTCCCACCCACTCCAAAAGATGGCCAGAGTAACAGACAGTACAAAGGGAAGAGGAGTGGCAAGAAGACCTACAAAGTATCTCCTGCATTTTGCTTTGAGCTCCATACCATTTATGATAATGTATCACAGAAAAATCTTTGTACCTTTGTAAGATTTACATATTTAACCCTGGCTGTGTTCATGTACAAGCATAATATAGTCTGTATTTTAAAGTAAAAACTCAATTTCATTATCCCAGTGCCAGGTACATGTCATGTATTTTGGAGATGGACTTCAGTGAGGTCTTAAAGACTGCCTTCTTAAATATTGGAGACAATTGCTATTTCTCAAACCTTACTGTTGAAAAGACACATATTTGAGTTATAGGACACTGAGAAATCAAATTGGTTCAGATGTGGAAGATTCTTACCAACTGCCTGCTTTAATAGAGATAGAAGGTCCAATACATACTATTAAAGGTGATGAGTAATATACATTCTTATCTGGTTGTGAATCCAGGCAGGTAAAATAATGATAGCCCTGGAAGGATTTGCTCAATGATGCAATAGTGGTGTAACAGTAGACTAACAAATATTTTCTTTATGGATTTATAGCTCTCTACACATAATGGATTACCGTTCAGTTTACAGGCCAAAATGAAATACAGTGGAAGAGTATATTAGCCCTATGGAAGAACCCAATGTTATTTTGCTAAATGGATAAAGTGCCCTATGATTTCACCTGTCTTTATCTCAGCCCTCATTGAAGAAATTTTTATTTACAGTAAATGATGACTATTATATAAACCAACAGCTGCTCACCAAGAACAAAGAAGATATGGTAGAGTACTCAGCTCTAAATAGAACTGCTCTCTCACATTCCCACCTTCCAAGACTGAGGATCAATGAGATGATGGATCATAAGGAATGTAATAACATTACATTATTGGACATCTGCAATGAAACACTACTTGCAAGATATTGGTTGAGATGACCAAAACTTTTGGATAAGAATAATGTACACTTCCTGCCCCCCTCTGCTCTCAGCTCTCTGCTTGAGGTGAGTGTGGGCTCTGTTCAGGGCTTAAACTCCCTACATAGCCTGTTTTGGATCTTCCTAGCCCACCTCTGCACCTAGAGTGCACACTAGAGATCCCACCCTGGGGTTCCAGTCCATCCAGAGATTGCCAGCCTTCTAGTCCCTATCTCCACACATGAGATGAGTTAATCTTGAGACTATTTCTGGTCAGTCTTCCAGTGCCCTGCTCAGAGCTACTGAGTCATGGGGACTATGCACTGGATATTTCTATCCTTGGAGTCCAACACACCCAAAGACCGCCAAGGCCCCAGTACTAGACTGGACTCCACTCACAGGAAGAGGGGAGCCATAGGAGTATTGGATCTGTATATACCCAACAGAAGGGAACTTTGGACCCATACCCACCAGGAGAGGAAGAGGCTCCTCCTGAACCCACTGGAATAAGGAATGGGAAGAATACAATATAAAAACAAATTCAGCAACAGAAAAAACGATATGACACCAACAGTCTAGGGACTCTATACCAGCAAAACCTGAACATCCCAATGCAGATGAAGCAGAAGAGAATGACCTTAAAAACAACTTCATGAAAATGCTAGAGGCCTAGTCAGGCAGCAGTGTTGCACACCTTAAATCACAGCACTCAGGAGGCAGAGACAGGTGAATCTCTGTGAGTTCAAGACCAGCCTGGTCTACAAGAACTAGTTCCACAACAGCCTCCAAAGCCACAGAGAAAACCTGTCTTGAAAAAAAAAACTAACCTAAAAAACAAAAAACAACATCGACATAAAACAAAACCACAAAAAGAAAACTCTAGAGGCACTCAAAGAAGATATGAGAAAGTCTTGTAAAGAAATGGAAGAAAAGACAAACCAAAAAGTGAAGAAATCAAAAAAATCTCTTAAAGAAAGCAAGGAAAATCACAAAACAAGTTGATGAAGGGAACAATTCAAACAATTAAAAACCTAAAATCTGAAATAGAGGCATTAAAGAAAACACAAACAGGTGGAATGCTGGAAAAAGAAAAGGTGGGTAAGTGATCAGAAACTACAGATGTAAACAAAACCAATAGAATGCAAGAGATGGCAAGGAGAATCTCAGCTATTGAAGACATACCAGGGGAAATGGAGACATCGACCATAGAAAATCTCAACTCCAACAAATCCCTAACAAAATGTTCAGTAAATATTGGACACCATTAAAAGACCTAAAGTAAGAATAATAGGTATAGAAGAAGGTGAAAGAAATACAGCTCAAGGGTACAGAAAACATATTCAACAAAATCATAGAAGAAATTTTCCCCAACCTCAAGAAAGATATGCCTATAAAAGTATAAGAAGCTTACAAAACAGTCAGGTGTTGGTGACACATGTGTTTAATCCCAGCACTCAGGTGGCAGAGACAGGCAGATCTCTGTGAGTTCAAGGCCAGCCTGATCTACAGATCGAGTTCCATGACAGCCTCCAAAAGCATTCAGAGAAACCCTGTCTCAAAAAACAAAACAAGAAGAAGCTTACAAAAGACCAAATAGAATGAACCACAAAAAGAAGTCCACTTGCCATGTAATAATCAAAAAACCAAACTTACAGAACAAAGAAAAATATTAAAAGCAGCAAAGAAAAAAGCCAAGTAACAAATAAAGACAGATATATCAGAATTGCACCTGACTTCTCTGTGGAAACTCTGAAAGCCAGAAGGTCATACAAATGCTAAAATAACAAGGATGCCAGCACAAACTATTATGCCCAGCAAAATTTTCAGTAACTATAGATGGAGAAAACAAGATATTGCATGAGAAAAATAAATTTAAACAATAAATATAAATGAATCCACTTTTACAAAAAGTACTGGAAGGAAAACTCCCACCCAAGGAAGATAAATACACTAACAAAAAAATAGGAAATAGGTAATCCCACAATACCAAACACTAAAAGGAAAAAAAGGGGTAAATCCAAACATAATACCACCACCAACAGGAAATGCAAAACAAACAAGAATTAACAATCAATGGTCATTAATATCCCTCAATGTCAATGGTCTTAAAATACCCCTTAAAAAGACACGGTCTAACATAATGGATACAAAGACAGAATCCATCCTTCTGCTACATACAGGAAGTACATCCCATGGTCAAAGAAAGATATCACCTCAGAGTAAAGGTTTGAGAAAAGATTTTCAAATCAAATGGACCCAAATCTAGCAAATTAGATTTTAAACTAAAATCTATCAAAAGAGATGAAGAAGGTCATTATATATTCATCATGGGAAAAGTCTATCAAGATGATGTCTCAATTCTGAGCATCTATGCCCCAAATGTGAAGGCCCTCATATTCATCAAAGAAACATTACCAAAGTGCAAATCACACTCAAAACCTCACACACTTCTAGTGGGACACTTCAACACCACATTGTCACCACTAGACAGGACCACCAGACAGAAATTTAACAAAGAGACAAAGGAAATAACAGAAGAGATTACCCACTTGAGATTAACAGACATCTGTAGAACATTCCATTCAAACACAAAAGAATATACCTTCTTGCCAGTGACACATGGAATGTTTTATAAAATCGACCACACTTGGCAACATAGAGAACCTCAACAGGTACAAAGAAGTTGGAATAAACCCCTAAATCTTATCAGACCACCATGCTTTACAGTTAGAACTCAGCAACACCACAAATAGCAGAAACCCTTCAAACTAATGGAAATTGAACAATGTGCAATGGCACCATTCCTGGACCAAGGAAGAAATAAAGAAAGAAACTAAAGATTTCCTAGAATTCAATGAAAATGAAGACACAATATACCTAAACTTAGGGGACATTTTGAAAGCGGGAAAATTTCATATAACTAGGTGCACACATGAAGAAACTAGAGATAGTCACACTAGAGAATTAAAGGAACAACTGAAATCTCTAGAAGAAAAAGAAGCAAATTCATTCGAGAGGAGTAGATGGCAGGAAATAATCAAATTGAGGGCTGCAATCAATAAAGTAGAAACAAAGAAAACAATACAAAAATCAATGAAACAAAGAGTTGAGTCTTTCAGGAAATCGATATTATAGAGAAACCTTTATCCAAACTAACAAAAAGGCAGAAAGAGAGCATGCTAATTAACAAAATCTGAAGTGAAAAGGGGTACATAACAATAGACATTGAGAAAATCCGGAGAATCATCAGGTCATGCTTTGAAAACCTGTACTCCACAAAATTCAAAAATTTAAAAGAAATGAAAAATTTCCTGTATAGATATCACTTACCAAAATTAAAACAAGAACAGATAATCAGTTTAAATAGACCTATAATCTCTAATAAAATAGAAATTCTCATTAAAAGTCTCACAACCAATAAAAGTCCACAGGCAAATTTCTTCAGTTCAGAATAATACCAGAAATTACAAGCACTCCTCAAACAGTTCGACACAATAGAAAAAGAAGGGTCATTGCCCAACTCATTTTAGGAGGCTACAATTACCTTTGTACCCATGCCCCAAAAAGACACAACTAAGAAAGGGGACTACAGACTAATATCCCTCATGAACACTGATGCAGAAATACTCAATAAAATATTTGCAAATCAAATCCAAGAACACATCAGAGAAAGTATCTACCATGATCAAGTAGGCTTCATCCCAGGGATGCAGGGATGTTTGAACATATGAAAACCCATCAATGTAATCCACCATATAAACAAACTGCATATGAAAATCCACATGATCATCTTACTAGATGCTGAAAATGCCTTTGAGAAAATCCAACACCCCATCATGATAACAGTCTTAGAGAAATCAGGGATAATAGAAACATAGTTAAACATAATAAAAGCAATATACAGCAAACCAGCAGCCAACCTCAAAATAAATGGAGAGAAACGCAACACAATTCCTCTAAAATCAGGAAAAAGACAAGACTGTCCACTCTCTCCATATATTTTAAATGCTGTACTTGAAGTTCTAGCTATAGCAATAAAACAATGAAAGGAGATCAAGTGTAGAAATTGGAAAGGAAGAATTTAAAGTTTCATTATTTGCAGATGCTATGATAGTTTATATAAGTGACTCTAAAATCTCTACATGGGAACTCCTACAGCTGAAAAACACCTTCAGCAAACTACTAGCATTCAAGATTAACTCAAAAAAAATCAGTGGTCCTACTATATACAAATTATAAATAGACTGAGAAAGGAATCAGAGAAACATCACACATTACAGTAGATACAAACAACATAAAATATTTGGGGGTAATGCTACCATAGCAAGTGAAAGATCTTTGCAAAAGGAACTTTGAGTCCCCAAGGAAAGAAATTAAAGAAGGTACCAGAAGATGGAAAGACCTCCCATGCTATTGGTTAGGTAGGATCAACATAGTAAAAAATGGCAATCTCATCAAAAGCAATCTGAAGATTCAATGCAACCTTATAAAAATACTGGCACAATTCTTCACAGACCTTAAAGAACAATAATCAACGTAATGTGGAAAAACAAAAGACCCAGGATACCTGAAACAACCTTAAACAAAAAAGGAACTTCCGTTGATTTCAAGCTCTATTATAGAGCTATAGTCCTATAGTAATTTACTTGCACATAATAGACAAGTAGACGAGTGGAGTCAAATTGAAAACCCTCATATTAACACATACACATATAAACACCTAATTTTTGACAATGAAGTTAAAATTATACAATGGAAAAAAGAAATCATCTTCAACAAATGGTGCTGGCAGACCTGAATGCTAGCATGTAGAAGATGCAGATAGATCCATATCTATCACCATGCACAAAATTTAAGTCCAATTGGACCAAAGATCTCAACATAAATTCAGCCACACTGAACCTCTTAGAAACGTAAGTAGGAAGTACCCTTAAACAAATTGGTATAAGGAATGCCTTCATGAACATAACACCAGGAGTACAGACATTGAGATTGAAAATTAATAATCATTACCTCCTGAAACCGAGAAGCTTCTGTAAGGCAAAGGACACAGTCAACAAGACAAAATTGGCAGCCCACAGAATGGGAAAATGTATTGACCACCCTCACTTCTGACAGAGGTTTGATCTCCAAAATTTACAAATTACTCAAGAACCTAGTCTCCAAAACACGAAATAACACGATTAAAAAATAGGGTACAGAACTAAGTAAGGAATTCTCAATTGAGCCATCTAAAATTGTTGTTTGACACTTAAGAAAGTGCTTAACATCCTTAGCCATCACGGAAATGAAAATGAAAACTACTCTGAGATGCCATCTTACTCCTGATAAAATGACTAAAGTCAAAACACCAATTACAGTTTATGCTGGGGAGGATGTGGAAAAAGGGGACCACTCCTCCAACTTATACAGCCGCTTTGGAAATCAGTATGGAGACTCTTCAGGAAAATGGGAATCAATCCACCACAAGATGCAACAATTCCACTCTTAAGCATATACTCAAAAATGTACATTTCTACAGCAAGGACGTCTGTTGAACTATTCTCATAGCAACATTATTTGTAATAGCCAAAACCTGAAAACAACCTAGATGTCACTCAGTTGAAGAATGGATAGAGAAAAATTGGTACATTTACACAATGGAATACTACACATTGGGAAAAAACAAACAAATAAACAAAAAAAAAACAAAGGAATGTTGAAATTTGCAGGCAAATGGGTAACACTAGAAGAAATCATCCAGAGTGTGGTAACTCAGTCACAAAAAGACAAACATGGTATGTAGTCACTAATATTTAGATTCTAGACATAGAGAATGTGATTACCAGGTCACAATCCACAGTGCCAGAGATACTAGGAAACAACAAGGACCCTAAGAGTGATATATATGGTATGTGAGAGAATGGGGGAGGGACAAGATCTCCTGAGCAAATTGGGAGTATTGTGAGAGGGTAGAGGGAGTTAGAAGAAAAAGAAGGGTGAAGAGAAGGGGAGAGCAGGACATGAGGGAGCAGGAAGGTTGAGTCGGGGGATGAATAAAGGAGAGCAGGATCAGAGATACCATAGTAGAGGGAGCCATTATAGGTTTAAAGAGAAATCTGGCACTAGGAAATGTCCAGAGATCTACAAGCATGAAACCAACTAACAATCTAAGCAATAGTTGAGAGGCTACCTTTATTGCCCTTTTCCAATAATGAGATCAATGACTACAGTATACGCCATCCTAGAGCCTTCATTAAGTAATTGATGGAAGCAGAAACAGTCACCCGCCACTAAACACTGATGTAAACTTCTGGGATCCAGTTTCAGAGAAGTAAGAGTGGTGAGAAAAGGGTCAAGACCAGGCTGATGAAACCCACAGAAACAGCTTACCTGAACAGAGGGAGCTCATGGACCTCAGACTGATACCTGGGAAACAAGCACAGGACTAATCTACAACCCCTGAACAAAGGTGTCAGTGAGGAGGCCTTGGCAATCGATGGGGCCTCTGGTAGTAGATACTTTTTTATCCCTAGTAAAAGAATGGGTTTTTGGAGCCCATTCTACATAGAGGCATACTCTGTCAGCCTAGAAACAAGGGGGAGGGCCTAGGCCCTGACCCAAATGATATTACAAACTTTGAAGATCCCCCATGGAAGACCTCAACCTTCCTTGGGATTAGAAAGTAGATGGGATAGGGGTTTAGTGGGGGCCAGGGGAGGAAGGGATAGAGAGAGAACAGGGATTGAAATGAAAAGTAAGCTTGTTTCTAATTTAAAAATAAAGAAATATACATTAACAAATCTTAAAAAATAAATAAAAGGTAAAATGCCCTAATATTAAAAAATAGAGAATAATTTATACTTTCCAATCCATGTGTTTTCAATTAGAGGTGTGTATAGTGTAGTCTTCCCACCAGCCTGGTTACAGAGCAGCATCAATCCCAAATGAACACATAGGAGGCTATATTAATTATGAAGCTGTTGGCCATTTACTTGGTTTTTTACTGGCTATCTCTGACTTAAGTATTTACTCCATAATTGTTAATCTAAGTATTTCCCTTACTAGAGAAAGTGTTCGGACCTTTTACTCCTCTGGAGGCTACATCATGACTCCCTATGTTTCTCTTTCCCAGAAACCTCCTTTACTCCTAGTCCCAGCTATCTTGCTTCCCTATTTATCAACAGTGCTTTATTGACACATACACAGGACTTCCTCATCAGAGGTGATATTGGAATACCTCATTTCAAAATCAACATTTTGTTCCAATATTTCTTTTTTCCTTTCAAGAATCATTTAGGACTGAGCCTCCCCTCCCAGTGGGAGCCTACACACCCCGGTTCCCTGGTCTTCTCCACCCACGGGACCAGTTCTTGGGAACCTCCATTGAGCCTCCCCTCCTGGCAGGAGCCTATGCATCCCAGATTCTTGGTCTGCTTCTCCACCCACAGGACCAGGTAAACCAGACCCTGTATGCAGGCCTGACTTCCAGTGCCTGGGAGCTGCCTGGGGACTGCCACTGAGCCTCCCCTCCCAATACCCCTTCATGAAAAAGGTCTTGGAGAGACATGGGATAACAGCAACATAAAAGCTATATACACCAAACCAAAAGCCAACATCAAAGTAAATGGACAGGAACTGAACACAATTCTGCTAAAATCAGCAACAAGACAAGGCTGTCCACTCTCCCCACACCTCTTCAATATTGTACTTCAAGTTCTAGCTAGAGCAATATGACAACAAAAGGATATCAAGGGGATACAAATTGGAAGGCAATAGGTCAAACATTCACAATTTACAGATGATATGATAGTTTACATAAGTAATCCAAAAATCTCTACCAGGGAACTCCTACAGTTGATAAATACTTACAGCAAAATGGCCGCATAAAAAATCAACTCAAGAAAATCAGTATCCCTAATATATACAGATGATAAAAAATATGAGAATGAAATCAGAGAAACATCACCCATTACAATTGCCACAAACAACATAAAAACCAAAACTTGGGGTAATGCTAACCAAAAAAGTAAAGGACCTTTATCACAAGAACTTTGAGTTTTTAAAGAAAGAAATTAAAAACGAAAAAAGAAAGTGGAAAGATCTTCCCTGCTCTTAGATAGGTAGGATCAATGTAGTAAAAATGGCAATCCTGTCAAAAGAGATCTACAGATTCAATGCAGTTCCCATTAGAATACTAGCACAATTCTTCACACACCTTAAAAGAACAATAATCAACATTGTATGGAAAAACAAAAGATCCAGGATAGCAAAACAATGCAATTCAACAAAGCAATGTCTGGAGACATCACCATCCCTAATTTCAAGCTCTATTATAAAGCTATAGTATTGCAAATGGCTTGGTATTGGCACACAAATAGACAGGTAAACCAATGGAATTGAGTTGAATACCCTGTTATTAACTCATACATGTATGAACATCTAATATTCAACATAGAAGCTAAAAATATACACTGGAACAAAAGAAAGCATCCTCAACAAATGGTGCTGCCATAAATGGATGTTGGCATGTACCTAAGTACAAACATATCAAAGATCTCAAAATAAATCCAGTCACACAGAACCTCTTAGAAGAGAAAGTGAGAGGTACCCTTGAACTCATTGGTACAGGAGACAGATTCCTGAATGCAACACCAGTAGCACAGACACTAAGGACAAAAATTAATACATTGGACCTCCTGAACGTGAGAAGTGTCTGTAAGGCAAATGACACAGTCAACAAGACATAAAGGCAGACCACACAATGGGAAAAGATATTCACTAACCCCATATCTGACAGAGGGCTGATCTCTAAAATTTACAAAGAACTCAAGAAGCAAGTCTCCAAAACACCAAAGGTTCCAATTAAAAAGTGGGCTACAGAACTAAATAGAGATTCTCAATAGAGAAGTCAAAAATGGCTGAGAGGCACTTGAGATAGTGCTCAATAACCCTAGCTATCAGGGAAATGCAAATTAAAACAACTCTGGGATACCATCTTACTCCTTTCAGAATGGCTAAAATGTAAAACACCAAAGACAGTTTATGATGGAGAGGATGTGGAGAAAGGGGAACACTCCTCCACTGCTGGTGGGAGTGCCAACTCATACATCCACTTTGGAAATCACTATGGATATTCCTCAGAAAAATAGGAATCAGCCTACCACAAGACCCAGCAATTCCACTTTTAGGAAGATTTCCATAAGATGCACATTTATACAACAAGGACATCCTTTCCACTATGTTCATAGCAGCATTATTTGTAATAGCCAGAACCTTGAAGCAAGCTGGATGCTCCTCAACTGAAGAGTGGATAGAGAAAATGTACATTTACACAATGGAGTACTATTCAATAGAAAAAAACAATGGAATCTTGAAATTTGCAGGCAAATGGATGGCACTAGAAGAAACCATCCTGAGTGAGGTAACCCAGTCACAAGAGAATAAACATGGTATGTACTCACTCATATATGAATTTTAGACATGGACTGTGGGATTGTCAGCCTACAATCTCACTACCAGAGAGTCTGTGAAACAGAACCTTCAACCAATGACTGATGGAAGCAGAGGCAGATAGCCACATCTAAACTCTGAGCTGAACTCAAGGAACCCATAGACAGAGAGCGAGGACTAATGAGCATAAGGGGTCAAGACTCGGCTTGTGTAACCCACAGAAAGATCTGACCTAAACAAAGGGGAGCTCTTGAACCCCAGACTGATGGCTGAGAATCCAGCATGGGACTGATCAAAATCCCCTGAATGTGGGTGTCTGTGAGTAGGCCTAGGCAATCTATAGGGTCTTGGGTAGTAGATCAATATTTATCCCTGGCATACAAATGGACTTTGGGTGCCCATTCCATAATGAGAGATGCACTCTCAGCCTGGACTATTGATGGAGGGCCTAGACTCTGGCCTGGATGAAATGGCAGACTATGGACAACCCCCAGGGAGGACCTCACCGTCCCTGGGGAAAGGAGTGGTGATTGGGGAACAGGGGTTGGTGGGAGGAGAAGAGGAAAAGGGAGCAGTACCTGGGATTGACATGTGAGGCAAACTTGTTTCTAATTTAAATTTAAAAATAGAGTGTAAGAAAAAAGTTCTGTAAATACCTTTATTTTGTTTTAAATAAATAAATCACTGTAGAATTCCAATTACATCAAATATTCTAACTCATGGACATAATTTCCATATTATCTTAGATAAATATTAATTTGCTCTGCAAAGTGTACTGTAGTTTTCAGTCAATAAAGTCTAAGATCTACTCATGAAAAAAATAATCACTTAGCTTTAGTATCATCAAAAACTTAAGGATTTTATATCAGCTTCTTTTGCTTTAATACAGTGATACATTTTTAGTAAAATCTCGCAAAAATTTATTAGAATGGTTCTTTACTGAATAATAAAATTACTATTCCAAACCTGGAATTTCATTTTTTCTCATGTGCTTTAAAAAGATGGCAGTGAGCTTTTTGTTATCTCTTCTGGATACAGAAATATGATCAAAGTGTAAAATATTAACACAAGAGTTTCTATTTTGAGGCTTATCAAAGTTGATATTTATAGGATGAGGGTTCCACTTGTTTAGATGCATCTGGCATAGGATTATTTCTGGTGTGAAGACAGTGAAATGCTCTACCTCAACAACCTCAAAAGGTTAAGAGTCAGAATGTTACTTCTCAAGATGGATTAAACATAACTCAGTTTTATGACCTTGTAAGTCATTCCGTTTTCTGGATTCTATTTCTTTATACTACAAATTGAATGACACAATTGGAACTTCCCATAGATGTCAAAATTGAAGTAGATCATGTTAGCCTCTATGTGATACTATTACCATTGCCTTCCTCACAAATGACATTGGCTTTCAAAAGTTAGGCTATTGACAAGTATGAAAGGGAAAGCCAAATCTAACAAACAGTCTTCTTTTGCTTTTCCTTAGAAAATAACAAGCAAAGACTGGGGAATAGTGCAGTAACAGAGTGCTCACTCAGCATCCTCAGTACAAAAATAGTAGAAAGAAGAGGAGGACAGGGAGGCAGAGTTGCATACTGTATTCTTCGGCCATTGATATACATCACATTTACAAAGAGCATGTGTCTGCATGCTAAATACAATGAATAGCACGAGTATGCATAGGAATACTAACAGAGATAGAAAAGATAATGTGAGCTCAATGTCTCTCTATTCTCTTGCAGGTACAGTGTAACAGTTAAGAATGCCAAAGACTCTTGTAATGATCAAAGTTCAAATCCCAGTATCCATGTCAGGCAAATAGCATCTCACAATTCCAGGTCAGCAGATCCAGTGTCCTCCTTTAGCCTTTGAAGTTACAGCAACACATGTGCCTACACACATGGAAGCACATACACACTTAAATAAAATTAACTTTTCTTTACCAAAATGGGCACAAAGGAAGTGTAACTGGGCTGCTATACTTCATTAAGTGCTGAAGTGAGATAGATAATAAGTTACTACTTTTCCAAAGTCAAATATTTTCTCTTGGTTTTTTATTTTGTGAAAAATTTGAAGCAGTTAAGTCCATATTTGATTTTAATTTATCTTGGGTTCAACATTTTGGAGAAGTCCCACTCCATATATTGATGCCTCATTACAGTGATTCTTTAGAAATATTTTCCAAATTCCAACTGTGCAGCCAAATGTTGTGCACCTGCAAGTGAGCAGTTAAACACTGAGTACACTTTATCTTCTCTGAATCTAGAAGCATTCTCTCTCCACAGGCTATTCACTGTACTGAGCATACAGACACACACAATCCATAGAACATAGATGCATAATTTTGAGAAAGGTTCCTATGTATAAAGGTTTTCCCATCCACAGGATATCTTATAGGGAGAATGTGGTGTAATTAATTTCGATACAAAGCAGAGGAAACATCTTTCCTCAGGGGTCAGGCTCACTTGCTGCTACTTTCTTAGGTAAGCACTGATTAAACTATTCTCAATAAGCCAGATTCAGATATTATTATATATCGAGACTTCCATTCCAGGTAGCAGTTTCTTTCTTCATATTTCCTTTTCATTTTCCCCCTGGAGAAAACTATCGAGAGGCAGCTTTACCTTGAAAAAGACTTGTAGTTCTCTGATCTGTAGTTGGGTTTCAGACCTGTACCTGTAGTTCCTTATTCATGGTTTTGACTCTGCATACTCCAGTGAGAAGTTACTTCAGTTATTACTGAATGCAGAAGTGAAACTTTCCTTCGTATCTATGCTAAAAGACAAAAGACAACTTCATAATGTTGCACCACTCTATTTGGTGTAGAGATTCTTGGTAACAATTAGAGCAAAATGATGTCCTAAAGTTTACTGTAAGTTTCATAAAACTATTTCACAGGGGATGTTAACCTGTATCTTCCCTATGTCTCTATATTGAGACAAAAATATTTTTTCAATATTTTGTAAATACAGGAAAAATTCAAAGAGATTAAGTGAGTTTTCCAAGTTCTCATTTTCAAATGGCATCAAAATTGAGAAGTGTTTTCACACTTTATCATCCTCAATCTCCTTACTTATGCAATTCCCTCAGCACTTCAACTTCAATGTACACCCTCATAAGACCTGTTTCCAAACAGCATGCTCATTCAGCTCATTCAGATATTTTCTATGGGAAATTTTCAGAACTATTCAAGTTAAATTTTGCTTCAAGGGAATATCTAGACATTATTCTTCACTGCTGGTATATAAGATTTGACCTAAATATTATTGGACATCTCAGACAGAAATATGCTGTGGTTTACTTATAATTGTAGAGTGTGAGGAGCCGCCCTCGCTATCGCTATTGCCGTTAGAAGATGGCGCTGACATCCACTGTCAGTTGGAGTTAACTGTCGCTGTCAGTTGGAGTTAACTGTCGCTGTCAGTTGGAGTTAACTGTCGCTGTCAGTTGGAGTTAACTGTCGCTGTCAGTTGGAGTTAACCGTTTAAACTGTGCCTCTCCCGTGACGTCATCTGGGGTGATGTGCAAACCACCAATCCCGGCTCTACACATCTCACTCGGAGCTCCTAGGCTTATATAAGGGGCTGGGTTTCTTAGCTTGGGGTCTCCCTCTAAGAAGCTGATCATCTATCTCTCAAGATGCATTAAAGCTTTACTGCAGAAGGATCCGAGTGTTCTGCGTCGTTCTTGCTGGCGAGACGGTAGCGCGGGACATCTGGTGCCGAAACCCGGGAACTCTTCAACATCGCCGGCGCCGCGGGAGACCCCTCGGAAAACGGGGCGGATTCAGAACTGCAGGGACGTAGGTTCAGAGAGGTATGCTTTATCCTGAACAACCCTTTTCTCGACTTTGGCCTTAGTTTGTCATCACCGTGGGACGGGTCAGTGGAGGCTTTGGTGCTAGTCCTGTTTGTCCTTCTCCTTCATCGTGGCTGGTGCTGACAGAACGGCGCTGTCCGTCTGGCGCTGTCCGTCTGGCGCTGTCCATCTGGCGCTGTCCATCTGGCGCTGTCAGTCTGGTGCTGTCAGTCTGGTGCTGTCAGTCTGGTGCTGTCAGTCTGGTAACGGAGTTGAGCGCGTTTTTAGATAAGCTGTCAGCGCGATGGGGTCGTCACAGTCAGTGGTTACAGCCTTACAGACTGTGCTAAAACAAAGAGATCTTAAAATTGCACCACGAACACTTCAAAATTTTATGAAGGAGGTAGATAGAATGGCACCATGGTATGCTTGTTCCGGGTCCCTCACTGTGGCCTCATGGAACAAGCTAGGTAAAGAACTAGACAGGAAGCATGCAGAAGGAGATCTCTGCTTAGGTACCAAAGCCATTTGGAAGCTAGTTAAAAACTGCTTGGAGGATGAGGCCTGTCACCCTGCTATAATAGAAAGTCAGGGAACCTTAGAGGAAGTTCAGGATAGCATGTCAGAAACTGAACGGAGTGAGAGAATGGGAGCTCGCAAAAGAAAAGACATGTCTAAGAAAAAAGGCCCTCCCCAGGAAGTTAAGAAAGGGGGAGAGAAAGAAGGGAGTTATCATTCACCCCTTAACAAATCTAAGAAAAAGAAAAAGCCAGAATCTAGTCTATACCCTGCAGTAGAGCTAGAAGCCTTGGAGCTAGATAATTCTGATTCTGACACTCTGGATTCTAGCGAAGAAGGTGGTCTAGAGGAGGAGGTGGCACGGTATGAGGAAAAAAGATATCACCCTGATAGACACCGGCCACTGAAAACAAAAATGAATGTGAGGCCACCGCCTATAAATCCGGCGGGCTCACGCCCCTCAGCGCCTCCGCAGTATGAGCTTCGGCTGAATACTGGTACTGACTCCTTTTTACCTTTAGAGGAACGGAGAAAAATACAAATGGCTTTTCCAGTATTCGAGAATGTGGAAGGCGGAAGAGTACATACCCCCGTAGATTACAATCAAATTAAAGAATTGGCCGAATCCGAATACTCCCCCCAGGCATCAGCCATTATGGCAAAGATGGGGTATACAAATGGTAGAGGCTTGGGTAGGCAAGAACAAGGCAGAATAAAACCCATTACACAACACGGAAATCGGGGTAGAAAAGGACTGGGTTTTATTTAGGGGCCGTTGAGGCTTCACGACCCATACCATGGAAAACAGAGGAGCCGTTATGGGTCTCTCAATGGCCTCTATCCTCTGAAAAATTAGAGGCTGTCACAAGATTAGTGCAAGAACAGGAACGGCTGGGGCATCTAGAGCCTTCTACCTCCCCATGGAATACACCAATTTTTGTTATTAAGAAGAAATCTGGGAAGTGGAGATTACTCCACGACCTGCGGGCCATTAACAATCAGATGCATCTTTTTGGCCCTGTTCAAAGAGGCCTTCCTTTGCTTTCTGCACTTCCTCAAGATTGGAAGCTTATTATTATAGATATTAAGGATTGTTTCTTCTCTATTCCACTTTACCCACGGGATAGACCAAGGTTTGCCTTCACTATCCCTTCTCTTAATCATATGGAACCAGACAAGAGATTTCAGTGGAAGGTACTGCCGCAAGGCATGGCCAATAGCCCAACAATATGTCAGCTATATGTGCAGGAGGCTTTGGAGCCAATTAGGAAGCAATTTACATCTTTAATCGTTATCCATTATATGGACGATATTCTTATTTGTCACAAAGAGTTAGATGTTTTACAAAAGGCTTTTCCCATGCTGGTGGCTGAATTAAAACAGTGGGGATTAGAGATTGCCTCAGAAAAGGTTCAAATTGCAGATACAGGCCTCTTTTTGGGCTCAAAGATTACTCCCAAAAATATAGTTCCTCAGAAAATAGAAATTCGCAAAGACCACTTACAAACATTAAATGATTTTCAGAAACTTCTGGGAGATATAAATTGGTTGAGGCCCTTTTTAAAAATTCCATCTGCTGATCTAAAACCCCTCTTCGATCTCCTGGAGGGTGAGCCTCATATCTCCTCACCCAGAAAATTTACCCCTGCCGCCCACCGAGCCTTACAGATGGTGGAAGAGGCCTTACAGGAAGCACAATTACAACGAATTGAGGAGTCACTACCTTTTAATCTGTGTGTTTTTAAGACAGCTCAATTGCCAACTGCAGTCCTGTGGCAACATGGACCATTACTTTGGATTCATCCAAATGCTTCCCCTGCTAAGATTATTGACTGGTACCCTGATGCTGTTGCACAGCTCGCGCTTCGCGGAATAAAAGCAGCTGTTACACATTTTGGCAGGGATCCTGATTCCTTGATTGTGCCTTATACTGCTGCACAAGTTCAGACCTTGGCAGCCACATCTAGTGATTGGGCAGTTTTAGTTACTTCCTTTTCAGGACAAATTGATAATCATTTTCCAAAGCATCCAATTTTACAGTTTGCCCTAAACCAGGCTATAGTGTTTCCACAAGTGACAGCTAAAGACCCACTCCCAGATGGGACTGTGGTGTACACTGATGGATCAAAAACTGGTATGGGAGCTTATGTGGTCAAGGATAGGGTTATATCTAAACAATATAATGAAACTTCACCTCAAGTTGTAGAATGTCTGATAGTACTGGAGGTTCTTGAGGCTTTTCCAGGACCCCTCAATATTGTATCAGATTCCTCTTATGTGGTTAATGCAGTTAATCTCCTTGAGATAGCTGGAATAATAAGATCCTCCAGCAGAGTTGCTAACATCTTTCAGAAGATACAAGCTGCCTTGTTAAATAGGAGATTTCCTGTTTTCATTACCCATGTCCGAGCACATTCTGGACTCCCAGGTCCCATGTCCTTAGGGAATGACTTAGCAGACAAGGCTACAAAGCTGGTGGCCGCTGCCTTGTCTACCCATGCACAAGCAGCAAAAGAATTCCATAAGCGCTTTCATGTGACGGCTGAGACCTTGCGCCGTCGTTTTGCTCTATCCAGGAAAGAGGCTAGGGAAATTGTTACTCAATGCCAGAATTGCTGCGAATTCTTACCTACTCCCCACATGGGAATAAACCCACGTGGCATTAGACCATTGCAGATGTGGCAGATGGATGTTACTCATATTCCCTCTTTTGGAAGGCTTCAATATGTTCATGTTTCTGTTGACACCTGTTCTGGCGTAATGTTTGCCACACCCCTAACAGGGGAAAAGGCCTCATATGTGATTCAACATTGCCTTGAGGCCTGGAGTGCTTGGGGAAAACCCAGAATTTTAAAAACAGACAATGGACCAGCATATACCTCTCAAAAATTCCGACAGTTTTGTCGGCAAATGGATGTTACCCATCTAACTGGCCTACCTTATAACCCTCAAGGACAGGGCATTGTGGAACGTGCCCATCGTACACTCAAATCATATCTGATTAAACAAAAGGGGAGTATTGAGGATGTTCTACCCTCGGTACCAAGAGTTGCTGTATCCATGGCACTTTTTACCCTTAATTTCTTGAACTGTGATGCCCAAGGCCACACTGCGGCTGATCGCCACAGTTTAGAGCCTGATAGGCCAAAAGAAATGGTAAAATGGAAAGATGTCTTGACTGATCTCTGGAAAGGCCCGGATCCTATTCTTATAAGATCCAGGGGAGCTGTGTGTGTTTTTCCACAGGAGGAAGAAAACCCCCTGTGGATCCCTGAAAGACTCACTCGAAGAGCTCCTTCACAACTCCAGAATAAGAAGGATGGAGGCCAAGTGGGTGATGAAGACTCTCCTACTCGGGATGATGGTTCCTAGTATGATGGGAGAGTTACGGTGGGCCATCATGTCTACCTTCCCCCTACCGATGCCAGTGATGCAGAATGCCCAGGTGTTCCCTAGATTTTTCACAAATAATAGAGAGTTGGGGCTTGCCTTTTTGCCTTTAGATCCTCAGATACAGAGTTTTCAGGATGAGAGAACCTTGTCATTAGTAGGAAGCTTGTGCTTTACTGTGATTTCTTCATTAAAGGATAATTTTATTCATATGGATCCAGAAAGATCTAATGCTAATCCTTTTGAATTAATGGAAGCTGTACTGATCTTTCTCCTATGATAGTGAGAAGGGACAGATTACTTTTGATTGGAAAGGGGCATTAGGCAACAGTCTGAGTGAGGGACAGAGCTCTGGATCATCTGATTGGTCCTCCTCCAATGTTAAGTATACCCCTTTTAAGAGAACTAATTATTCAGCTGCCCTTTATTTGGGTTGTGAGTAATGATACCTTAGGTAAGAATCAGAAAGAAATAAATTGTTCTGCTTAGAATTGTTTTTATGCATTATGCTGGGATGCTATTAAGCACCCTTTTGCTTTGGTAATGCGCATGCCTCGATTTATTCCAGCTCCTGTTGAGGCGCCAAGTAATTTGAGTTTGTTTAGGGAAAAGCGAGATTTTTGGGATCTCTGCTATTATTGTGGGCCTGATAGCCACCGCCGCGGTTACTGCTTCGGTTACCGCCTCGGCCCTTGCACTTTCTGCCACTGTGCAGACAACTCAAACCATTAATGAACTATAGGCCACTGTGACCATGGTCCTAGATAAACAGGCCACTGCCAATTCTCAGATACAAGGAGGCCTGATGTTGGTAAACCAACAGATTAATTTGGTTCAGGAACAATTGGATATATTGTGGCAGATGGCCAAATTGGGATGTGAACAAAGTTGCCTGGCCTTTGTGTCACTTAGTACAATATGAGAATTTTACAAGAGCAGCTAACCTGTCAAAAGCTCTGTCTCAACATTTATTACAGAATTGGACTTTTGAGTTTGAGCAGACACTCCGTGAGTTGAGAATGGCGATCCTGCAAGTGAATTCGACGCATCTGGATCTTTCTCTGATGGAAGACCTCTCCCCCTGGATTTCATCTGCATTTTCTTATTTTAAGGAATGGGTGGGGGTAGGATCATTTAGCCTAGTTCTCTGCTGTGGAATAGTGTTGATGCTTTGGATGGTGTGTACGCTCAGAGCCCAAACAAAAGGAGAAAGTGGTGGTGGCACAAGCACTTGCTGCCTTAGAACACGGAGCATCCCCTGACATTTGGTTAACCATGTTAAAGCAATAGGTCGCTGGCCTCCCAGCTCTTGCACCCCACGAGGCTAGTCTCATTGCACGGGATAGAGTGGGTAGGCTTCAGCAGCCCAAGGAGTTGCAAGGCTAAGCACTGCACAGGAGAGGTCTGCGGTATAACGACTTTCTCCTGGGAGATAAGTCATCTTGCATGAAGGTTCTATGTCATGATCTCCTTCCCCCAGAAAAAAGACATCGGACTGGTCAGGACTTCCTCTGGGGATAAGACCCTGGAGAGGAGCTTTGTACATGTTCCGAATTTGCACATGGGGATTTGACCTCTATCTCCACTCCAAAGTTGTGGGTGTCCTATTGCTTCAAAAATAAATGAATAGGGGGAGATGTGAGGAGCCGCCCTCGCTATCGCTATTGCCGTTAGAAGATGGCGCTGACATCCACTGTCAGTTGGAGTTAACTGTCGCTGTCAGTTGGAGTTAACTGTCGCTGTCAGTTGGAGTTAACTGTCGCTGTCAGTTGGAGTTAACTGTCGCTGTCAGTTGGAGTTAACCGTTTAAACTGTGCCTCTCCCGTGACGTCATCTGGGGTGATGTGCAAACCACCAATCCCGGCTCTACACATCTCACTCGGAGCTCCTAGGCTTATATAAGGGGCTGGGTTTCTTAGCTTGGGGTCTCCCTCTAAGAAGCTGATCATCTATCTCTCAAGATGCATTAAAGCTTTACTGCAGAAGGATCCGAGTGTTCTGCGTCGTTCTTGCTGGCGAGACGGTAGCGCGGGACAGTAGAGAAGATGTTTATCTGCATGTATGAAGTACAGCTAAGTTAATAACCAGACTACACTTACTGGAAGATGTTCTGGACCTTACTCTATTCCATTTTAAAATGTCTTGATGAGATTGTAGTATAATTACATCATTCTTCCCTTCCTTTTCCACTCCAAAGTCTCCATGTACATCACTACACCACTACTGTTCTATTTCCATTTACTCTCCTCTTTTACTTGATTTATTTTAAAATAAATAATGAAACCCAGTAATCCTCTACATGTTTGTGTGTTTACTTCAAATTATTATAGACTCCTCCCTTATCAATATAGTATTCTGAAGCCTCACAAGCAAATCTTTCATTAGTAATTTGCAAGCCATCCTGTCAGGCCAAATATTTTTTAGTTTTTGTTTTCAAATATATATTTGAATGCAATTTAAAATATTTGTTTATTTTTATTTTTTAACTGTTGCATGTTTAAGATTAAAAAATAATTACTTTACTGGATGTTTTGTTTTAGGGATTTGTTAGACTTAAGATTTTCTTTGGTCAATGAATCAATTTCTCCTAATGTATCTTCAACACCTGAGATTCTCTCTTCCATCTCTTGTATTCTTTTGGTTATGCTTGCATCTGTAGTAACGGACCGTTTGCCCAGCTTTTCTATTTCAAGCCTTCCATCATATTGTGTATCTTTTATTATCTGTATTTCAGTTTTCAACTCTTGCACCGTTTGAATTGTTTCTTTCAATTTTTGCTTTGTCTTTTTGTCCATTTGTTGCATTTTTGGTTTTTTTTTCCATTTCTTGCATTTTTGGGTTTGTTTTTTCTTCCATTTCTTTGATGGATTTTCCTATATCTTCTTTTAGGGCCGTTATCATTTTCATGAAGTTGTTTTTAAGGTCATTCTCTTCTGCTTCATTTCCATTGGAATGTTGTGAGTCTAGCTGGTGTGGAGTCTCGAGAATCTGGAGGTGTCATATTTGTTTTTCTGTTGCTCTGTGTGTATGTGCATATAAGTCATTTGAACCCTCCTTCACACGTGGTGCCCATAGCCACCAACCAAGTATACTGTTGGAATTTGATATCAGTACAGTAAGTTCTTCTCGTTGTGCTTTTATTTCTTTTTTTTAATTGTCTATTCATTTTATATGCCAACAAGAATTCTCCATATCAGGCTTCCTCCTGCTCCCCACAACTACCCCCAATTTTCCCTCACCTCTCCCCTATCCACTCCTCTGAAAGGAAAAGGCTTTCCATGGGGATTCAACAAACCTGGCACATCAAGTTGAAACAAGTCTAAGGCCCTCCTTCCTGCATCAAGGCTTAGCAAGGCAACCAACGATAGGAAATAGGCTCCAAAAAGCCAGCTAATGTACAAAGGATAGATCCTGGTCCCACTACCAGGGACCGGACAAACAGACCAAGCCACACAACTCTCAGCCACATGCAGTAGACCTAGTTGGGTCCCATAAAGTATTCCCAGGTGTCAGTCTAGAGCCTGTGAGCACTCTTGAGATCAGTCGTCTCTGTGGATTTCCCCATCATGATCCTGACTCCCCCTTGTTCATGCTATCTTTCTTCCTTCTCTTTGACTGGACTACTGAAGCTTGACCCAGTGCTTGGTTGTAGATCTTTGCATCTGTTACCATCACTCACTGGATGAGGTTTTTTTTGGATGAGATTTAGGGTAATTACCAAACTATTACAATATAAGTCCAATTCATCTACCCTCTCCACTATTTCTTGCAGTCTGAGCTGGTGTCATCTTTTCAAATTCCTGAGAAATTCCCTAGCACCAGGTATCTCCCTAACCCCACAATGTCCCTCTCCATCAATATATCCCTTTTATTGTTCTTCTTCATCCCTCCCCCAACTCAACTCTCCCATTCCCTCAGTTCTTATCCTTCAACTGTTCCTCCCCTACTGCCCTGCTGTCCAGTTTATCCAGGAGATTTCATCTCTTCCCCCTTCTTAGGGTGATGCATGCTTTAGGGTACTCTTTATTACCTAGCTTCGAATGGTCTGTGTATTGTAGGCTTGTTATCCTTTGCTTTGCATCCAGTATCCACATATAAGTGAGTATATACCATGTTTTCTTTCTGGGTCTGGGTTATGTTACACATTATGCTTTTTTCTGCTTCTATCCATTTGACTTCAAATTTCATGATGTCACTGGTTTTTACAGCTGTGTAACAACATTGTGTAAGGGTACCACATTTTCTTCATTCATTCTTAGGTCAAGGGGCATCTAGATTCTTTCCAGGTTTCGGCTATTATGGATGATTCTGCTATGAACATAATTGAGCAAGTGTTATTCCGGTATGATTATACATCTTTGGTTATATGCCGAAAATTGGTTTTGATGTCTCTTGACATAAATTGATTTCCAATTTTCTGAGAAAGTGCCATACTGATTTACAAAATGACTGTACAAGTTTGCATTACCACCAGCAGTGGAGGAGTATTCCTCTTACTCCACATCCCCTCCAGCCTAAGCTGGCATCAGTGTTTTTTTTTTATCTTAGACATTTTCCAAGGTATAAGATGGCTTCTATCATTTGTTTTTATTTGAAGTTTCCTGTTGACTACAGATCTTGAGCAAGTCCTCAAATATCTTTCAGCAAAATTTTGAGATTCTTCTGTTGTGGATTCTGTGTTTAGATATGTGTCTCACTTTTTAATTTGATTATTTTTTATTTTGATGTCTAGTTTCTTGTGTTCTTTACATATATTGAAGACCAGACCTCTGTCAGAAGTGGGGTTGGTGAAGAACTTTTCTCATTTGTAGGCTGTCATGTTGTCTTATTTAGCATGTGTTTGTCTTACAGAAGCTGTTCAATTAAAGGACGTATCATTTATTTGTTGTTGTTTCAGTGTCTGTGCTACTGGCATCACATTTAGGAAGTGGTCTCCTGTGCCAATAGTTCAAGTCTACTTCCCCCTTTCTCTTTCATCAGGTTTAGTGTCACTGGGTTTATGGTAAGGTCTTTTATCCACTTGAATTTGGGTTTTGTGCATAGTAGTAGATATGGATTTATTTGAATTTTTACACATGTTCATGTCCAGATATGCTAGCACCATTTGTTGAAGATGTTTTCTTCTTTCCATTGTAAAATCCTTGTTTCTTCATTAAAAAAGCAGATGTTCATAGCTGTGTTAGGATCTTATGATTCTATAGTTTCACGTGTCTTTTTATGAAAAAAAAATGCTCTTTAGTAGAACTTGAAGTCAAGGATGCTAATATGTCCAGATGTTTCTTTATTGTACAAGATTGCTTTAGGTATCCTGTGTCTTTTGTTTTTCCATATGAAGTTCACCCTTGTTCTTTGGAGGTCTGTGAAGAATTCTGCTGTGATTTTTCATGGGGTTGCATTGAATCTGTAGTTTGCTTTTAGTAAGATTGTCATTTTCACTATTTTAATCCTCCTTGTCCAAAAGCACGGGAGACTTTTCCATTTTCTAATGTCTTCTTCAAATTCTTTCTTCAAAGAAAGTTAGAACTACCCCAACATATTTTATATTATTTGTGGCCATGGTAAAGGGTGAGGTTTCTTTGATTTCATTCTTGGCCCATTTATCATTTGTATAAGACTGCTAATTTTTTAAGTTAATCTTGTATCCTGACACATTACTGAATATGATTATCTGCTGGTAGAATTACCTGGTAGAATTCTTGAGGTGATGCATGTGTACTGTCATATTATCTGCAAATAGTGAAAGTTTGACTTCTTCCTTTACAATTTGTATCCACTTTATCTCCTTTTGTTATATTATTTATTTTGTATCTATATTACTGATCTCCCCTCCCCTTAATTTGACTGTTTCCTGGCATCTACTCATTCTCAGTGAGTTTGATGCTTTTTGTTCTACAAAGTTCAGATGTACTGTTTATTTGATAGAATAAGACTTCTCTAACATCTTTATGTAGGCACCCACTGCATTCATGGTGTCCCATAAGTTTTGGTATGTTGTGTACTAATTTTCCTTGAATTCTAAGGGGTCTTTAATTTTTTTTATTTCTTCCTTGACCCAGTGGCATGTCAGTAAAGTATTATTTAGTTTCCATGAGTTTGTATGCTGTCTGTGAATTGTGTTATGTTGTATTATAACTTTAAAGCATGGTGATCTGATAAGATACAGGTGATTATTTTATTGTTTTGTATCTTTTGAGATTTGTTTTGTGAATAAGTGTTTGATCAATATTACAGAAGGTTCTATGAGGTAGTGAGAAGAGGGTATATTCTTTTGTGTTTGGGTAGAATGATCTATGGATGTCATTTGAGTCAGACATCTGTTAATTCCCTCATTTCTCTGTTAATTTTCTATCTGGCAAACATGTTCCTTGATAAGAGTAGGTAGTTTTATTGTGTGTCATTTGATGTGTGGTTTAAGTTTCAGTCATGTTTCTTTTACATATGTGGGTAACCTTCATTTGTGGGCATACATGTTCAGAACTGAGACTTCATATTCATGGCTTTTTTATGTGATGAATACAGAATATCCTTCTCCATCTATTTGTAAAAGTTTAGTTTGAAGTCTATTTTATTAGATATTAGATTAGCTAAACCAGCCTGCTTCGTAGGTCCATTTGATTGAAAAGATCTTTTCTCAAACCTTTCCTCTGAGGTAATGTCTGTCTTTCTAGTTGAGGTGTATTTCTTTTATGCAATATTAAGACAAATCCTATTTTTGTATCTTTTTGTGAGCCTGTATCTTTCTACAGTTGAATTGAATCCATTTATATTAAGGGATATTAATTACCTGTAACTGTTAATTCCTTTTATTTTGGTTTTTGTTTGTTTTTTTGTTTGTTTTTGCTGGTGGTGTGTGTGTTTCTGTGTGTGCTTTCCTTCTTTGAGATTCGCTGATGTGGGATTATTTATTGGCAGTGTTATTATGGGTACAGCTAACTTCCTTGGGATGAAGTCTTGCTTCTAATACTTTCTGTAAGTCTGGATTTGTGAATAAGTATTGTTTAAATCTAGTTTTGTCATGGAATATCTTGTTTTGTCCATCTGTGGTCTTTGAAAGTATTTTTGGATAAAGTGGTCTGGCCTCACATCTGTGTTCTCTTTCTGGGATTAAAGGTGTGATCTACCACCGCATTGCTTTTTCCTTTAAATTTTAAGTTTGGCAATGCTTCAGTATTTATTTCAAGAAATTTTATGCATTACATATTTTGTAAGGTACATTTAACTGCTCTAATAAATGTCATCTCATAAAGGAAAAGAAATATTTACAGAAATTTAAATCACACAGAAGATCAAACAGAGGCCTGTCATCAGAACTTGCTTTGTTAAAACTGTAAGAGCTGCACTATTTTGGAGGGGTAATTGTCAGGCAGTTCTTAATTTAAGACTAAAGACAAAGTCCATGATATGAACTTTGATACTGTAGATGGTACTGAAAATATCTAAGAAAAGTAAGAAACACATAAGTGTAAAGGGAGATTCATCATATTTATAGCTTTAAGTTGAATGTTCTTTATCTCTTAATGGTAAAATAAATCCACAGGGAAATATTTATCATGCATAGATTATCCTCTTCATTTTTACATGAAAATATGTAATAAAAAGTTGGATCAGTGGTAGGAGGAGAAAAAGAGGATGAGGAAGAAGAAGAAGGAGGAGAAGAAGAAGAAGAAGAAGAAGAAGAAGAAGAAGAAGAAGAAGAAGAAGAAGAAGAAGGAGAAGGAGAAGGAGAAGGAGGAGGAGGAGGAGGAGGAGGAGGAGGAGGAGGAGGAGGAGGAGGAGGGGAAGGGGAAGGGGAAGGGGAAGGAGAAGGAGAAGGAGAAGGAGAAGGAGAAGGAGAAGGAGAAGGAGAAGAAGAAGAAGAAGAAGAAGAAGAAGAAGAAGAAGAAGAAGAAGAAGAAGAAGAAGAAGAAGAATCATGTGTGCACAATCTTAGTGTCAACATCACTCACATAGAAAATACTGATGATACATTGTTAACAAATATGGTGTATTGTGGATTTTACTAAGTGCTATAAAGGTCAAAGTATGTTTTGAATTTGCTTTTTTTCACTACTCATTACTGTTTGTGAAGTTCATCATATGGTGCCTGTGAGAATAAACCATTCACTTTTATTATTTTGTACTCATGAAAAACTGAAATTATCTGAGTGAATTTATCTATTGCAATGTTTTTGAAGCTAAATTCCCAATTTCAACTGATATGTAACATCTTGTGTTATAAAACTGTATGGATTAGTGGAAATAGAAATGAATCAGGAAGAGATTCTCTATCAGGAAAGCAATAATCAACCCGAGTACCTAATAAGCTAAGTAAGATAAAGTATATATAGGCTTTAATAAGGAGTGACCATTGATTATTTTTCAGTCAACAAGCTCAAAATTGTGAGAAAAGATAGCATTAAGTGTACTTGGTGAAGAGTGAGGCAGGTGACTGGAGAGCAGTTGGGAAAGAAAGTATGTGTGTGAGGATACCGAATAAGCAAAGACAACATGTCCTCTAGTGTCACAAAATGACAAGGTAAATCTGAACGCTACTTCTAACAGAGCCTTCTCACATCATTTCTCTTTCTTTTTATTCAGCTTTGTTCTTTGATCAGACTGTGGTCAGTGCTTAACTGTACATGTTCATGTGTGCACATGTGTTCATGAGTATAGTTACTTGTAGATTTTACCTCAATTTTTTCGAGACAGAGTCTCTGAAACTGTAACTGAATGAATGGTATGTTGTCTGGTAAGTAAGAACATATGTCTCCACATCTGCATTCAGCACTGGGATTATGAATTTGTCCCTCTGTGTCTTTTGATTGGTATCTGAACTCAGGTAATCATACTTGCATGGAAGGTTTTTACTTACATCTTTTTAGCAATGTGTTTGTATTCTCATACATTTTAAAAAATCCTTTCTCAATTACTAAAATTTTATCTAGACTGTAAATAACTTTATTACATGGACTTAACTGATTTAACATCTATAGATAAACTAAATATATAACAATTCATCTTCAATATGGCAAACACCTTTCAGATCTTCAAATGTGCCAAGTTTTGTTCTTCCTCACTCTAATCTCAGAACTTTCCCATCTATAGATAGTTGTGTTCATGCTTTAGGTTCATATCTAGATATTACTTTTTATGAAAATTTTTCCAAATATGATCGAAATTTATATTAATGTGGAGGTGTGCATCTAATTAAGGTGTGTGTGAGTGTGTGTGTGTGTGTGTGTGTGTGTATTGTATACACAAACACTGGGCCACTGCTTTGAAAATTACTCTATTATATGAAACGGTTCTTCTCATTCTTCATTTTCTTTTTGTAAATGACATATGTGTCTTTCATATTATTAAAATCATGTCATTGCATTAAAATCACCCTTTGGAGTAGCTGTCATGATTTCACATTCAGTGAATTATGAATCACATTTTGAATGTTAAACATGGCTGAGAGCTTGGTGGCGTGTCCAACAAATGACTCTTCCACTTTGAGACCCAGGCCATGAAAAGGAGCTGATTCCACACACTGTGTTGATGGCCTAGAACCTGAAGCTGGATAGCCCAGAGTTAAAAGATAGAATCAAAGACTTCTTACCAAACAGAAAAATATTCAGTGAAATATGAAGCTATGTGTAATGATATTATATGTTACTTATATTAGCAAGTATTGTAAAATTTCCTTGTATTTCCCTTTTTTATGTATCATAATCTAGATTTGCTCTGAAGAAAAACTAAATTCAATTCATTTTAAAAATAAATAAAACCCTTCCTTGATGATATAATCATTTCAAACATTAGAAATTTTAGAATGTCCAGGAAGGTGTCAGAAAGCACACTCAAAATGAGCTTAAAATAAATCAATTCATAACTAAGTACTTTCTGAAGGTGGCAGTGATTTGTTAGAGACAACACTACAGTCACCTTGCAAAGGCAGACACTCAATGGCAGTAAGCAAGTCTGTGGAAACTTAGGGGATGTTAGAACAATACATGCATTATGATTGCATTATTTTTTGGTGTCTTTTTTACAAGGAATGCTCATAGTAATAAAAATCAACCATGAAGACTGGCAATCAAACTATCTTATAGGTACAGTGAAAATGAAAGGCACTGTTGTTTCTCTTCCCATATTGAAAAAATAATGTTTCAAACTACTCAGGTTGATTTCATGGTTCATTTTGTGAATTTCTAAATCATCACAACTTTACACACATACATATAACATTGTTATTCTCAGAAAGATTGACAGATGAAATTGTAAAAAAAAATCATCCAGATTCTTCTACTCTCCTTTATATACTTGTATATTAAACAAGGTTAATTGATATCTAAAGGTAGGCGAAGTATGTAACATATTGTCAACATTGGGGAATAGATTCCCTGTGAAGAACTCCACATCCCCAGATGGTTAAATGTGTTTGACAACTGTGGCAATGTTCAGCAGAAGTTTCTCAGGCATATTAAGAATCTAAAATATTATTGTTTGAATAATAGCTTTAAGTTACAAAAAGTTTACAGTGTATTGAATGAATGTCTCTAATTTTGCAAAATAAATGTCTCTAATGTAAGAAACCCCGTGTATACATATATGATGACTCCATTTAGAGTGATCACATGAATAAAATTAAATATTTTGTTTATATTTATTCATACAAATTTGTGTATGCTAGCAAAATTTTAGGTGCTACATGGGCCTATATTTCACACACGGAGTACAGAAGAAAGCATTGCCTCACTTGAGTAATAGAACCTAAACCCAGGACTTCAGAGAGAACAGTTAGTGAGATTTCTCACTAACCCTAAAATGGATCATTTTAGAGTAATCGGTGTTATTATGTACTGTATGTCTCTCATATTCAGTATTATAATATATACCATTCAACATATTATCTGACTTATCATTAAAGAGGTAAATATATATTGTCACAAAGAATTATATATTATCACCAGCACAGCAAAGCTAGATAACTTACTTTCACATCAGATTTGAGTTTGTTTCAAACTGAGTCAACAAACATTCAATGGAAGATATACACATCATCTCATCTACTGAGTTTTGTATTAAGTCTCCCCTTTTCTCCTCCCCTTTTCTATTTTCTCACACCTACCATACCTTTGTTTCTTCTTCACCTTGATGACTATTTAAATAGTATCTAGCAAAGACAGCTACAATACTGTATTCATGTAGTGATTCTTTTTCTCCTGCTTTTGTTTATCTTTGTTTACTTTGAGACAGGGTCAAATAATGTAGTCCAGACAGTCAGTAAGCTTATTTGTAGCCAAGATTTAGCATGAACTCATATCAGTCCTGCCTGTGATTCTCAATTTCTAGTATTAAAAGCATGTGCTACCATGTTTGCTCCTGAAATATTCTCTAATATTTGGAAACTTGCTGTGTAGCAAGTACTCCAAGGTAAATCAGTGGTGTTCAAAAGGGAGGCAGACAAAATATTCCTTCTTGAAGGGATGCTGAATCAGCTCAAGTATTAACACCTCTCAAAAGATGCAGGAAGTCACTGAAACTGATGAGAGTTGCTAGACACCTCCTCCCCAAACATAAATAAGTACTATAGACTGCAGAGAGACTTCTCACAGATAAGGTTTGATACCTAAAACAGGCACATGATGTGGAAAGTGTACTTGTCCCTAGTCCCGCTGCCCTTCTCAGCCCCAAATAAACACACAGAAACTCATATTAATTATAAAACTGTTAGTCATTAACTATGGCTTCTTATAAGCTAGTTGTTTCTTAATTATTAACCCATTTCTATAAACCCAAATATTTCTACATGATCTTATCTTACCAGAGAAGGGTGATGACCTGTTAATCCTTTGGGGGACTACATGGCAACTCCTTCTGACAGGCTTTCTCTGCCTGTCTTTACCAGAATTCTCCTCTTTAGTGTCCATACTGTTTTATTCATCAACCAATGAGTGAAACATATACACAGAAGGACACCCCCCAACAGGCTCACACATGCTGAGGCACCTTGAAGAATTGGAGATTTGTCAAGCAGCATTTTGGAAACAGAAACCAGCAGAGCCTCTAGAAAGATGCAGGTGTCAGCTGAATCACATGAAACAGACCAGACCACCTAAGCTCTCTGAACAAGAAAATCTCTCATCTTTTGAGTTTGCTGCAAACTGAACAGTATCTTCCAGATTCCCTGGTTTCCTGAGCTGTCAACCATACTGGGATAAGTTTTTGGCTATGAAGTTTTCTTTATTTCTACTTCTGTAATTAACTCCTTACCCACATTCTTATAAGTAACCTCAAGAAATCTCATTCACCAAGTTGGACTTTGCTGGTATATGTACTTTGGTCTGTCATCAATCCATTAGTTATGGTGAACAAATATTTTTCCTATCTCCCCAAGAGTAGTGTCACACAACATAAGTCATGTAGAATTAAGCACAACAATATACAATGAAGGGAAAAATTTTCTCCTATATGAGGTTTTGTAAAGTTAATTTCCTAAAGCTGTTTTTAATTATAATCATTTTCATTCCGTTTGTTTATATGGTGGATTACATTGACTGGTTTTCTTATGTGGGACTCTCCTTACATCTCTGGGATAGAGCACACTTGATCATGGTAGGTAAATTTCTTAATGTGTTCTTGGATTCAGTTTTTGAGTAATTTATTGAGTGTTTTTGCATCTATGTTCATAAGAGAAATTGCTGTCTATTTCTCTTTATTGAATCTTTTGTGTGAATTGACTGTGGCCTCATAAATGGGTTTGGTAATATTGCTTCTGTTTATTCCTTGTGAAATAATTTGAGGAGTATTAGCATCAGCTCTTCTTTGAAAGTCCAATGGAATTCTGCAGTAAAATTTCTTTCCCTGGTCTTTTTTTTTGATTGGGAGACTTAAATGTCTTCTTCTATTTCCTTAGCTGCAATATTGAATTTAAATTGCTTATCTGATTTTGCTTAAACCTTGCTAAGTGGTAGCTTTTGAGAAAATTATCCATTTCTCTTAGATTTCTGAATTATGTGGAGTACAGAATTTTTAAAGTATGATGCAAGAATACTTAATGAAACGATATTCTGACAGAGAAAACCGCAAGTTGTCATTGCAAATGTTTTTAAGATATTAGAAAATTCATTTTATATGATTAAGACAACAATAGTATCTCATCTTCAATATGGAAAACTGTCCTTTATGACTGAGAAAGGAATTTATTGATGTATGTCAGGCTTTAGGCAATGTGCCTGAGAACTGCAATGAAGATAAAATTCAGGAGAAGTCAATCAGTGGAGATATTTCGACCAGCTTTAGTATGTAGACTTAGTATAACTGCATTTGATTGGCAACAGAATGCAGTAGACAGGAAGTGTATATGGCTATATGTCTTGTTCACTATTTGACTATCAGTTTATGTTGTCAATAAAAAATATACATTTGCAAGTGCATAAGTTAAAAACACATGCAATCACTTTTACATAATGATCAAAAATTTACACTGCACATTAACAGTCCATTTGGGCCACAATTATCTATATATTTTCTTGACATCTTGGTAGTATGCTCAAAATTACAATGTAATGTTATATTAGATCTTAGATATAGCCAATATTGGATGCATTGGTACAAAATTATTGACCCAATTCTTTCAAAAGCTGCAGCAGACAACCTACTTGTGCTGTTTGGGTCCTAGCAATGGTTCTAAAGAGATGACCTATCAGTTGACAACTATCAAAAATCACAAGGTCTCATGAAGTTTTCTTTATTTTACTGAAAAATAATTATATATATATGTTAAAATTTTTGCAATATATTCTGTTTTGCATAGGGTAAATGCAATTCACTCTATTATAATATTGTCACTAACAGATTGTCATAATAATAATATGAATAGTATCAAGACTATAGAGAGAACACAATCTATGGTGTTTGATGTATATGATTCCATTTTCAATGAAGGAGAAAAGGAGGAAAACCCCTTCCCATCACGCTGCAAACATACTTTAGATAGTATTGTTGATACCAGGGGAATATATTAACTGAAAATATATTCCTCTCAAAAATTACTATATGAAACAACATTCCTTTACATATTTACTTCTTTATAAATATTATATTATAGTTCCTCGGTTTTACAAATATAATTCATATCGTATATTCATTTTCTATGAACTAGCGGTATTTTCCAGAGCTGAATTTACGTGAAATTATATTGACAACAAATTTAAGAAAAAATTCAATTGTCTGAAAAAATAATATTTTGTTGATTGCAGTATGAAAATTCTTTTAAAACTTGAAGTTTATTTCGAATGCTAGGTTATAACTATGTTCTACTATTTAAAGAAATGCAAATATATATGTGTGTATATAAATATGTGTTTATGTGCTCTATATCTTTGTGTATAAGTATATTTGTACATACAAACATGTTTTGTACTTAAAGTTGATTCATATAGTTAGAACTTATTCATATAGTTATACTACATATAGTGTACTATGCCCAATTTTAAAATTTTGCATACTTATGCAATTCTCAACTTGGCAATGATAATTTCTGCAGTGATAATTGTCTTTTCAATATGGCTATGTTATGAGAAAACGTATGAAACTATCTGGCACTTTATGATTTTTGTGCATAACCTCCTCATAGATAAAAGATGAGGACAGAAATAGATGTTGCACTAGGATTGTAGCTCAGAGTGTTCTGTGACTGTTTCTTATTTTAGACCTGATTTTAGCAATTACTAGTTACATATCAGGGGAAATATGTATGTATAAGCAAATAGAGCAGAATTTTCTTCATAACAGTTTAGAGTTACTATGTAGAATCACTTGATCATTTTTCTATATAGTCACATCACATTGCTAATATTTTCTTCTTGTACAGTTTGATTTTGTCTTCTGCAGCATTTTGAAGATTTTTCAAATGTTTCCATTTATGAAATAAATTTTTTCATTAATCAAATTTTAGATTAACAGAATATTTTTATTTGGCTGGTTTAATGATTTATTTTCTTTATTTAGTTCACAATTACTGATATATGCACAATAGAGAACTGCAAAATTGATAAAATAAACCAAGATCTTTTGAACATGTTAGTGTCTGCTAAAAAAATATGCCCATAATTCAAATGAGTAACAAAAATATCTGGCAAAAATAAGTGTGATTGTTTTGTGTAATGAAGTAAATTTTGAAGAACTGGTGTCACTGAGACATGGTCACTTTCAGTCCCCAGTCCATAAAGTCAGGGGATACAGTTCTGGAAAATCCTATCTTTTTCATTTCCATATTGATGACATAAGGATAATAATATCTTGACTTTGTGTATATGAGATAGGTAATGAATACGAAGTGCTTTGTACTTGTTAGAGTATGAATAAATCTTCACTGTTCATATGTAGAATGAGGAATGCAGAGTAGAATGTGTACTTAAACTCTACCACTCCTGTTTTAATATGAAAATTTATAGTCTGTGAAGTTATGCCTATGTATGTCTTGCTTAATGATAAGCTTTGCTTTAATTTTGTTTTTAGATTTAAATACCCATTTAATTTTAGAATAATCCTTCAAATAAGACATATTTTGTATAGCTTTTAACTAGTAAATGATATATGACAGCATAATATTTAATAAGTGCATGCTTGATATTTAAAAGACGTTTTTGAACACTAATTATATAACACATACTTATGAAATCCAAATATGACAGATTTAGCTACTTTACAAAGATAAATACCTGCTTAAAATCAATCATTAAATGCTTATTTATTGCGCACTTTCATATAAAATATTTTGTTTTGGAAGCTCACATATACCTTTCCTGCAATGGTAATGGCATCCTGTAATTAGGAGTTATTTTATTGCTGTTTTCTTTAGCAGAAATTGAGCATTTGGATTTCTTCTAGGCCTCTGGTCTATCTATTCTGAGCTTCCTGGCCACCTAGACACTGTCAAGCATTGGTTCAATCTTATAGAGTGGGCTTTAAATCCAATCAGATAGTGGTAGGATATTCCCCCAATGTTTGTGCTACTATTTTACCAGCATATCATACAGGCAGGTCCCTGCTGTTACCAGGGTAGCTAGGTGGAATACTACATTTATCCTCTGGTAGTATGTAAAGTACCTTCTAGTACCATGAACACTAGTCAGTATTGGTGAAAGTCTTACTTTTGTGTGTTAAATGAGATACATAATCATTGCCTTCACAAAAAGGGATTAACCATCAGTTTTTGAAGAGCAACCAATACCCTGAGTTGTTTGTGGGTTTCCGAAGGTTCTCTTGATCCAATGATTCAATTATATTCAACACATTCTTGGCACTGTAAGTTTTACTTGATAACATAATATCTGGGGTATTATCTAAAAATCTTTTTGGTGATCCCATTTAGGTTTCTTTCACATGTATTTATTTTTATTTCCAATGGGTTTTTTATTTAAATTAGAAACGTGAATGCTTCACATGTCAATCCCAGCTCCCTATCCCACCCATCCTCCCTTGTCCCTTCACCAGCCTCCTCAGCCCGCCACCCAATCCCCACATCACTCCCCAGGGAGGGTGAGGCCCTCCTTGGGGGATCTCCAAAGTCTGCCATTTCATTCAGCACAGGACCTAGGCCCTTTCCCATGTGTCCAGGCTGAGAGAGCATCCCTCTATGTGGAATGGGCTCCCAAAGTTCATTTGTATGCCATGGTAAACACTAATCTACTACTCTAGGCCCCAGAGATTTCTGAGGCTTCCTCACTGACATTACATTCATGGAGTCTGAATCAGTCCCCTGTTGGCTTCTCAATCATCAGTCTGGGGTTCAAGAGCTCCCCCTTGTCCAGTCAGCTATCTTTGTAGGTTTCACCATCATGGTCTTAACCACTTTGCTCATCACTCCTCCATCTTTGTCACTGGGTTCCAGGAGTTGAGTTCAGTGTTTAGCTGTGGATACCTGTCTCTGCTTCCATCAGTCACTGGATAAAGGTTCTAGGATGGCATATAAGGTAGTCATCAACCTTATCATCAGGGAGGGGCAATTAATATAGTCTCTCCACTATTGCTTAGTTTGCCAGTTGGTGTTATCCTTGTAGATCTCTGGAGCTTTTACTAGTGTCAGCTCTCTCCTCAAGCTTATAATGACTCAATTTATGTATTTTTAAGGAGCTTCTACAGTAACAGATTTCTTTATAACTTCTAAATGGTGATTGTCCCTTCCCATATTTCCTCACTTATCCACTCTATGCTCCACTTTCTTATTTCATCCTCCTGTTTCTATTTCCTCTTTCCCAGGAGATCTCCCTGCCCAGTAATTTACTTTATACTTACCCTGTGTAGTTATATGGAATATAGCCTACTTATGGAAGACTTCAACCTAATATCCATGTATAAACAAGCATACCATATTTGTCTTTTTGTGTCTTTGTCACTTCTAGCTCTATCTTTTACACGTGTTTTTCATAATTTTTTAAATAACTGCTGAGTAATATTCCATTGTGTTGATGTGCCAAATTTTGTTTACCCATTCATCTACTTACTGGCATTTATGATATTTTCCCAGCTTTTGGCTGTTATTACTACAAAATAATGACCATAAATGAGCAGGTGCCTGTAATTGGATGTAGAATCCTTTAAGTATGTGATCATGAAGGCTATAGCTGGATCTTGAGGTAGATCTATTCCTAGCTTCCTCAGGAACAGTCACACTGATTTCATGCTTGATAAATAAATGATGCAGAGACTGATATTGGGGTTCATATTTCATGTTCAAAATCAAAAAAACAAAGCCACTGGTCACTAACTCTCATTCTGCTTTAGAGTGAAAGGCAACCCTGGCTCCTCCAAACCTCAGAATGAAGCCTCTCCTCAGCATGGCTAGAGAAACCTGAGACTTCAACATCTTTCTATACTTAATGTGCCTGGAGAATAAATGCCTGATATTGACTACCGAAGACCCTTCTCCTATCTTTTATACCCCACTAGTACTGGGATTAAAAGCATGAGATCCCAGGTGCTGAGATAATCTTTGTATGAGCTGTTTCTTTTTAGGACTAGATCAGTTTTGTGTAGATCTGGGTGGCCTTGGATTTTCAGAGATTATCTACCACATAATCATAAGTCCTAGGATTAAAGGTGTATACCACCACCTCCTAGCTTCTGGCTTCTGGGATTAATGGTGTGCATTACCATTGCCTTATCTCTACATCTTGAGGCTGACATTGCTTTCTCAATCCTCAGGCAAGCTTTAATAAATCAAGAATTAATGATGATAGTCAATGCAATAGGGAAAACAATATATTTATTTACCAGAGGGAGAGAATCACACAAGCTGGGAATTAGAAGCGTGGCTGGCTTCCAAAAGAGGAGGTCCTTTTTTCTTTTGCTTCTTTTTATCTCTACCTGTGCTAATTTACTTTTCCCCACCCTCATGGGTGGATAACTTTGTGGGGTTCACTCCTACAATTCCCCTTTTAGTCTAAATAGAAGATTTAAATTTTGCAGCAGGGAGGGGGAGAAAAGATTACCAAGATAAAAGTAAGAGTGCTGAAAGAGTAAATTCCTCGAAGAGAAACATATTGAGTTTGAAAAGAGAATGAACACAAAAACAAGCTTCAGCAATTTTGTCATGGGCTCCAGAAATGGCTCAGCAGTTAAAAGCACTGAAGAGTTTTCCAGAGGACTTGGTTGCATTCCTAGCCCACAGCAGTTTCCAACCATTGGAGTAGCAGTTCCAAGGCACTGAGTACCCTTTTTTGGCATCTGTTATCACTTACAATGTACACAAACTTGTATACTTACAAAATATTAATATAATGTATATTTTAATCATGTTAGTATGTTGTGGTTGGGCAACAAATGGAACCATAGGTTCTGTGAAAAAAGAGGATAGTACTTTTGTAGGCAAAGAAAATGTAAACTTTTGTCATTAAGAATTTTAGCTCATGTGCAATACAGTGTCATTGAGTTGATTAAGGTAGTGAAATAAGGACTCCAAAGAGTGTCACATGTATAGATATTATAAGTATTATTGTAACTGTGCCCAATTTCCTGAATATTCTTTATTGACTAGTCCTAGCTCTATAAGTAATCCTTCTGTCATTTTCATATCAATAAAAATATATTTCCATCAGGGATAGGGATGCTTGGAAGGAAGTTTGGAATACTTTATGTCAAAGGGAAATGTTTTTACTTGGTGGACACACTAATTTTGTTACTTTGAGTTTGGTGGAGCTAGAAAGAAACATCCATGATGAAGTATTTAAAGTAAGGCAAAAATCAAGTTCTGCATCAATTCAGGTATGTAGACCTTCTCATCAGTGTGTAGTGATATCACTCTTATTTTATATGTCATTTTTAAAAGCTGCATCCTGAATATGTTATTTATTGTAACCAGCTCCTCCACAATTTTCCTTTTATTCTTGTAATAGTGGTATTGTAATGAAATTTAACTCATCACTTTTATTCTGTATGATAACTGACAACTTATTTAGGTTATGTAACTATTTTCATAACCATGTGATTGACTGGTTAACTTCAGTCTTCAAATAGTGCACACACACACACACACACACACATATTATGTATTTATATCATACACAAACTGACTCATACATATTTATAAACCCCCATATATATGTTCACATGAAAATATTTAAGGATACATATACCTGTCATAGACATATATGTGCTTATTGCTTGCTTATTTACATAGTCGAAATGTACTCATATAAAAATGAAAATGCCACAAGTATATACATACATACTTACATTTTATCTTTATTTAAAGCAACTAACAAATTATTGTGTCTTCATCCTGTGTTTCTCTTAAGAAATTTTTCAAAGGTCCATTTATACTCAGGAAATAATGATTTTGAAACTGTTTTCATATAGGAAGACTTTTCACTGTTTTCTACCTTGTTTCTGCTGACATGGCAAGAGGAGCTAATATCTCAAGTGTCAAACGGCTCTGTTCTGAAATGGCATCTTGTTATAGAGCAGGGTATTATTAGGAATTGAGTAGAAGTAAAGAGGCATTGTTATGCAGTAAATCTGTTAAAAATGGGTAAATTGAATTATTAGGACAATTTATATCAGGAATTTAATATACCACTACTGGTCTCTCCTAGAAAGTGAACATTTTAAATAGGGAAAACATATCATGAATTTCAAAGAAACAACTTTAAAGTAGACTTTTATAAATAGAATAGACACCTCTGAAGAATGTACTTTTTCAAACAAATAGTAAATATTGATCAGACCTACTTATTGTCATTCTGACTTTGATATTAATGAGAAAGTTGCTATTTGAAGTGCAACCAGGAATTTCTTTAAAGTAAAATGTATTAACAAATGTAGGAAGAAAGGGTGAAAAGGTAGAAGACCAAGGAATATGCTGAAATTTGGAAAGGACACTTTCATTCCACATTCCTCAGACATCCATGTTCATATGTCTGCCTGGTATCTTGAAAGTCTTATATAGATTTCATGATAGGTGTAAAACTACAAGGTTAAGTAGGGGGCACCAATTCAAATTGTGTGGCATGGAAGATTGTTCCAAGAATGTGTGTTTTTGTTCTGTTATTTGCTTCAGGTTAAGAGGTAGACCCTTGATGTTTTGATAAATATGACTTAGAGTATGTTATCCTTCCAACTTTTCACCTGACAAGGCTGATTGTGTGTTATAATTAAAATTCAAAGCCAGATTTTTGGATGTAAGTTCTAATGAAGAAGCCTTCTGAAATAAGGACTTAAATAAAAAAGAGTTCATGAGGCTAGTATTTGTTATGCATTTTAATAACAGAACTTTGAAGCTAATAGGATAGTAAATCCCTTGGACTCATTTCAAGTCACATCAGTGATTTTTCTTTTACTCCCCAAGGAACTTGATAGGACATTCAGTGTAGTACTGCCTATTTCCATCTTAATTACCACATTGAGTTGGGCTAATATACAGTGACTTGAAGACAAGTTCCACTATTTTAACTAGGCAAACAGCTTGCATTCATTTTCAGTTTTGCCAGCACTAGGCACTAATTCATCACTTTAAAATTATAATCACTTTAAAGGTAAATTCCATAAATTTTTGAATAATTCAAACACTGTAAGCATGCAGTAACTGCAAATTTATAATTTTGACTGATATATAAATCTATAAGTAATACCTACTGTAAAACTCTAAAGATCATATTTTGGAACTCTTAGGGAATTTGACATGTTTTTTCAGTGTTAGTGAAAGCTAGTACTTAGTTCCAGTCTGAAGAGAATTTAAAGTCATATTTTGGTAGATTTTCATGGATGAAATAGTGTAAATTTTATTATATTTTGAAATTTCTGAGGCATTTGGTTAAACAAAGCAGCAAATTATACAAGTTAACACACATGAAGCAAAACCTACAGGCTGTCAAAAGTGAGTTTTTTTATTAAGAGACTAAATTATATCTTCTGCTTAAAAATATTTCATAATACTATTTGTACTAACTATCTGTTATTTCTGAGAGTGGAGTTTATATTTCACTTAGCATACTTTTGGTCCAGTATGAGTGTTAAATTTTTGGTTTGGAACTGCATTAACTTCATTGTTGGACTGAATGAGATGATTAGTTTTACTACAATTTTGTGCTGATCTACTGTCTATGACCTAATAAAGCTTACCTGGAGATTAGAATACAATGAAAACCACAACCATATAAACTGGGTAGTGGCAACACATACCTTTAATCCCAGGACTCAGGAGACAGAGGCAGATGGATCTCTATAAATTCACGACCATCCAAGGCTACTTGGCATTGAATAGTCTAAAAGAGAAACAGTGCTCACTCCTTTATTCCCAGCACTACAGAACCATATAATGAGCTTACAGTCTCAGGTGACATTCAATATTAGGCAATTAATTTCCAGGTATGTTGAGTACAGTATCATCCCAGCCTTGGTAAAGGTAAGATCTATTTCATGGCTTGGTTTCTCTTTTCTTCAGCTTGAATCCCAATATCTGTTTCTGGGTTTTATTATTTGTGTTACACATTTCAGTAATGTAGAAATGTAACATTTTTTGGAAATACCCCAAAGTCAAGATGCCTATTCTTATTTTTTTATTTTTCCTTTGTTATTATTATTGTTTCCTTATTTTATCTCTGATGCCATATATGAAGTTGGCAAAGTGATTTCTGTCATAAGCCTTAGATATTTTGTGGCTTTGGAGTTGAACCCATTATTTCGAAGTTCCTCATTTTCTTCCCCACTTCCAAAATGTACTAATGTAAGATAGGTAAAAGTAAGATGTTTAGATCTCAGATCCTCATCAAACGTTTTCTTGTTAGTCATCACTACCAGAAAAACATCCTCAGGTGTTACTTTGGAGTTATTTTATAAGGCTGAGGGAATTCTTGATCCTAAAAATATTAAACATAAATCAAACAGGTTACTAAATAAATGTAAATCCTAAAGTTAGAACATTGACATATAGTGAGTCCGAACACAAAATATTGGCTTATACTTTTTGATTTTCTTATCTAATTGTGAAGCCCACAGAAACAGATGACCTGAACAAGGGTGAGCCCATGGACGCCAGACTGATAGCTGAGAGGCTACCATGGGACTCATCCAGACCCCCTGAACATGGGTGTCAGTGAGGAGGCCTCTGTATTCTTTGCGGCCTCAGGCAATAGATCAGCATTTATCCCATTCATCCAGATGGACTTTGGGAGCCCATTCCATGTGGAGGGATGCTGTCTCCACCTGGACACATGGGGGAGGACCTAGACCTTGCCTTGGGTGATATGACAAACTTTGGAGATTTCCCTATGAGGGGCCTCACCTTCCTTGGAGAATGGAGTAGGTATTGGTTGGGCCATTGGGAGAGAATTGAAGGGGACAGGGGAGGAGGGGAAGGAGAGGGAGCTGGGATTGACATGTGAAGCAAGCTTGTTTCTAATTTATATTTTTAAAAAAGCAGAAAAACCTGTGTTTCTGATCTTTAATGTGATGATCCTGAAGAACAAGGCTAGAAGAATATTGACATGTAGCAGTTGTGTTTAATACTGTTTTTACCAAGAAAAGACATCATTGGCACCCCCAAAGAACACTGTAAAAGATTATTCATACAGTGACTTGTGTTAAGAAATCAGGCCTCAATTTCTTTTCTATAAAATTTTGAAAAGTGTCTTTTGTTTTAAATTACCTAGCATCAGATTTCTCTTGTCAGTGTTTTGTTCTTGTCTCTACCTTGCTCAACCTCCTTATATGTAACTGAATCATCTTGTGATGTATGTGACATGAATCTCTATTTTTGACTTGTTATTTCTTTATTTTTATTAAGAAAATTGTTGGCACTTTTTAAAAGAATCTGATCTAAAGGATCCTTAGGGGTCCTCCTGAGTGATGGGACTTGCCTCCAAGAGTGAGATGCCAGGGATTATGTGGTCTGCACTGATAAATTGCCACGGCCAGGAGGCCTGCATTTCAAGAGGCATTAGGTAACTTCTTCCCTGAATCAAGGCCATGTTCAGCTCGAGCTGCTAGACTTTGAAGTCCAATGGGAAGAAGCATGATAAGTCCAAAACAGATACCTCTCAGGCACTGCTGAAACTGGAGATGAACTTAGATCTCAGGCACAGTCTTAGCAACTCAACCTCACCACAGCCAAAGTAATTGAAGTTGTTGATGGTGGAAAAGCACCATAGTTTTTGTACCAGTTCCACAACTGAAACCTTTCCAGAAAATTCAAATATGACTAGTTGTGGGCTAGTTGTGAATTGGAGAAACAGTTTACTGGAAGCATTTAATCTTAATTACTCAGAGGAGGATTCTTCCTGGCGAACTCAAATAAGTTACACAAAAGTATATGAAAGAACAACAGAATCCTCATCATGACTGCTGTGCTTGTGAGTTTTGAGAACTTGGACATCCCAAGTGAAATTGTGGGTAAGAGGATTATATAAAACTGAATGGCAGCCATTCATCAAAGGATAGACACCCAAAGCACAGTAGAATGCCATAGAACATGAGGTTGAAACTTTCTGGTGTTTTTAAACAGCTTGTCGGATAAGAGGTTAATTTTCAAGTCCCAGAGATTCAATTGTAAACAAATTGACTAAAGTGTCATTCGAAGGAAGGAAGGAAGGAAGGGAGGGAGGGAGGGAGGGAGGGAGGGAGGGAGGGAGGGAGGGAGGGAGGGAAGGAGGGAGGGAGAGAGGGAGGAAGGAAGGAAGGATAAAAGAAAGAAAGGAAGGATGGGACGAAGAAAGGAAGGAAGAAAGGTGTTCTGAAGAGTATTTTAGGAGGAATTTAATAATGAGATTTCTTTTGGTTTTTCAAAAATCTATAGTTTTTGATCTCCTACCTCCCTCTCCTTTTACATTGACCTCTCTCTCCAATTAAAGTAGCCCCTACATTTTCTCATTTTCCTTTCATATCACTTATTTTCCATTTTCTTCTATAGCATGCCCTCTCCCAATACATGCTTATGTTAGTGGTTGCTGTGATTAGCCATGATACTCACATCTAAATATATGAAGCTAGTAGCCACAGGTAAGAAAACCGTGTGGCGTTTGTATTTCTCATTCTTAATTATTTCACTAACTTAATATTTTCTAGTTCCATATATTTCCTTTAAATCATGATTTTATCTTCCTTTATAGATGAATAGAATTCCATAGTATAAACAAACATTTTCATTACCCATTCAAGTGTTGAACAACAGTTGGATTCTATCAGTTTTCTAGCCATTGTTACTAGAGCAGGAATGGGCATGTGTAAGTGAACAACTATAGAGTATCTGTGCAGATTGTATATTTAACTTCTGAGAGTTATCCATACAAATTTGCATGGTGATTAGCTCTGATTGCAATAACAAGAGTGAATGAAGGTTCCCCTCAACCCACATCATTGTCATCATTTGGGCATCAGATATTCTGTTGATTTTATATATTCCAAACATGGTCAGATATAATGTCAGAGTTGTTTTGATGTTCATTTACTTAACTACTGGGTATGACGATTATTTTGTCACATGTATCATCAATTTTTATATCTGCTTAGCTCGTTGTTCAGTCAATAGCCCATTTAGTAAATCCCACTTATTTTGTTGAGTCTTTGGGTTTTTTTTGAGTTTTTTAGATGTTTTAGAAATTAATTTATATATTTAGAGACATCAATACTTTTTCCACCCAAATTTAGTATCCAGACTTCATCTTGGTACTTTTTTCCTTTCATTTTTCTCTTTTGCATTCTCTTCAGTAATATTATGACTAAGCTCTAAAGAGTGTATATTCAATTATTTAATACTTAAACATAGTTAGTAATGAGTAGACATATAGTGTCTAGGAATTTGCATGAAACTTATTAATTGCTCTGGTTTTAGTAAATGAAGTGTTAATTTATGCACATTTCTCCAATACAGACTTAGTGATTTCATGATCAGAAACCAAGAAAAATTTTATAATTCAGGTTTTTTGATAATTTTTTGAAATTTATTTGAAATTATTATTTAAAGTGCACACCTATAGAGTTGGCCTGATAGTATAGTCTTGTGGGTGAAATCAGTTCTAGACAAGCATAGCAGTCTGGGCTTGACAGCTATAACCCATGTAAAATTGGAAGGAGGTATTTTTTCTGCAAAACTCTCTTCTGTCCATCACATATACTATGTGACAATCACCCACTACAGATGCAAACACACACACACATACACACACACATCAAATGCACACATAAAATAATAATAATTTTAAAATTATCAAATCTGCGATGATTCACTAGGACAATGTAGAGTTAAATAATTTTGTTGCTGGTATCATTCCTATTTTGTTTTTGATGAGACTTATGCTGTCAAGGGGAAAGTGGAATTGAAATGCCTTAAAATTTTGAAATTACATTTGAATATTTTTACAGTTAAAAGATGATTTTTATTTTTTTGTTATTTGCTGAGCATAATTATATATCCTTAATATCTCCTTTTCTTGGGGTTCTCATTCATATACACAATGAAATATAATCACATTTACCATATTTTCACCTGTCTAACTCATTTTATACAACCCTCAATGAGAATCCTCCCACCTCCCTATTTTTCTTCTTTTTTCTGTTATTGTTGTTTTTCTTTTTTTTTTTTTTTGATGGCTCACCAATTGCAGTTATTGCACACCATGTGGGCACGGTGTGCAGACATCCACTGCCATTTGGGAAAATCTATGAATGCTAACATATTCAAAATAAAGTGATTCTGTTTTGTTTTCTTTTTGGAGATAGGGAGAATTCTGACCTCCAGCAAATGTTGGTAGTTTGTAATCAACCATGAGTAGACTGTATTGTGTCCATCGTAAGGGGTTTGAGATTAATCACACAGTGATTAGCTGCTTTCCTCTGAACATTGTAGAGCCCTGTGCCTTGTGTTTCCTTTGTGAGTCCTCTGTCTATATCATCCAGAATCCATCAACCTCCTGAGAAATAGATTATAACAAGCTTTTTTTCTGGAATTACGTCCCTACCCCTCAGCTGTTTGAAATTTCTTTAACTTCAGGGTTATTTTTTCAGTGTTCCTTTTGTGTGTAACCCCATGCTCCTTTTATGTTGCCAGGGAACCCCTGCATAAAAAGAAAATGACCCAAAACTACTTTAGTGGGAAAGAATTTATTTGCCTTATATTTCCAGGTTACAATCCATCATTGTGGGCATTCTAAGCAGGAACCTAAGGTAAAAACTTGAAGCAAAATCCCTGGTGGAACATTGTTTGTTGGCTCAGTCCCCGGCTGGATTGCTCAGACATAGGTTTATGCTTACCTAAATATCCTATAGAGTAAAACACCACTACTCAAGAGACAGTGCAGTCAGTATATAGTGCTCTGCATCTCCCATATCAATTGATAATCTAGGTAATCCCATGCAGACATTCCCACAGGCATCCTGACAAAGAGAATTGGTTCTAGGCTGTCTAGGTAAAAGTTCGTGCTAGAAAACCTCTAAAATGTCATTGCTTCAAAAAGAAAAATTTAGATATTTATAACACAGAATTTCTTATGCATGCATGGGTAGTAGAAATTAAAACTTGAAAGAACGTACAAGAATAATAAACTAACAACTATTTGTTAGTATGAGCAAAGACACAGGAAATAGGAGGAGCAAGAGTTTAGAGTTTGATTCACAAGAGGAAAACAGACATAGAGATACACTGGGAAGTGCTAAGCCTTTGGAATCTTCAAGCTATCCCAAATCAATACCTCTTTCACACTTCCCAATCCTTTTAAATCAGCTCCACCATCTGGGGACCAAGTATTCAAGTCTATGAACCTACGTCTGCCATTCTCATACAAACCTCCACACTGGGCTACAAGATCTGGAAATTGCAAATTACAGTGAACATTCTCTATGTTATTTCCATGTAGAATACTCAAAGAAAATTCATCATCTGTCATGATCTATGAATTTATGTGGTATAGAAGCAACAGATATAATCTGCCATGACAGTCATGAAAGAAATTTGATTTGAGATTAAGGGAGTTTATCATGGAGGAAAATTTAGTTTGACCTTTAAAATTATGTTATACATTTTACCAAGAGCCTTTTCATTGAAGGAAAATAAGTGTAGAAAAAAATCCCAAAATAGCATTTTGTATGTGTCTGTATACAGATATGTGAGACTTTGCACACTGCATTTCAGACAAGACTCTGTTGAGTAATATAGACATTATTATGCATAAACAAAAGTTCAACCTCAGTATTGATTCATACATAAATATCTGGATACTATATCAATCATATTTTAAGATAGATACAGTACTTCAAACAAATAAACCTTAATGCTGATTGGGTTGGCAGATAGAGGAATAGATTATCTCACTACACAATGTGATTTTCCATATTGAAAATGCAGGTAAAACAGTGACTGGGACAAAATAAGAGTTAAACCAAACTTGAATTATGGTTAAAAACAGTGTATATATTTTAACAGCACCGAAAATAGAGATTTTTTTCATTCCATAATCAGCTGGAATGTAATGTAATGTGAATGAATAATCAACTCTGAATTTCAAGATAATTATGTCAAGGTATTGTGAATATCATATTTGCATAAAGTGTCCAGGCTAAAGTTGAAGCTCAGCAGTTGGAGGACCAATAAAAATATATAGATGTGTGTGTGTGTGTGTGTGTGTGTGTGTGTGTGTGTATGTATGAATGAATATACTAAGTATAATCTACTTTCTGAAAGCAACAGATGACTTTCAGACTAGTTTCTTAAATTGGTGATGTCATTACTCCAAATTCACAGGATCAAACTACATGGTGTTTCTGCTCAGGGAGACCATGAGAGCCTGTCTCCTGTAAAGACAATTTATTGTACCATATCAAGGGGTGTTTTGATTTGTCTTGCATTTGACTTATATTAATGTGATATATCCCAATTTCTAATAATATATTCATCTGTCAAGTAGATCTTGATTATTGTCTATGTTCAACACACATAGTAACTGAAGAACAAGATAGTGACATTCTCACTGAGTCATGGCCTGATTCTGATGTAACTAAACCAAATATTGTTGAGAGAAAAAAAATGGACATTCCATTTCAGGTATGCTCAAGGTTACTTTTTGATTTTTTTTTCTTCTTTTTTTTCTTTTTTTTTTCTTTTTGTTTTCTTTTTCTTTTTTTTTAATTTTATTTTCCAGTTTAAATTTAGATAAGAATCAAGGTTGCTTCACAACTCAGTTCCAGGTCCCTCTCCCGTTCCCTCCCTTCCTCCCGTGCCCTCCCCCCCCCCCGTTATCCCCTCATTTCTCCAGGGAGGGTGAGGCCCTCAATGGGGTGTCCATAGTGTGTCATTTCATATAGGGCAGGGCCTAGACCCTTTCCCAAGAGTTCAGGGTGAGAGTGCACCTCTCATTGTTCTATTGGAGTCCAAAGTCCGTGTGTATACTTGGGATGGGTACTGATCTCCTGCCCAAGGCTCAATAGATTCCCTAGGCCTCTTCACTGACACCCAGATTCAGGGGGGTCTTGATCAGTCCCATGCTGGCTTCCCAGGCTAATGCCTGGGATTCAAGAGTTAACCTTTGTCTGGTCAGCTGTTTCTGGGGGTTAAACCAGCCCAGTCTTAATCCCTTTGATCATCAGTCCTCCATCTCTGTTACTGGCTTTCTTGAGTTCAGCTCAGTACTTAACCAAGGGAGTCTGCCTCTTCTTCGATCAGCCACTAAATAAAGTTTCTGTTTCCCAGACTCTCTGGCCATAGGATTGTAGGCTGGCACTCCCCAGATCTATGTCTAAAATCCATATATGAGAGAGTACATGCCATGTTTCTCTTTTTGTGACTGGGTTACCTCACTCAGGATGGTTTGTTGTAGTGTCATCCATTTGCCTGCAAATCTCAGGATTCCATTATATTTTTCTGCTGAATAGTACTCCATTGTGTAGATGTACCACATTTTCTCTATCCACTCTTCAGGTGAGGGACATCTAGGTTGCTTCCACGTTCTGGCAATTACAAATAAAGCTGCTATGAACATAGTGGAACAGACATCTTTGTTGTATGAATGGGCATCTTTTGGATATATGCCTAAGAGTGCAGTTGCTGGGTCTTGTGGTAGGTTTATTCCCATTTTTCTGAGGAATCTCCACACTGATTTCCAAAGTGGCTGAATCAGTTGGCACTCCCACCAGCAATGGAGGAGTGTCCCCCTTTCACCACATCCTCTCCAGCATAAATTGTCATTGGTGTTTTTGATTTTAGCCATTCTGACAGGGGTGAGATGGTATCTGAGAGTTGTTTTGATTTGCATTTCCCTGATGGCTAAGGATGTTAAGCACTTTCTCAAGTGCCTCTCAGCCATTTTAGACTTCTCAATTGAAAACTCTCTATTTAGTTCTGCAGCCCACTTTTTAATAGGGTCCTTTGGTGTTTTGGAGACTTGCTTCTTGAGTTCTTTGTAAATTTTGGAGATCAACCCTCTTTCAGATGTGGGATTAGTGAATATTTTTTCCCATTCTGTGGGCTGCCTTTTTGTCTTGCTGACTGTGTTCTTTGCCTTACAGAAGCTTCTCAGTTTCAGTAGGTCCCATTTATTAATTGTTGATCTTACTGCCTGTGCTACTGGTGTTATGTTCAGGAAGCTGTCTCCTGTACCAATTTGTTCAAGGGTACCACCCACTTTCTCTTCTAAGAGGTTCAGTGTGGCTGGATTTATGTTGAGGTCTTTGATCCATTTGGACTTAAGTTTTGTGCATGGCGATAGACATGGATCGATCTGCATTCTTCTACATGCCAGTCTCCAATTATGCCAGCACCATTTGTTGAAGATGCTTTCTTTTTTTTTTTTTTAACATGGAGATGAGTTTTTTTCTTTTTTTTATTAATATTTTTTTTTATTTTCCATTTTAAATTTAGATAAGAAACAAGGTTGCTTCACAAGTCAGTGCGAGGTCCCTCTCCCTTTCCCTCCCCTCCTCCCGTGCCCTCCCCCCCATCCCCCCCCGTTATCCCCTCATTCCCCCAGGGAGGGTGAGGCCCTCCATGGGGGTGTCCATAGTCTGTCATTTCATATAGGGCAGGGCCTAGACCCTTCCCCAAGAGGTCAGGGTGAGAGTGCACCTCACATTGTTCTATGGGAGTCCAGAGAGAGTGTGTATACTTGGGATGGGTACTGATCTGCTGTCCAAGGCTCAATAGATTACCTAGGCCTCCTCACTGACACCCAGATTCAGGGGGTCTTGATCAGTCCCATGCTGGATTCCCAGGCTGATGCCTGGGATTCAAGAGTTAACCTTTATCTGGTCAGCTGTTTCTGGGGGTTCAACCAGCCCAGTCTTAATCCCTTTGATCATCAATCCTCCCTCTCTGATACTGGCTTTCTTGAGTTCAGCTCAGTACTTAACCAGCCAGTAAATGAAGTTTCTGTTTCCCAGACTCTCTGGCAATAGGATTGTAGGCTGGCACTCCCCAGATCTATGTCTAAAATCCATATATGAGAGAGTACATGCCATGTTTCTCTTTTTGTGACTGGGTTACCTCACTCAGGATGGTTTCTTCTAGTGTCATCCATTTGCCTGCGAATCTCAGGATTCCATTATTTTTTTCTGCTGAATAGTACTCCATTGTGTAGATGTACCACATTTTCTCTATCCATTCTTCGGGTGAGGGACATCTAGGTTGCTTCCAAGTTCTGGCTATTACAAATAAAGCTGCTATGAACATAGTGGAACAGACATCTTTGTTATATGAATGGGCATCTTTTGGATATATGCCTAAGAGTGCAGTTGCTGGGTCTTGTGGTAGGTTTATTCCCATTTTTCTGAGGAATCTCCATACTGCTTTCCAAAGTGGCTGAACCAGTTGGCACTCCCACCAGCAATGGAGGAGTGTCCCCCTTTCACCACATCCTCTCCAGCATAAATTGTCATTGGTGTTTTTGATTTTAGCCATTCTGACAGGAGTGAGATGGTATCTCAGAGTTGCTTTGATTTGCATTTCCCGGATGGCTAAGGATGTTGAGCACTTTCTCAAGTGCCTCTTAGCCATTTTAGACTCCTCTATTGAAAACTCTCTATTTAGTTCTGCAGCCCACTTCTTAATTGGGTCCTTTGCTGTTTTGGAGACTTGCTTCTTGAGTTCTTTGTAAATTTTGGAGATCAACCCTCTGTCAGATGTGGGATTAGTGAATATTTTTCCCATTCTGTGGGCTGCCTTTTTGTCTTGCTGACTGTGTCCTTTGCCTTACAGAAGCTTCTCAGTTTCAGTAGGTCCCATTTATTAATTGTTGATCTCTCTGTCTGTGCTACTGGTGTTATGTTCAGGAAGCTGTCTCCTGTACCAATTCGTTCAAGGGTACCACCCACTTTCTCTTCTAAGAGGTTCAGTGTGGCTGGATTTATGTTGAGGTCTTTGATCCATTTGGACTTAAGTTTTGTGCATGGCGATAAACATGGATCGATCCGCATTTTTCTACATGCCAGTCTCCAATTATGCCAGCACCATTTGTTGAAGATGCTTTCTTTATTCCATTGTATATTTTTAGCTTCTTTGTCAAAGATCAGATGTTCGTACGTGTGTGGGTTAATACCCGGATTTTCAATTCGATTCCATTGGTCTGCCTGTCTATTTTTGTGCCAATACCAAGCTGTTTTCAGGACTATAGCTCTATAATAGAGCTTGAGGTCAGGGATAGTGATGCGTCCGGACGTTGCCTTGTTGAACAGGGTTGTTTTGGCTATCCTGGGTCTTTTGTTTTTCCATACAAAATTGATTATTGTTCTTTCAAGGTCTGTGAAGAATTGTGCTGGGATTTTAATGGGGATAGCATTGAATCTGTAGATTGCTTTTGGCAGGATTGCCATTTTTACTACATTGATCCTACCTATCCAAGAGCATGGGAGATGTTTCCATTTTCTGAGGGCTTCTTTAATTTCTTTCTTTAAAGATTCAAAGTTCTTACGATACAGGTCTTTCACTTGTTTGGTTAGCGTTACCCCAAGGTATTTTATGTTGTTTGTGGCAATTGTAAAGGGTGATGTTTCTCTGATTTCTCTTTCAGCCCTTTTATCATCTGTATATAGTAGGGCTACTGACTTTCTTGAGTTGATCTTGTAACCTGCCACTTTGCTGAAGGTGTTAATCAGCTGTACGAGTTCCCTGGTAGAGTTCTCTGGGTCATTGATGTAAACTATCATATCGTCTGCAAACAGTGAAAGTTTGACTTCTTCCTTCCCAATTTGTATCCCCTTGATCCCCCTTTGTTGTCGTATGGCTATAGCTAGAACTTCAAGTACCATGTTGAAAAGGTATGGAGAGAGTGGACAGCCTTGTTTTGTTCCTGATTTTAGAGGAATTGCGTTGAGTTTCTGTCCATTTAGTTTGATGTTGGCTGTTGGTTTACTGTATATGGCTTTTATTATGTTTAAGTATGTCCCTGTTATCCCAGATCTCTCCAAGACCTTTATCATGAAGGGGTGTTGGATTTTGTCAAAGGCTTTTTCAGCATCTAGTGAGATGATCATGTGATTTTTGTTTTTCAGCTTGTTCATAGGGTGGATTACGTTGATGGATTTTCATATGTTGAACCATCCCTGCATGCCTGGGATGAAACCTACTTGATCGTGGTGAATGATTGTTTTGATGTGTTCTTGGATCCGATTTGCCAGTATTTTATTGAGTATTTTTGCATCAATGTTCATGAGGGATATTGGTCTGAAGTTCTCTTTCTTGGTTGTATCTTTGTGTGGCTTGGGGATCAAGGTTATTGAAGCCTCATAGAAAGAGTTTGGCAAAGACCCTTCTGCTTCTATTGTGTGGAACACTTTGAGAAGAATTGGTATAAGCTGTTCTTTGAATTTGTGGTAGAATTCTGCACTGAGGCCATCTGGACCTGGCCTTTTTTTGGTTGGGAGACTTTTGATGACAGCTTCTATTTCCATAGGGGTTATAGGTCTATTTAAATTGCTTATCTGTTCTTGATTTAGTTTTGGCAAATGATAGCTGTCCAGGAGGTCATCCATTTCCTTTAAATTTTCGAATTTTGTGGAGTACAGGTTTTCAAAGTATGACCTAATGATTCTCTGGATTTCCTCAGAGTCTGTTGTTATGTCCCCCTTTTCATTTCTGATTTTGTTAATTTGCGTGTTCACTCTCTGCTGTTTGGTAAGTTTGGACAAAGGTTTGTCTATCTTGTTGATTTTCTCAAAGAACCAACTCTTCGTTGCATTGATTCTTTGTATTGTTTTCCTGGTTTCTACTTTGTTGATTTCAGCCCTCAATTTGATTATTTCCTGGCGTCTACTCCTCCTGGGGGAGTTTGCTTCTTTGTGTTCTAGAGCTTTTAGCTGTGATGTTAATTCTCTGGTATAACTGTTTTCCTGTTTCTTCATGTGAGCACTTAGTGCTATGAACTTCCCCGTAGCACTGCTTTCAAAGTGTCCCATAGGTTTGGGTATGTTGTGTCTTCATTCTCATTGAATTCGAGGAAGTCTTTAATTTCTTTTTTATTTCCTCTTTGACCCAGGGATGGTGCAGTTGAGCATTATTCAATTTCCATGAGTTTGTAGGTTTTCTGCAATTTGTGTTGTTGTTGAATTCTAATTTTAAGGCATGGTGGTCTGATAAGATGCATGGAGTTATTCCAATTTTTTTGTAGCTGCTGAGGTTTGATATGTTGCCAAGTATGTGGTCAATTTTTGAGAAGGTTCCATGTGGTGGTGAGAAGAAGGTATATTCTTTTTTATGTGGATGAAATGTTCTATAGATATCTGTTAATCCCAGTTGGGTCATTACTTCTATTAGACCCTTTGCTTCTTTGTTGAGTTTCTGTCTGGTATTCTTGTCTAGTGGTGAGAGTGGTGTGTTGAAATCTCCCACTATAACTGTGTGGGGCTTTAGATGAGATTTAAGTTCTAATAATGTTTCCTTAACGAATGTGGATGCCTTTGTATTGGGGGCATAGATGTTCAGGATAGACACTTCATCTTGGTGGGTTTCACCTGTGATGAGTATGTAATGACCTCCTTCATCTCTTTTGATTGATTTTTTTTAAAGTCTAGTTTGTTAGATATTAGGATTGCTACCCCGGCTTGTTTCTTGGGTCCATTCGATTGAAACATTTTTTCCCAACCTTTAATTCTCAGGTAATGTCTGTCTTTAAGGGTGAGGTGTGTTTCCTGTATGCAGCAGAAGGAAGGGTTCTGTCTTCGAATCCAATCTGCTAGTCTGTGTCTTTTTATGGGTGAGTTAAGGCCATTAATATTGAGGGATATTAATGACCAATGATTGCTCATCCTTCTTCGATTTGCGATGGTTGTTGTTGGTGGAATTATGTGTGGAATTTCACCCCTTTGTTCTTTTGGCTGTTGGTAGAGAGAGATTCTCTAATGCTTATGTTTTTCTGGTTGTAGTTAGCTTCCTTGGGTTGGAGTTTTCCTTCCAAAATTTTCTGTAGGGCTGGGTTAGTGGACACATATTGGTTGAATCTAGTTTTGTCATGGAATATCTTGTTTTCTCCGTCTATAGTGATTGAGAGCTTTGCCGGGTATAGTAGTCTGGGCTGGCATCCGTGGTCTCTTAGTACTTTTTGATTTTTTATAAAGAGTTTTAAAGGCAGTAAAAGGTATTTAAATGAGAAGAAATTATCAGAAACTTAAATAACTTGGTTATTATAAACAAACATTATTTTACTACCTCCCATTATACTCAGTCACAGCTGGAACTAACTCATTTCCCTTCAGTTTCTTTAGTACTTGAATTTCAGGTATATACCACACTATGTTTAGCACTAGAAAAGGCATCATTGTATAATTTCCAACAACACATATGTACTACTACATCTTATAAAATACTGGATGTGAAAATGCAGTCATGTCTTGTTTTCCCTGATTCTTTCACCTATCTATGTATCTATCTGTCTATCTATCAATGTATCTATATGTCTATCTATCTATCTATCTATCTATCTATCATCTATCTATCTTGTATCTATATATCAATATCTCTCTTTTTTCTATTATCCTTTCTACCTGTCATTTATCTGCATGTCTTTTCAACATGTAACAGGAGAGCTGATACATCAAGTCACATACACATCTTTATACACACATATTATAAAAATTGTACAAATCAAGATAACATTTCATAACATGTTTCAGTAACACAAGGGGACATGAAACAGTAACATGATATAGAAGTTATAATAAGAAAACATGAAAAATGAAACATAAGTACAAAGATAGCTTTTAAAGCATTTGCAAGTATGTAATACTCAATTGTATTAAATACTACAACTAAGAGAAAGGATTGGAAAATGAATTTATTAAACATGATTATATAATATATACTACACTATATTGAAAATGCATGTTATAGATATTAGACAATAAAGGCAAATAAGTATGTATCATATGAATTATTACATTTGAAGAAAACTATACAATTGTTAATTGAAAAGTAAAAGAGTTTTATTTCTCTATGCTGTAGAGAATGCATTTATTATCAATACACAGTCATCTAGTAAGGAACTCTAGCTGTGTCACAATATGGCAGACATCATCAAAATGATCAAAATGGGAGAGAATGTGCACACCACAGAGGGAATACTAGAGAGAAAGGCATGCAAGAGCTTAGTTTTTTAGTTTGTTTTGGCTTAACTTTTGTTGTATATAAAATTCTTTTTTCCAACATATCCCCAGACTTTCCTTCCATCAATGAAGTTATGCTTTCTTTCAATGATTCAGTCTCCCTGTAATCCATAAACTTTTTGAAGTGATTCGTAGATATTGTCATAAGTAAATCGGCCCTAGGAATGAACAACAGAAGCTCAGGTATCAGGAGGCAATATTTACACAAAATATTTCTTGCAAAGGGAATAGAGTCTTCTAACTGAGTGTGATTCTCCGTTGTTGAATTGAGTGTGAAACAGAGTGCAATTATGGTCTTTACTTCTATAAAGTAGCCTCTGGCCAAGAGCCAAAAAGGCAATATAGTCATCAGGCTTATATCATACAGTACTAAGCTTTGCAATCACTTAAATTAAAAAAGCAAATCTTAATCAACTGATGTGAAAATAGTCCCTGCCAAAAACTTTAATGTACCTGAAGGATGATCACACTGCCTACAAAAAGAAGCATTCTGGATGGACTGATTTTGTACTGTGAAACAATGAATGAATATTATTTAAAACTTCCTAAACTAAGAAATTAGCACCATTTTGCTTGCTAAGAGTGCTTTTTGGTAAGTGTTGAATGTCTACATTTTACTAGTTTAGTAAAAGAAGCTTGAGTTGGAGAGATGACTCAGAAGACAAAAAAAAATGGCTGCTCTTCCAGAGGATGCAGGTTAAAATCCTAGCACCTACATAATGGCTTACAACCATCTATCACAATAAGATATGGTGACAAATAAATCTTAAAAAATATTAAAAAAAGAAAGAAAACAAATTTACTGGAAGATTTAGGTAAATATGTAAAAGGCAGTTGTGGCTGAATTCGGATCTGTTTCTTAAAAAAAGCCAAAACATAATTGAAGCTTTACTATTCTTTCTTTTTGTTAGGTTTACTCTTTCTAAATAACACTTTTCACACAATGAATTATCAATATGATTATCCCATCTGAGTCACAGCTGTGCATTGCCATCAAACAAAAATAAATTTTGGGGAAATCACTGGCTAAAAACTTTCCGGGACCACGTGTCTTGAATGGAATCAAGATGCTAAGACAAAGATTTTTTTCCTTTGGAGACAAGGAACTATCGCCTAGAGAAAACATCAATACAAATATATCAGGATATCGTTGACAATGATGAACTCTTTATAACTAAGCAGCTGTCCTGGGAACATGATGACAAAGAAAACTGTCTCAAGCTGAGGAACACAAAGAATGCAATATGTAGGTTATAAAAAGTAAGCTTTAGAAATAGGGTTTTTATAGATTCACAGATTTGAGAGAGAGGGAGAGTAAGAAGAGGGAGGGAGATCTGTGATTTTCATTGACAAAGGTTAATCTTTTGCTGTCCTGAATACGTTTCAAAGATTTAATTTGGAATTACTATGTAGTAATTCTGTCTGCAAGCTGGCAACATTTTCTGAGGTTCAAGGACTTGTGAAAGATCCAGATTTAAATTTTGTGATTTTAAATCTCTGTCACTCTCTTCAAATTCGTTCCTAAGCCCTGAATTCAGATTCTAGAATTCAATCATTGACTTGTTTTCATGACATGTGAGAGTATTAACAGGTCATGAATAGATGAAATTCTAGAGCCAGATAATTTTAATATTTATCCTCATTTAAGAATTTCCCATTTATGAAGAATAGAGGAGAACAAGAAAAGAGATCCCATAGTTGAAGGAGCCATTATAGGTTTAGAGAGAAATCTGGCATTATGGAAGTGCTCAGAGATCTACAAGGATGTCCCCAGCTAACAATATAAGCAAAGGTGGAGAGGCTGCCTTAAATGCCTTTCCCAGATAATGAGATTGAAGACTACTTTATAAGCCATGCTATAGCCGTCATACAGTAGCTGATGGAAGCAGAAGCAAACACCCACAGCTAAACACTGAGTTGAATTCCTGGAATCCAGTTGCAGAGAGGGAGGAATGATGAGGAGCAAAGGGGTCAATACCAGGCTGGAGAGACCGACAGTGAGAGCTGACCTGTACAAGCGGTAGTTCATGGATACCCGGCTGACAGCTGGGAAACCAGCATAGGTCTGACCCAGATCCCCTGAAATTGGGTGTCAGTTGGGAGGCCTGGAAAATCTCTGGGGCCTCTGGTAGTAGATCAGTATTCACCTGCAGTGTACAAATGTGCTTTGGGTGTCCATTTCGCATAGAGGGATCCTCTCTTAGCCTAGACATAGTGGGAAAGGCCTAGTCCCTCTGCCAACTTATATGACAGACTTTGAAGATTACCCCATGCAAAAAGGGAATGGGAAGCAAAAAGGGAATGGGAAAGGGAGTTGGTGGTGACAAGGAAGGTGGGGAGAGAGAGCGAACTGAGATTGACATTTAAAACAAGCTTGTTCCTAATTTAAATTTAAGAACAGTAGAGCTGGGCAAGATGGCACCACCTTTAATCCCAGCACTTGGAAGGCAGAGGCAAGTGGATATCTGTGAGTTCCAGACCAGCATGGTCTACATGAGCTAGTCCAGAACAACCTCCAAAGCCACAGAAAAACTATGTCTTGAAAAAAAACAAAAAAATAAAAGTAAAAATAAGAGTTTGCTATTTATATAATTCCTTTCTCTCTTCTGAAATAGTAAGTATAAATGTATTGAAATCCAAAATCATAGCCCTATGTACACTGCTGTAAAAACAAAAGTGTTAAGAAATCAAAATAAAAATTAATGTAAAATTTAATATTAAGCAACACTGGAAATTATGTAAACATTTATTTTAAAGAAAGATTTTTTCATTTAGTCCAAAGAGGAAAACTTTTTTGAATTTTAAGTTTATTTTATTAGCAATAAGCAGTTTGTGAGTATGGAAGTCTGTTCTTACACATTCCAACATGCGTTCTGGGCACAAAAGTCAGGTCATCAGGGTTCTCTGGTGAGTACAGAATCTGCTATGCCATCTTCAATGGCTGGAAAACTGTCTTAAAGGAAGGAATAGTCTGAAGTTCTCTCTGATCAAATTAAACATTTATGTAGGATACAATATAGAGGAGAAAAATTGTTCAGTTATGTTTATTATACTTTGAAAATACTGGTGTTATATAATCAGAAATTATAATTTGTGTATATATTTATATAATGTGCATATGCACACACAAATACATATATGTATATATGTAGTTTTGAATGATAAATATCTTTTATATATACAGTAGAAAAATTAATGATAAGAAGTAATATCCATCCCAGATTTGATGGAACACTCCTTTAAGCCCATCACTCAAGAGGCAGAGACATGTGGATCTCTGTGAGGTTTAGGCCCATCTGATCTAGAAAGGAAGTTCTAGGACAGCTAGTTAAACAGAGAAATCTAATGTCAAAAATCAATAGGAGGAGGAAGAGGAGAAGAGAAGAAGTATTATTATCCAGCAGCAACTTACTAGGTTCTGAAATCATAATATCATTTCATTGTTTTCAAATTTTAAACTTTCATATTTTCACAGGCATATTCTTTTAACGTGAAGAAAAACATTTTTAGCAAGAGCTAGCATTGAGAGGTTCTTCATAATCCTGCACAATGTCAAACTTCTCTATGATTTTCCTCTCACTCCATTAGCTCCGTGACTCAGATAATTCATGATAATGTTTTACTTGATTCAACGGTTAGAATCTCGGAATCACTGTAGTAACATTAAGTGGGGTGAAAATAATATATGGAATGATTCATAAAAACTATTAGAAGGCATTTGAGAACTGTCACATTAGAGGGACCGCTACGTCCAAAGATCCTTCAAGGTCAATCTCTAGAATAGTAACAGAGGGAGAACATATGTACCAATGTCAGAAAGTATATTTATTCACAGGGATCCAGCACTAAACTTGTATAAAGTGTTCTCATTGGATTTTTATCACCAATATTGAACACTTTTTCTTTCTACATACTTGGGAAAATTAAGTCTATTTTAAATTATAATTTTATCTTTAAAGATTTATTAATTATATTTATGCCCATGAGTATGTATTTCTTTAGGTAGGAATGTACAAGTGCAGAGGTATCATACCTGCTGATTTGGATTATGAAAATCAAACTTAGATCCTCTGGAAGAGCAAGTGCTCTTATCCAGAGCCATCTTACTAGCCCCAATTTTAAATTCTTATTTTTATAAGAGAATGCCAAAGCATTATCTCAATACACCAAAATGACACTATGTAATATTCAGAAATTCAGAAATATCCATGAATTAAAGCACAAGTACTTTCAAAGTAATTTTGTGCTAGAATGTAGCTGTTACAGTATAAAAAGGTATCTTACAAAGTAATTTTGTGCTAGAATGTAGCTGTTACAGTATAAAAAGGTATCTTACAGGTACAACTGATTCAAAAACTGGAAGTATCAAATTCTGCAAACACTCTTAACATATTTGCAAATTTACTACTTACTTCTTATTTATTTATAGATTGTGTCAGTCTTTCCCAATGTTATACACTTTTATATATTGGTTTAGTACTTCTCTGTATGGAATGCCTCAAGAAAAAGAAAATTGAGTTCACCCAGGATTTCAAGAATTTATAATTCATTTTTAAGACCATTCAGTGGCATGTAAGTATTCTCCCTACTAGATAGATGGCTTTATCAACTCCTATATCCTGTCAACTTTCCTGGGGGAATGCTGTAATTCTTTCAAGACTGTCTTCTCAGAAAGGAACCTTGGCCATCAGCAACAGAATCCTTGTCTCCCATGAAGCACTAATGTCTCACATGCTAAGTGAGGCTTCCTGAATGACTACAGAGAGCACCAGTTCTTCAGCACCATGGTAACTCTGGACAGAAGGCAATATAACTAACACTGCATTCTTTTCAAGGCTGATTCAGGTGGCCGGCCAAATAGGAGGTGGCTATCTCACCTTTCATTTGTTTTCTGTGGGAACATAAGGACAATAGAGGAGACCACTTTTTCTGTAAACATACTACCTCCTTCAGACCTTCTTCTTGATAACAGAGATCATAGAAAGGTGCCTGTAAGTAGTACAGTAATATTGTAATAAATTTACTAATACTATACATGGATACATTTTGATTATTTTCTGTTTGCTAAAAATAATCATTCCTAATTGATTCATTGTTGGGGCCTAGCCCCCACAGGGTCTCTGAGTTGTCAGCTGATAGCCACAGGTGCATCCTGTTTTCTAGTCCTGGCTTACTGCATTGTCCCACTGACATCAACATCTAGCAGGAGGAAAACAACTCTCTTCAACCTGGGGTTTTACCACTGTGCTGTAAGCCTATATATAAGACTGCTCCCGCCTACAAGAAAGAGATCTCTTAGCACTTGCAATAAAGACACACACACACTCTCTCCTGGCAATAAAGGCAGTACATGCATTCTCTTAATACAAACAGCTGGACGTCTTGTCTTCCTTTTCCTGATATCTTGGACTTGCTTGTGGCGCAGGTGCCGCAATTCATTATAATTTTTTTTCTAAATTTCTTTAATATAATTCATGGAAAATTATTCTTGCTTAAACTCTGCTTAGCATATATTATCAAATACTTAAGCTTATGTTTTCTCATAAAGACATTTTCTAGTCTACCAGAAATTTTATAAACAATTTCTACATATTCAAATAGTTTATTTAATTTTGTCTGAACAACTTTGGTTTTTCTATCCCGTAAGGACTTGAATTTTTTACAACAACTTTTATAGCTACTGATTTTTTTGTACATTTTCTGTTATTTGAAATGAAGTTGAGCTTATGTCTTGATTGCCTAACAAGTCTTGTCTGTATGCTGACATTTTTCACGTCAAAGCCTGTCTCACATTTTTAGCAACATTATATTGTTTCTTTTTATCATTTGTAATGTTCTGACATTACTCTCTTGGTATGCAGGTGTTTGGAAAAAAATGTCATTATTGCATGGTCTGCAGTTTTCTTTGATTTTGCTTCACTTGGCATTTGATACTTCTCAACAGTTAGTTCCTGTTACCAACTCTTTCACAAGAGATGTTCACTCCATCAAATAAACGCTATTACAGTAGAATTGTCTTTATATTTTACCATTCAATGTGGCCTGTGAAAATTTTTTATTAAATTGCCAGACACTGCAGAAAACGCTAAAATGAATTTTCTAAGATTATTATATTTCCAAACACTGTCAACCCCACAAATTCTTCCCAAAGACTAAGGTTGTCTTAAACATTAAATCTGAAGTTTTTATATGACGAAGAAACATGCAAAATATGTTCTGTTATTGTAGAGGAACACATCATAAGACTTTAAAACTAATAATATCACCATTAACCACCAGAGAAACATTTTAGTGCTATGTGCCTACAAAATATAACATTGAGGGCTGGAGATGGCTCAGTCCTTAAGGTGGCTTTGTGCTCCAGAAGACTGGAGTTGAGTTCCTGGAACATACAATAGGAGGCTCAGAAACACATTTACCTTGAGGTTCAGAGCATGTAAATAATGAATAACAATAAAGTTCACTGTTACAGTGTTAACAACCTTAAATTTAAGAATAATTAAAGTCTTCTCGCTTGTCCAAAAAGTCAAAGATTTATAAAACTTTTTCCTAAATCATTCTTCCTTTTATTTAACTCACTTTAGGGGGAAAAACTCCATGGGTTATCTGATAAACTCGTTATTTTTTTTAATTCTAGCCTTTGTAACTATCTCTGAGAGATAAATGCTATTTATGTATTGTAGCATCCTAAGCAGAAATGGTATTCCTGCCAGCAGCCTAGTAATCAGGCCATACAAAGCTGTCGGTTGGAAATTTGTTTTATTTCTCCCTCTTACAGACATTTTACATTAAATATAAAGATTATTTTTTTTTGCTTCACAAGGTGTTTTGAAATTGGCATCTCATCATTTTCTCTGTTGCTGGCACTAGCTTTGGCTTGCTTAGCATGTATTAATAATTTCCATTTTGACCTTTCCCGGGTTTGCTATTTATTAGCTGTTTTTTGCACTTTTGCAGAGTTGACTGCACAGAATTGGATAATTTTTTTTGCTTCTTTTCAAATTTCCTGCCTTAAATTATTTTTACACTGACCTTTAAAGTTAGGTTGTCACTAAGATTTGAAATCCCTTTTTAAAATCTATCCTGCTGATAAAAAAGGCACTGCCTTCAGCCGCTGCAGAGAGCTGGGGATAGAGGGACAAAGTGTGACAGGACAACTTGGGATGGAAGGAAAAGATCCTGCAGGAGACAGACATTTTAAACACTCATGATGGCTATTTCACGTTGGAAACATTCAGCGACAAAAGGAAAAGGAATTCCAAAAAATAAATTGTTTTTTGTCAACAGCTTTCTGTGCATATCTATGTATGTGGAAAATGGGATTTGTGTTTCTGTATGTTCATTTATTCTTGTATATCTACATGCCCAAGTGGTATGTTTGCTTGTGTGTGTGTGTGTGTGTGTGTGTGTGTGTGTGTGTGTGTGTGTAGATTTATCACTTAATCTGCAACTCATAAAGATAGCTAGTCTAGCTGGCCAATGAGTCCCAGGCATATGTGCTCATTCTGGTTCCCCAATGCCATGATTACAAGGCAGGACCACCATGCCTGGCTTTTTACATGAATTCTGAGCAGCAAATTCTAGCACTTGTATTTTGCTGGCACAGTCATCTCCCCACCATTGTAAAAGCTTTTGTTTTTCTGTTTGCTTTTATACCTCATAAATTTGACTTTCTTCACTTAAATATGAAGGGCCATCGTATTTGTAGTGCTGGCCACTAACTACTTTGTATTTTATACTTGATTCTTTATCAGAACTCATATGATCACTGAAAAGAATCAAAGCTGTTTGATGTGAAGCAAAGAACAGAATTATTTTCTTGCTATGTAAAATAAAGGCACACATGGGACTGATTGCTGCATTCAAATGAATTCTATACAATTTTGTGTAAAATTGTTTCCTGAGGGTTTCAATTTTGCTATGGCTTTGGCAACTAGAAGAAAACTATTTGTCACTCATGTTTTTTAAATGGAAAATTGTGTTCTCTTTGTCTTCATTAGCATGTCATCTGGTGAACGATAAAACCTTCCCTTTAATCAAGCAGCAAAGTGTGGCTGATAACCTGAAGAAAAATGACTTGATGTTTATGTAGCTATTTGAAGCAAAAAGGATCTATTGACTGAGACAAACTAGAGTATAAATAATCTATGTGGAGCTAGAGAATCACATTATGTGATATATGATGCCAAAGAACTCACTATCAAGCTGATATATTTTAATTTCAATTCAACTTCTCCCTTTTTCCTGCTTCCATTGAAATATAGTGAGTAGATCTTTCAGTAAGATTCTAAGTGAGTCATTGAACTGTCAATGGCAAAATATTTGTAAATAATGTGTGTGCATACATGTACAATAGAATAACAAATGTTTTCAACCATTTATTAACATTGATTCTGGATTCAAGAATTGTGTTTTCTAAACTTGTCTGCATACTATGCCAGCTTACCTTTGGATCCTGAGGAAGGCACAGAGAAGGTTCAAGGTGTGTCACTTGTTGCAATTCTATCCTAAAGACTTCCTAGAGCCTGTAATCATCTTCCCAATTTTTTCTATTACAACAGTGATTTCCTGTTCCATATATACCAGAGAGTATGGGGGATCTAAGAGAAGGTGAGTGTTATGGTTATTTGAAAGAATTAAATCACATAATCACTGGCCTGGAGTTTCTGTTCCTTAACTTAGCAATTATATATCCTATTGAAAAGAATAAATAAAATAGCGAATTGGAGATAATATTCACACAAGATAAAATTAACGACTTGAAAGTGAACAATTGAGTGTCACTGCTGTACAAACATCAAAACCGTCCAGTGAAAAGCATTATCATTTTCCTTCAATAGTGTCCTTCTGCCATTAGAAAGTTCTTATACATTGTGTAATCTCCTAGGTCAGAGCAGACAACTACGAGAATTATTTTCTATGAATTATTCTCCTGTGTATGGCATGGGTATAAGATTATAAAAATAAGTTGCTATTTGTATCTGTCTTCATTCATTAGCTTGCTAATTTGCAGCCTTTACTACTCCATTAAGTACATAACTCTCAGAAAGTGGTTGTGTTGCTATTTCTCAGAGTGGCAGAGTGGAAGAAACACAAGAATTGGGCAAAGTCTCTGTTTCTAATTGTAGTAGAATGGATAGAGTTTGATATGCAACTTCTACAACTTATACTAATGTATTCCATTTAGGCATACATGTATGTCAAATGGGGCACTTTTGAAAAGTAAAAACCATAATGAATAATGCTTCCCAAACCATATCAAACAATTAATGATTCCACCTGGAAAGACTAAAGTTAACATTTATATCTTCCTTATAATTAATGAATGTCAGAGATATTTTCTCATGAATCTTCATGTTATTACCTGTTTTCATGCACATAAAAAACAATAAATGTCACTTAGTTAATGTGAATTCATTTAATTATGTTGATTACATATCTACGATGATAATCCAGTACATTCCTTCCTTAAATGACACTACAATGACAAACTAATGTGAATTATTCTTAAAAACTGTGGTTTAACCCCAGAAACAGCTATCCAGATAAAGGTTAACTCTTGAATCCCAGGCATCAGCCTGGGAATCCAGCATGGGACTGATCAAGACCCCCTGAATCTGGGTGTCAGTGAGGAGGCCTAGGGAATCTATTGAGCCTTGGGCAGCAGATCAGTACCCATCCCAAGTATACACACGGACTTTGGACTCCCATAGAACAATGTGAGGTGCACTCTCACCCTGAACTCTTGGGGAAGGGCCTAGGCCCTTCCCTATATGAAATGACAGACTATGGACACCCCCATGGAGGGCCTCACCCTCCCTGGGGGAATGAGGGGAATAACTGGGGGAGGGGGCTGGGGGGAGGGCACAGGAGGAGGGGAGGGAAAGGGAGAGGGACCTGGAACTGACTTGTGAAGCAACCTTGTTTCTTATCTAAATTTAAACTGGAAAAAAAAATAATATATATGGTCGTAGGAACAAATAATTGAGGACATAGTAGAATATTCTTGAAGGCTTTTCCTCAGCAGTAATTCTGAACTAGAAATAGGATGATTTTGCTATTAAAAGAAGTAAATGATTGAGCTGAAAAAAAAAAAACTGTGCTTGGTTGGTAGGCCTTTTTCTAAATTGTCATGGTGGATAAGTGTTGTTCTTACTTTACATCCTCACCCATATAAGCTATCACTTCTTTTGTTGATCTTAGTTATACTGATGGTTGCAAAATAAAATCTCAAAAATACTTTTGATCTGCATTTCCCTGAAAAACTAATGATGCTAAGCCTTTATTTCAAGGTTTCCCACTAATGTCACTTTCCTCTTTTGGAAATTCCCTGTTTCAATATATGTTTCATTTTTTAAATTGGGTTTTCTTGATATCTAAAGTTTTGAGATCTATATATATTTTGGATATCAGTCCTTTATAGGCAATGTAGTTGGTAAAAATATTTTATTATTATGTAGGATGCTGATTTTTTACAAATAATGTTTTCCTTTGCCATACATCAGCTTTTCAGTTACTTGAGTTTCCTGTGGTTGCTTAGAGGAAAATGACTCTCTTAGGGAGTAGCCATATTAGAAAGTATGGATTTGTTGGTGTACATGTGACCTTGTAGGAGGAAGTATGTCATGATGTGGGCAGAGTTTGAGGTCTCCTATGCTCAACATACTCCCAGTGCCACAGACCACTTCCTGTTGTTGGCCAACCATGATATAGCCATAATCTTGCCTGCCTGCATGCTTCCATGTCCCACAATGATAATGGACTAACCATCTGAAACTCTTAGCTAGCTACCCTAAGTAATTTTTTTTCCTTCTAAGTATTGCCATTTTCATGGTGTCTCTTCACAACAATAAAAACCCTTAAACTTAAAACAGAAGTTGGTACCAGGGACTGGGGTATTGCTCTGATAGGCCTGATCATGCTTTTGGTTCAAGGAATGTGGACATTGGTACTTTGTTTTAGGGAGCAGTGGGACACTTGGAATGCTTATAGAGCAATACTAGTAGAAGGATGGAGGAAAATAATGCTAAGAGTTATTTGAATTGTCAGCAGCTAGATCAAGAGGTTTCAGAAGAAAGGAATTTTCATGTTTCCCAGAGGTTACTCTTGAGATATTTTGAGGAAGAATGTGGCATATGTTGTCCTTGTGTGAAGAGTTGATTTGAGAGGAAAGTAAAGAGTTTTAGTTTAATTCCTTTGGGAGAAGAAGCCTCAAATAGCTGAGTAGAGATTCGGTTGTATGGTTATTGGCGGTAACACTAAAGCAGATTTATAATGAAAAGTAATGAGCTAACCAACTAAATGTACAAATGTAAAGATTGAATAAAGGGGAACCAGGAAGTGGCATAGAGCTTAATCCTGTATTAAAGGATGAATACTTTAGGAAATGTAGAAGGGAGTGGTGACCTCAGGGCAACCTTCCAATCAGCTAAATTTTAAAGTTTTGAAAAGGATTAAAGAAAAGCTTAGAGTAGGGTGTGGTGGTGCACACCTTTAATACCAGCATGGGGAAGGCAGGGACTGGCTGATATCTGAATTTGATGCCAGGCTGGCCTACTAAGTAGGTTTCAGATTAGTCAAGGTTAGGTAGTAAAAGTCAGAATGTTGGTAAAGATTTAATTCAACAAGGAACCTGTGTTCCATTACCAGTAAGCAGCAGAACTTGCCAGGGAAATACAGAGTTTGGAGTTTGTCCAGCTGGTTTTCAGTATTGCTTTGGCCCATGATTTCTTCACTATCTCCCTTCCCTGATTTGTGGAACGGTTGTATATATCCTATGGCATTATGTGTTGAAAGAACATGATCTGCTTTTCTATTTTGATTTCACAAGTGGATTATAATTAAGATATTGACATGAATCTCAGAAAAAAACTTTGGACATTTAAAAAGTGTTGAGACTGTTATAGAATATGGGAACTTTTGAAGTCAGAATAAATTGATCTTTGCTTTATGATATGGCTAAAAACCTTTGGTGTGCAGCGAGTGTAATGTGGTAGTTTGATGGAAAATTTTCCCCAAAGGAAGTGACACTATTAGGAGGTATGGCATTGTTGAAGTACATATGGTCTTGTTGGAGGAAGTGTGTCACTATGGGGGCAGGCTTTCAGGTCTCCTATCCGCAAGGTACTCCCAGTGTCACAAACAATATCCTATTGTCTATAAGCCAAGGTATAACCAGCCCCTTGCCAGCCTGCCTATTGCCATGTCCCACCATGACGATAATGAGCTAAACATCTGAAACATTAAGCAAGTTGCCCCGATTAAATATTTTTCTTTATAAGAGTTGTCATGGACATGGTATCTCTTCACAGCAATAGAAATCCTAAGACCGTCCAATTTATTAATTGTTCTTTATGCCTGGGGCTAAGTCTATTCTGTAAAGAAAGTCTTTAGTGCCAATGAATTTAAGATTATTTCCCGCTTTCTCTTCTATCAGGTTAAGTGTTTCTGGTGTTATGTTGTGGTCTTTTGTCCACTTGGAGTTAAGTTTTATACAGGATGATATCAATGGATCATTATTTGGATTTCTGTATATGCAACTGTTTTGTTTGAACAGCACCATTCATTAAAGAGGCTCTCTTTTTCTCAGTGTGTATTTCTGATTCTTTATTAAAGTTTACATAGCAAAAAGTGTGTGAATTTATATCTGTGCCTTCAATTCCAATAATCATTATGTGTTTTTGTGTCAATATCATGCTGCTTTTTTAAACTGTAGCTCTGTAGTATCACTTGAAATAAGGAAAAGTATTATTTTGGTCATTCTTTTATTATTCAGGGTCCTGATTTTTTTTTTGGCATGTTTCCAGGTGAAACTGAAGATGTCTTTTCAAGGTCTGTAAAGAATTGTCTTTGAAATTTGATTGGGATTGTATTGAATTTGTGAATTGTTTTTGGTAGGCTGGCTACTTTTATTATTTTAATCCTACTAATCCATGAGTATGGGGGATATTTCCATCTGATATTTTCTTCAACATCTGAAAGTTTTTATCAAACACTTTTTTTCACTTGCTTGGGTAGAATTACCTCAAGATATTTTATATTATTGGAAACTTCTGTGAAAGGTGTTTCCTTGATTATTGTTTGTTTGATGGATTTATTCATTTCCATTTTATGTAACTATTCTATCATATTCATAAGTAATAGTTTAACATTTTTCTCTTGTGATTCATTTATGCTGTAATACTTGGGGTTGCCTTACTAAGGTTCTGGTCTCTATTAGGGATATATGGTTCTGGCTTTTATTGATTGTGTTTTTAGATGGTATCTATTCATCAAGCTTGGGAAATTTGTAATTCTTGCTAGTGATCTTGCATTTGTTGGGTGAGTATTTTGTACTTTGGTTTCCATTGCCCTTCGTGGTTCTTAGGAGAGTGTGGTTGCTGTGTGTTGCCTGATAGGCAATTCTTCTGGGATCCTCATAGGTATTGCCATGAGGGTTCTGGGTAAAATATATTCTTAGGTATTGGGAGATAGTCTGAGGAGGATGAAAAGGTAAAGAGAATGGAGGAAACCATGATGTTTGACCATGATCTGAAGAGAGTGGGAGAGAGAAATATGGAGGAGAGAAAATTGAATAAAGATCAAAGCAAGCTTACCTGCTTCTCTGGACAACTTGCTTCTCTAGTAGGCTTGCCTGGTGGTTCCCACAGAAAGGCTGCTGGGATTGGGAACTGTGATAACAAGAAAATAATATTGGCCAGGAAGGTTGGAGAAATGCATAACTATTTGAGAATTTGGCTCAAGAGGAAGTGGTGGCCTCAGTAGATGGTCTGCTAGAAAGATGGGCATAAAATTTCAGGGTTGGATTGCGGGAGAGAAAGGAACACTGAAGATCCAAAGTTAGGGTACCTGCTTCCGTGGCTGGTTAGCCTAAGAGTTCCTAGGGACTATGTGCAGCAATTTGGAACTGAGAGTCAGTCATGATTCTGTGAAGATAAGTTTCATGGAAAGATCCATATAACCCACTGGAGAAGGGGGAATGTGTATTGTAGGCTGTAGCCTGTAGTATGTTATATATTTTTGAATAAGACTGGGACATTGGATTTTAAGGAGCAGAAGTAGTGGGGAAAATCTGCAGTGGTGAATATTAGCCACCCTGCTTCCCTGGTTCCTGTGTTGCTTCTTGCCTCTCTATCTACTTTATTCCATTTATTAGTGACATGTTTTTAAAACTGAATGCACTGCACACCTTTAGGCATGGTAATCTCACTGTGTAAGTTTTGTCTACAATTCCCAAACAAGTTTCACAAGTAAATGAAATACATTCTCCTCTACTGTTTTATAAATATCTATTATGACCTCTTTCTGTCTCTATCTTTTTCATCTCTTTCCCTCTCCAGTTCCCTCCATTTTTCCCAGAAATACAATAACAACAATAAAATCCTTTAATTTTACTATATCTGGGATTATATAATTTCTCAATTGTCTTTGGATGAAATTAAATTGCTGTATAATGAATGATTATGTATATGATATTAAAAAGCTTTCTCTTTTTGAATAACTAAAATTTGATTTAAAACTTAAACATAATTATGGGATATTTATAATCAGAATTTACTCCAAACATCACATCTTTATATTTGTTTCTAAAACAGAAAGAATATCATGTAATGTGACTACACACAAATAATATATAAAGTGTGTTATGTCTTCCATAGTTTATCAGAAAATGCATACATACCTAGAACATGTTAATTTCTTCCCTGGAAGAATATTTTAAATACTCCATATCATGGTTCATTAAGTTACATGTAATGATAAAATGTGTGTGCTAGTTTAAAGCAATACTCCAGATGACAATTATGCTAAAATAAAATGTTGGTATGCTTATTAGGCATATGCCAGTTGTCCAAATATTACTTAATGGTTAGTTTTAAAATAATTTCACAGTTTTAAACTTAAGATCAACATAATTCTACAGTGTTGAAAAACAATCTGCTAGCTAGCCTTGACTTATACAAAGGAAAGATATAGAAAGGAACAACCTTAAAAAATTACGTAACTACAAATTAAAATGAAATTAATTACCTTTTTGATAATAAGTAAAGAACAACAATCACTTTTTCTGCCACAAGTAAGAAGGAAAATATTGATAAGAGTTCATCTGCGCAGTTAAATTATAGCCAAAAAATGTTCTTTTTTCATTTATTAAAGCAAATAAGATAGGAAGTACATGATTTCAATCTGAGATAAAGTAACATTAAGGAGAGATTTAATAGTTCATGGAAGTGTCATGACCTAACATTTTATGTGTTAGGAGAATGTTGCTATAAGAATTTTCAGGAAAATGCTAATCCTATAATGAAATTTTCACTACATTATGGATCATGCTATAATTCCTAGGATGTGTGACAGGTGCATCTTTGATGGAACACCATCATAATCATCAGAGAAGAAAATCACACTTCCTACAGTTTCTGTGCATGATAAGCCACTTAAACTCTGATGTGTGTCTACCTTCTGCTTGTTAACCTTGCAGTGATGGGTTGATGTGCATAATATCAAGTGAATGCAAACTTCAGTAATTACTATAATTCTCAGAGAAATGTATTCGCTCAAGGCAGACTTTCTACCCCCGCAGTCAAACTTCTGCAACTCTAAGTAAACACAAACATGGCCTGGCCCTGACAAATTAACCATGAACAAATGTTTCACATGAATTGAGTTAAAGGACCTTGTTGAAAATCACAAGTGCTGCTTAGGAAAGAAATGGATTGCCATTATAGAAGTAACAGGTCTAGCAACAAGCAGATTCTTAGAGATTCCTATATAGTTTCAGTATGTGAGCAACCTACTGAAAACAGCCTGTTTCCCAGGTATTTGCCAACTCCAGTATGTCCAAGGTAACCCAGAGTTTTCTGAGGTCACATCAAAGCCAAGACCTGGAAGCTGCAATCTCTGAAACAGAACCAGAAAACAAAATGCTGCTTGTGAATAATCTCAAGTAGTTTTCTTATAAAAAAATGAAGAAGGAAATGATTCCAGTTTTTTCTAGGTTATTAAGCTCTCCATTTTTCAGTCAATATTTAATTAAATTAGCAATTGTATAATACAGGTGAAACGTGCAGGTTTGCACATATAGCCAAAAGTATTTACACACTAAGATAGGAATATTGACAAGGATAAATACATCTTGATTGAACATACCATTTTAATTTGCCGTTTTGCAGCTTCCTAATTCACTGTGAGTTGGGTTATAGAGTCTTTAAGCACTGGCAGCAGAGCAGTATTGCTATTTCCTTTGCTTTGGAGATAATGTCATTCGTAGGAAATGTTGCCTCCAATTTGTAGTATTTTGTAATGGCTTGTTGCACTCTGAAATAGTACACAGATTTATTAGATTTATTCAAGTTCATTACATTGTACAAAAATTAAATTGAAGTTGCAAGAAGAGGGGAAAATCCTATGGAACACAGAAGTATAAATATGTGGTTGAAAATCAGCACTGTCAGATGTGGGGTTGCTGAATATCATTTACCATTCTTTGGGCTGCTGTTTTGTTTTGTTGACTGTGTCCTTTGCCTTGAAGAAGTTTCACAGTTTCAGGGGGTACAATTTATTAATTGTCAATCTCAGTGTCTGTGCTACTGGTATTGTGTTCAGGAAGTGGATTCTTGAACCAATTCATTCAAGGGAACCACCTACCTTGTCTTCTCAGAGGCAGAGTGTGGTGGATTTATGTTGAGGTCTTTGATCCATTTGGACTTAAGTTTTGTGCATGTGATAGACATGAATCTATCTGCAATCTTCTACATGCCAGCATCCAGTTATGCCAGCATGATTTGTTGAAGATGCTTTCTTTTTTCCATTGTATAACTTTAGCTTCTTTGTCAATAATCAGGTGTTCAAAGATATGTGGGTTAATATCAGGACTTTCAATTCTATTCTGCTTGTCTACCAGTCTACTTTTGTGCCAATACCAAGCTGTTTTCAAGCTTATGGCTCTATAATAGCTGATTTACTTATGTATTATTGGAGCCTTAACAAAGTAACGCACAGTTAAACAGGCACCTATAATAGTCACTAAGAGTTATTTGAAATTAGCAGTCAAAGTAGGAAGGAGGCAACTCCTGCATACCCAGAAACATACTGATGGTATATTAATAGTGGAATTGCTACAATCTCCAGGCTTAATGTCAAGAAAAAGATTCATCTCTGCAAATCACAATGTGTTGATAGAATTTCATATTTAACTAGAGAAATATCTGGTAGCTTATTAAAGTTTTTGCTGTAAATACTCTAGAGACTAGCCACCATGCGACATTTCATTATACACTAATGTGATTTTCTTTGGAGTTGATATTGTTAAATATTAAGAATGAGATTTAAAAAATAGAACAAAGTTACATCAGTCACCATTAATGTTCTTACCTGTTATTGCTTGTCATCATCTTTTAAAATGTATCTTTAATACTTAATGATTCACTAATAAATTATTCATAAATTTATTTTACAAACAAAATACTAAACTTATGAGTATTTAAAATTCTTATGTAGATGATGAAAAAGCACTTTAGTCAAATGTTAGCAATGAACTACTCTTGAAGTTATGAAATGAAGATAACAAATTGAACTTGGAAATCTTCATTCCATTTTTATTGACAACAGAGATACTGGGAGACATGAGGTAATAAGGATGGTAAACTCTCATTTTCTTTTAAACATGACTTTTTGTATTTTAAAACAGTCTTTTCTCATATTACATACAAATCCCACCTCTCAGATCCTCCCTGCATCCTACTGCTCCCACATTCCCCTGACCTCTTCCCAACCACTCCTCACAGATGGTAAGACTTCCTATAGACTGTCAGAAAAGTCTGTCATATCTTTTTGCAGCATGACAAAGGCCTTCCCTCCTACATCTAGGCAGAGCAATGTATTTCTCCAGAGAGAATGGACTCCAAAAAGCCAGTTCAAGAAATAGTGATAAATCCTGGCCCCATTTTCAGTGGCCTTACTGACTGCCTAAGGCATACAACTGTCACCCACATTCAGAGGGCCCAGTTCAATCCCATGCAGGTTCCTCAGCTGTCAGTCTGGAGTCAGTGATCTCCCACTAGTTCAGGTCAGCTGCCTCTGGGGAATCTCCAAATGGTCTTGTCCCCTTTGCTCATATTATCACTCCCTCCTATTTGACTAGATTTTGGGAACTCTGTCCACTGATTAGCTGTGGGTCTCTCTATCTGCCTCCAGCACTGCTGGATGAAAGTTCTGTGACGATAATCCAGCAAGTTATCAATCTGATTAGAGGGGGAAGCCAGTTCAGGTGCCCTCTCCACTAACGCTTAGAGCCTTAGTTGGGATCATCTTTGTAGATCCCTGTGAATTTTTTTAGTGTCAGGTTTCTCATTAGCCCCATAAAGACTTTCTCAATCAAGGTACTTTTTCTTGCTCTCCGCTCTGTCATTCCCCTATCCCCTCCATCCAGCTACCTCATGTTCTCCTTTCCCTTCTCCTTTTCTCTTCCTCCCCTTCTGCCTTCCCTCCCTCCTCCAAATATGCTAGTGACATGATACACTCTTACTTTTCCAAAGCAGAATTTGGAAGTCAAAGAATTGCTTTTTTTCCTTGTTGCTTGAGGGAAGTTTTGTAGTTTAGGTTATACTATATTGAATCCATCTGCAGATTTTATTCAGACAAGGTCACATTAACTAATGGTGTAAGGGTGTCGTTCTGAAGCAGTGGAGAACTCCCCATGTTAATTCAGGATAGTATTTTGGGTTTTTCTCATGGGAAAGTTTCCTTTTCTACTGATATACTTTGTTTTACAGACTACATTGAAGATTAGTTTGACTCATAAAAAAGCCTCTATTCCAAGGATTTGTGTAGAAGCAAATATTGATGAGGGTGAAGGTGACAGTGATGGTGGTAACAGTTTTGTTGTTTAACCCATCTTCATAAAGCTTTTGACTGTATTGCTTTTCATTCTCTTTATTATTTCCTAGGATGTTATAACCTGTTTCTTGTGAAATAAATGAAAGACTCATTGCTAATATTGACTTCCTGCATCTGCATTTATATAGAATTTTTTTTCATTTTAGTGGTTTTTAATTCAGTAAAATTACATTGTGCTTGGTTGGCACTGTGGTTGATGTTGTAATTAAATAATAATTTCCTTCCCCGCAATTTGAAATTTTTAAAATAATTTTTGACAATAAGAAGAGAATTATTCTAAAATTTTTCTTCCCTATGCTGTGAAATTAAAAGAGATACCATGATAACATATCAATTTGCTACTAAACTTAGAAGCTCAATAATCTTTCGTAAAGTAAGTTATTATTTGTGATATATTAAATACATAGTGTAACTGTTAATTCATAATATATCTAAAATTATGTTTTAAACAGGGAAATATGTTTGAATTTTCCATAATATATACATATAGATATTGATACTAGGAGATGAATTAGCTAGTATTAGCTCCAATAACAATGAAGAAATATGGTACAGATAAACCAGAAGCCTCTAGACATTCCTAAATTCTGATTTTTGCTTGAACTTCCATTCACCTTTGAGCATGCTTTATTCACTAAGTGTAATAAGCAAAGCAGTTCTCTAATGGATTACTTTCCTGCATATTTGGACTTACTTGGCATCTAATGACTACTTGGCAAGAGTAGCTACAAATTTTTCCATTATGCTGATATATACAACCAAAGCCTATTAGGGTACTCACATATTAGAGGCAAGGTTTTCCTTAACTTATACCACATAACATCATTCCTCTTTTATAGTCATTTATTTTGGTTTGACAAGTAATATTTATATAATTATAGACATTTCAATTATTGTGTCATTTTTGTTTTGTTTTGCTTAAGCACTTGGAAATTTTGTTTAATTTAGTTTGGTAATTTGAAACAGATTTGTTTGTTATGATATTTTAATGGTTTGTACACTTCTAATATTTCATCAATGAGTGGAATTTTTTATTTATTGTGTGAACTTTCTCCTGTTTTTTTCTAACTTTGTTCTTTGATATAAATATCTTGAACATTTACTGAGCTCTATCCCTGCTAAGAGAGAAGATAGGTTTTGATGCTGGTTTTCTTTGGTGTTTGCCATCTAAACACAGTTAATTTCACTTATCTTCCTTGCATAACAGAAATAAGTACAGAAGGTATTTGCTACAATGAGAAGAGCTTGTTAAAGGTACTTGCTATAATGAAGAGAGGAGCTTGTTAATGGTACTTGTTATAATAAAGAGGGGGAACTTGTTAATAAGAGTATGATGCCTTGAAGATGGAGGTAGCTGGAAATGAGTTGACATTGATCAGGAATGTTCTTTTGTATGTTTTTCTTATTGGTTAATGAATAAAACACTGATTGATTGGCCAGACAGGAAATGACTTAACTGGGTAGAAACTTGCTAGTAGCTAACCATAGAGGTCTGGAGGTCTGGAAGTGAAGTAATTAGGCAGAATCAGGATACAAGCAGGGACAAACAGGAAATTTCTCTCTTCTCTGCAGAGACACTTAGCAGTCATGATGTAGTAGGCAAAGGAGTTGCAGGTCTGACATTCTCTGGTAAGCTAAGACCACGTGACAATGCATAGATCAGTAATTATGGGATAATAATTAAGACAGAGCTAGCCAACAAGAAGCCCATGGCACCAGCCAACAGCTTTATGCCCAATATAGCTTCTGTGTGTCCATTTTGCTTTCAAACAACTACAATAATCTTCTGTAACATGATATATCTTCAAGGTGTGGATAAATTAAAACAGGATAAAACTACAACAAAGAACACTGACTTAAATTATATGTCTGAAAGCTTTATAAGGCAACTCTTTAATAATTTCTGGCATTTGACTTTCAAAATATAACATCTGCTTCAAGGTATTAGATGCATTTGTCAAATTATAACGATATCATTCAGAAAATCTTGAGTTGCAGAGATGTTTACGTAAGAACTAAGCATCTATGATTCAAAATTATTATGTTTCTTAGCAAAATAAACATTAAGCAGTATCTCTGCACCCCTTACAACTACCAGTAGGAGGCAATAATCTTGAGAAAATTCAATTGACAAAAATAAGGAAAACATTTTCTCTCTCTTACGAATCTAAGCTGAGTTGATAAAGTAGGAGAAGACATGACATTCTTTCAAAGGGAGGTTAATAGAGATTGACGAAAGAAAGGCCAAATTGGACCTAGGCATTGCACAGAAATATGCTATAAAGAAAAAAGTCAAAGATCTTATCTGAACAGTGCTAAAAGTCAATGGGACATGAAACAGAAAGGCTTCTTTTACTGAAGAAAAAAATTGTAGGGATGTTCTAATATTGGCAATTTTAAACTCTCAAAGATTGTTACCAAATTAACAGCCAGGATAATTCTTCCTCCTGCTTCCATTTCCCAAGTATATCGCTCTTATATTTTTTCCTTAACATTTATAGGAAGGCTTTAAAAGCATGGCATTTGATTTTTTACAAAGAAGTCAAAATGATACATTTGAAAAAAGAAATCATCTTCAACAAATGGTGTTGGTATAACTAGAAGTAGAATTTACAAAAAAGCAAACAATTCAAATATCTTTCACCAGCACAAAATTCAAGATCAAGTGAATCAAATCCTCAACCTGATAGAAGGGAAAGTAGGAAATATCCTCCTTGACTACAGTGCGACAACACACATCTTCTCGAACAGGACACCAATAGTGTAGCACTGAGAATGATAATTAGTAAATGGGACCTCATGAAACTGAAAGGCTTCTGTAGGGAAAAGGTCACTGTCAATATGACAAAACAGCACCCTAGAGTATGGGAAAATATCTTTATCAACCCCACATTCAACAGAGGGTAGATTTCCAAAATGTAAAGAATTAAACAAAGTTGCAATCAACAAACCAATTAATCTAATTTAAAAATGGGGTAAATCTAAACAGAGCGGTTACATAATAAGATTCTCAAATGGCCAACAATAACTTTTTAACAAGGTTCAACATCTTTAGCCATCAGGGAAACACAAATCAAAAGATTCTAAGATACCAACTTATGCCTGTCAGAATAGGTAAGATCAAAAACACTGATGAAAACTCATTCTGGAGAGAATGTCAAACAAGGCTTACACTCCTCCTTTGCTGGTGTGGTCGCAAATATATAGAGCCACTTTGGAAATCAGTCTGGTAGTTTTTCAGAAAACTTGGAATCAATCTACCACCACTCTTTGGAATATACCCAAAGGATGCTCAATATTACCCCAAGGACACTTGCTCAATTATGTTCATAGTAGTTTTATTTATAATAACCAGAACATGGAAACAACCTAGATATACCTCAACCTAGGAATAGATTAAGAAAATATGGTATATCTTTAAATGAAGCAATTTTCAGACATTAAAAACAATGACAACAGCCAATTCTCAGGCAAATATATTGAACAACAAAAAATCATGCTGGGTAAAGTAATCCCTACTAGGAAAGACAAACATGGTATGTACTCACTCATAAGTGGATATTAGCTATAAAATAAAGGATAAGTACACACGACAGACTATGAAAATCTAGGTAACAAGGAGAGTTCAAGGTAGGATGCCTGGATCTCTTTGAGCAGAAGAAATGGAAGAGATTTCATGAGTGGACTGTAGATGGATTCATGAGCCATCAGGTTTCAAGGGTGGGCAGAGACAAGGTGGTGTACTGAAATGCTTTGGGCAATTTGGGTCAGGTAAAATTTTGGTACAAGGAAATTTCCCAGGAATCTACATGGATGATCCCAGTTAAGACTCCTAGAAGCAGCAGATAAAGAGTCTGAACTGTGCATCTTCTGCAACCAGGAAATACTTCAAGTATACTTGTGTGAAACAAACTTAGCCACATAAATTTTGACATACATTCTGTCCTGCCTATGGGATGTGCTTGGGTAAGGGTGGCCTAGAGACTGTTCTAGACTAAAACCAATTCCAAGAAAGTAAACCCCACCCCCCCACACCTGACAATGCAAGGAGCACTAGGTCTACAAGCTGGATGACCAAGAGACATAGAACAGAACCAATTAAAACAGGAGGGGAAAATGTAAATCTAATCATGCCTAATGATTTTCTGCTATATTCATAGATTGTTGCATAACCCAAATGCCATTAGAGAGTATTAATCTAGCAACTGATGGAAAAAGATGCAGACCATGGTTGAATATTAGGCAAAGCTAGGGGTGTCCTATAAAAGATGGAAAGAAAAGATTGTAGGTTTCAGAAAGGAAACTCAGAGATTTAAATAACCTGTGCTGTAAGTGATTCAAAAAGACTTGACTGACAACCATGAACCCTGAAATGGATTAACCTAGGCTCTCTGTATATGTCTTACAGTTGTGTATCTTGGTCCTCTTGTGGGACTCTTAACAATGAGAAGGGGGCTGTCTCCAACACTTTTTCTGAATTTTGAGATCCTCCTCCTCATACTTGGTTGCCTTGCCCAGCCTAAACCACTGGGAGGTGCTTAGTCTTACTGCAACATGATATGCCATGTTTTGTTTTCATTAATGGAGGACCTGCTCTTTCCAAAGCAGAAATGGAGGAGTAGTTGATTGGGGGTTGGGAACAGAAGGGTGGTGGTAGGGAGGGGCATGGAGGAGAAGATGGAGGGGAAACTGTAGCCAGGATACAAAACAAATAAATTTAAAATAAACAGAAAAGAACAAGTACAACTTTCATATAAATTTCATGTTGAGGAAACATTTGCTTTCCAAAAGAAATATAATAATGAACATACATACACACACACTCACATACACACACAACACACACACAGACATATATATATATATATATATATATATATATATATATATATACACAGCACATAATACAGTAGTTGGTAAACCAATTTTGTAGGGCATTTTTATTTGAAATCTATGGTTAAAATTCATAGAAAAATATGGACACAGATAACATAGTAGAAAGACATAAATGTTTAAGTACTCTCATATCTGAGGACACATGAGAAAAGAAGTGAAGAAAAATGCATGTGTTTCAAATATCTCGCCAATAAGTGATGATGTGAGGACATGGAGGAGTAGAGGGAGGGAAAAGTAGCTGGGATTGATTGTAAGAAAAAAGAATCTGTTTTCAATAAAAACAAAAAGAATGTTCATGTTTGTCTTTTTGTGACTAGGCTACCTCATTCAGGATGGTTTCTTCTAGTGCCATCCATTTGCCTGCAAATTTCAAGATTCCATTATTTTTTTTTCCGCTGAGTAGTACTTCATTGTGTGAATGTACCACATTTCCTTTATGCACTCTTCAGTTGTGGGGCATCCAGTTTGCTTCCAAACATTAACTTTCATCCAGTGACTGATGGAAGCAGAGACAGATACCCACAGCTAAACACTGAACTGAACTCCTGGAACCTAGTGACAGAGATGGAGGAGTGATGAGCAAAGGGGTCAAGACCATGCTAGTGAAACCCACAAAGACAGCTGACTGGACAAGGCAGAGACTGATGGCTAAGAGGCCAGCAGGGGACTGATCCAGACTCCATGAATGTAGTGTCAGTGAGGAGGCCTTGGAAATGTCTGGGGCCTTGGGTAGTAGATCAGTGTTTACCATGGCATATGAATGAGCTTTGGGAGCCATTCCAAAAAGAGGGATGCTCTCTCAGCCTCGACACATGGGGAAGGGACTAGGTCCTGCCCTGGATGAAATGACAGACTCTGGAGATCCCCCAAGTAGGGCCTTGCCCTCCATGGGGATTGGGGTGGGGAGCTGGAAGGGTGCTGGTGGAGGGACAAGAGAGAAGGGGTGGGAGAGGGAGTCAGGATTGACATGTGAAGCATTCATGCTTCTAATTTAAATAAAAACATATATTGAGGGAAAGAAAGAAAAAGAAAAAACAAGCTACTGATTGAAAAAAAGCAGCAGATACATTCAAGCAAATAATATATTAGTAGGGAACAGTATTGTATTATCCATTTTTATGACAATATAAATTTAAGTGTACCTTAAATATATCTCTCATAATCGGATGTATATATGGAGAAATAGCATATAATTCATAATGAAGAGAAATTACATTTTGTCAATAGAAATACTTCAGAATAACTCTTTACTTTTTCAAGAGAAGGGAAACATGCAAAAACATTTTAATGAAGTACTTCACAGTAAGATCCATGTAAAAGATTTAAAATCACAGTATACCTCACTTTTCTTTTTTTGCAGAAGCCATCAAGAATAATTTTATTGTTGTGTAGGAAGACAGGTAAAAAGCAAAAACATAGTAAATTGGAATATAAATAAAGTTAGCTTTTCAGTTACTCAGAGGACACATTGAAAGGAAATAAAGACGTTGGATCCACACCTACAAAAATTAGGGAATTTTAGAAGGGAGGTTTTTGTGGCTATAAAAAATGAAAGAGTAGATCAGAATATGTCTACCCAGGACCCCAAGATAATGGACAATTTTAAGATTTGATTTAAAAGTGTGAAAATATAAAACAGAAAAACACCTGTGGATTGAATCCAGTAACTGAGTGACAAAGGGTGAAATATTATGGAGTAGTAAGGAGTAATTGCAGCTTCCATATTGAATATCTTTATCAGCTGGCAAAGAATTAAGACTAATTGCCATTTTGCAAAATTCTTTAATATTCTGAATGTGCTTTGACTGTACACTGAATTGCTGAGGAGGAATATAAAGAAGCAAGGCATAAATTTCAATAAGAGTCTTTCCAAAATGAGTGAGAAATAACAGTGAAAAAATAAAACGAGGTGCTTTATGGCATACGTGTCAGAATCATTTAAGGATTTAAAAACAATATGAAGAAATATGATGCTAGAACTATAATTGTAGATATAGTGTATATAATAATAAGATATATAGAGACTGAAATTCACCAGTCACTATTCCTACATTTCATAAATACCCAATTAATTTTCAGGTCTAATTTGTTAATAATTGGACAATTAGTGTTCTCATTACTCACTGCATAATGAGTGTAAGCTAAAGTGATCACACTGTCTCCTATTACAAAGGACCCATATACACTAGATGCAGAATCATGATGTTATTCATAATTTTAACCTGTTATTGAAAGAAGTGTGGGCAATAGTGCTTGGATGCCGCCTGTCTCAGTCCCATGCTGCAAGGGCCATCTATTCTGGCCTTATGTCTTTGTGACTGAAATCTGAACCAGCTCCAGGTGAGTGGAGGATTGTGGACTTAGGAGGTCTAGTTACCCGATGCTATTAAGGACCAGGCAGAGACATCTGGTCATAACAGGAGGGCTTCTGGTCAATACTGGAGACTATTATTTATTCAAGCATACTCTTAAGTCACCTTCCTTGGGAGAATGGCAGAAGCCATCTATTATCATGTAGTATCATGAATAGAAAATATTTCCTCTAACCCTAGAGATACTCCTAAGCTACAGGTACTCAAACCTTCAGACACTCCACATCAGCAAGTCTCATTAGCCTTCAGCATGGGTATAGACTCACCCAGGCCTAGGTCTTTTGTTATACAAAATAGGAGCCATTCTCCACCCAAGGCAGGCTATCCAGAGGTAACCAGCCAACATCTGCAAGACAATAGACATTCTGATATCCTAGAAATTGTGAGCCAGCAGAGCATATTTCTGAAATACTACATTTAGGCCTTGACATAATAGTGAAAGTGTAGATATAGCAAAGCTCGGATGTGGGAGATTTCTTACTGTAGTTTTTCAAAAATCATTGAGGATCTTATTCTTACCACTGTACACTATTGACATATTTGCTCTTCTGAGAACTTGTTACAGAGTATATGATATTTTTAAATCACAGCTTCATTTTCTGTATATATTATTTCATGTTTACACACCACTACTGTTTCTGGTACACTCATTTTTATGTATAGGAGCATTTTGACTGCATGTATGTATATGTATTATGTGACACCTGGTGCCTTTGGGGGCCAGAAAAGATCATTGGCTTCTCTGGAATTGGAGTTATTGGGGGTTCTAAGCATTCTATGATCATGGACTAGAGAATTAGAAATCTGTAGTCATTTAGATAAGTACCTTGCAATTATTTATAATCAAGGATCTATACATTTATACAGTACACACACAAAAAATATATATTCATGTACATATATACCCCTACACACACACCATTTAAAATAAAATTGTATATTCACTTTTCTGGTGTGTGGATGTCTCTTGAAGCAAAAAAAAAATTTGGTCAGGAACTGCACTCCTCCTTAGACAAAGGTAAGGTGTCTACACCCTGCCCATCCTTTCAGAAAAGTAGAAATGGCCTTTGAAGACTGACAGAGAGGGCAATGCAGTCACTCAGCTTGCTTGACAGTACATGTGACTTCACAATTCTTTTACCTCCACAAAATTTACAATTAATTCCTTCCTATCTCCCTGTTGTCATTGCTTCATAAGACCTTATGTGAAGAGGTTAATAAGGAAAATTGTGTTTTCTGAAATGATTAGGTTAGAAGCGTTCACAGAATAGAAATAAGTGCTCCCACTGTTCCAAATATAGCCGACTCAACACAGATTCTGAAATGTTAAAACAAATAATTTTAGCGCAAAAATCTAAAGACGCAAAGAAGAAAATGAATGTAAAGAGAGAAAAGGTCTTAGGATTTACTAGCTAACTCTGTTTGTAACTGTGTTGGAAACTTAAAATACTATACTAATCAGAAAAGCTAAGAGGGAAGAAGTGGCCACTCACAGGGACAGCCCACCCATTGTTTGCCCCTGCCAATGGTGAACCCTAGAAGCACACATAAAAGTGATAATATGTGGACTGAGCAGGTTCTATTTAGCATAATAGATTTATATACATAAAATGTATGCATCTATAACATTTAGTGAATGAAGGCTAAAAAGTTGAAGGAGAGCAAGCAGGGATTATGGGGGTCGCGGGAAGGAAGGGAAAGGAGATGGATGTTGTAATTATATAGCTCTCAAAATACTTGGAAATGGCCGGGCGTTGGTGGCACATGCCTTTAATCCCAGCACTTTGGAGGCAGAGGCAGGCAGATCTCTGTGAGTTCGAGGCCAGCTTTGTCTACAAAGTGAGTTCCCGGACAGCCTCCAAAGCCACAGAGAAACCCTGCCTCGAAAAACCAAAAAACAAAAAAACAAAAAACAAAAAAACTTGGAAATGTGAGGTTTTTTTTAATATTGTAGCAAATTTTTTTTCATTTTTTTAATTTTAATTTTAAATAGCTTGTTTTACATGTCAATCCCAGTTCCCTCTCCCTCCCCTCCTCCCTCACTCCCCTTCCCCCCCTCCCTCCCACCCTATTGCCAAATCCTTCCCCATAGGGGATATCTAGAGTCTGTCATTTTACTCTTGGTAGGGTCCAGGCACTCCCCTAAGAGTCCAGGCTGAGAGAGCATCTCTCTTTGTGCTATAGGCACATGAAGACAGTTTGTATACCAGGGACAGACACTGATCCACAGCTCAGGGCCCCATAGGTTGCCCAGGCCTTCTCATTGACACTCACATTTGGGGGGTCCAGATCAGTCCCATGCTGGACTCCCCACTGTCGGTCTGGGGTCCAAGAGCTCTCCCCTGTTCAGATCAGCTGTCTCTGCTGGTTTTGCCAGCCCAATCTTTGCCAATTTGCTCATCACTCCTCTCTCTCTGTCACTGGGTTCCTTGGGTTCAGTTCAGTGATTAATTGTGTGTTTGCCTCTGCTTCCATCAGTCACAGGATGAAGGCTCCCGGATGGTTATAGACATCAAGTTCATTATCAGGGATGGGCATTCGAGGTGGTCCCTCCACTATTGCTTAGCTTGCCAATTGGTGTTATCCCTTTAGATCACTCGAGGTCACTCTGGTGCCTGATCTGTCTTCAAACCTATGATTCCCTCTTCCCCCTATTCTACCCCACCTGTTAAGAGAAGCTTTTTCTTTTGCTAGCCGCTTTGGTTTATCCCCCACCAGTCGCCTGGGCTCTGCCGCGCCAGCCTGGTTCTAGATCCGCATGAGTCCCAAATAAACACACAGGAGGCTATATTCATTATGAAGCTGTTGGCCTTGTTTGTCTCTTACTGGCTAGCTCTGCCTTAAGTAATTACCCCATAATTGTTAATCTAAGTATGTTTCTTACCGGAGAATAGTTCCCGGCGTCCTACCCCCATGGTGTCACATGTTGACTCTCTTGTGTTTCCTTTCCCAGAATCCTCCTGGATTCCTAGTCCCTCCTATCTAGATTCCCTATTGGCCAGACAGTACTTTATTGACAAATGCACAGGCAAATAACAGGACTTCCCCAACACCCACCCCCTCAACTTCCTGTTCCCCCATGACCATCTCCCTTCCTCTTCACCCCCTCTCTTCTTCCCAGGTCCCACTCCCCCCACCCCTCGCCGTGTTCCCCATCTATTCAGAGGATCTTGTCTCCATCCTCTTCTCTTGGGTACTATGCATATATGCATATCTTTTAGGTTCTTTCCTGTTTCCCAGACTCTCTATCTGTGGAAGTGTAGACTGGCACTATCCTGATCCATGTCTAAAAGCCATATATGAGTGAGTACATACCATGTTTGTCTTTTTGCAACTGGGTTACCTCACTCAGGATGGTTTCTTCCAGTGCTATCCATTTCCCTGTGAATTTCAAGACTCCATTGTTTTTTTCTGCTGAGTAATACTCCATTGTGTAAATGTACCACATTTTCTCTATCCACTCTTCAGTTGAGGGGCATCTAGGTTGCTTCCAGGTTCTGGCTATTACAAACAATGCTGCTATGAACATAGTGGAGCAGATGCCCTTGTTGTATGAACCTGCCTCATTTGGATAAATGCCTAAGAGTGGAACTGCTGGGTCTAGTGGTAGATTAATTCCCATTTTCCTGAGGAATCTCCATACTGATTTGCTAAGAGGCTGTATGAGTCGGCAGTGGAGGAGTGTTCCTCTCTCTCCACATCCTCTCCAGCATAAATTGTCTTCGGTGTTTTTGATTCTAGCCATTCTGACAGGAGCAAGATGGTATCTCAGAGTTGTTTTGATTTGCATTTCCCTGATGGCTAAGGATGTTGAGCACTTTCTTAAGTATCTCTTGGCCATTTTAGCTTCCTCTACTGAGAATTCTCTATTTAGCTCTGTACCCCACCTTTCAAGTGGATCCTTTGGTGTTTTGGAGACTTGTTTCTTGAGTTCTTTGTAAATTTTGGAGATTAGCCCTCTGTCAGATGTAGGGTTAGTGAATATCTTTTCCCATTCTGTGGCCTGCCTTTTTGTCTTTTTGAGTGTGTCCTTTGCCTTGCAGAAGCTTTTTAGTTTCAGAAGGTCCCATTTGTTAATTGTGGATCTCAGTGCCTGTGCCACTGGTGTTATGTTTAGGAATTGGTCTCCTGTACCAACTCATTGAAGAGTATCTCCCACTTTCTCTTCTAAAAGTTTCAGTGTGGCAGGATTTATGTTGAGATCTTTGATCCATTTGGACTTAAGTTTTGTACAAGGCGATAAACCTGGATCTATCTGCAGTCTTCTGCATACCAATACCCAGTTATGCCAGCACCATTTGTTGAAGATGCTTTCTTTTTTCCATTGTACAGTTTTAGCTTGTCAAAAATCAAGTGCTCATAGGTGTGTGGGTTAAAATTAGGGCTTTTGATTCGGTTCCATTGGTCTACCTGCCTATTTTTGTGCCAATACCAAGCTGTTTTCAGGACTATAGCTCTATAATAGAGCTTGAAGTCAGGTATGGTGATGCCTCCTGAAGTTCCTTTATTGTATAGGGATGTTTTGGCTATCCTGGGCCTTTTGTTTTTCCATATAAAGTTGATTAATGTTCTTTCCAGGTCCTTGAAGAATTGTGATGGAATTTTGATAGGGATTGCATTGAATCTGTAGACTGCTTTTGGCAAGATTGCCATTTTTATTATGTTGATCCTACCAATCCAAGAGCATGGGAGATCTTTCCATTTTCTGGTATCTTCTTTGATTTCTTTCTTTAAAGACACAAAGTTCTTGATATACAGGTCTTTCACTTCCTTGGTTAACATTATCCCCAGATATTTGATGCTGTTTTTGGCTATTGTAAAAGGTGATGTTTCTCTGATTTCTTTCTCAGTCACTTCATCATCTGTATATAATAGGGCCACTGATTTTTTTGAGTTTACCTTGTATCCTGCCACATTGCTGAAGGTGTTTATCAGCTCTAGGAGTAACCTTGCAGAGTTTTTTGGGTCACTTATGTAAGCTATCATGTCATCTGCAAATAGTGAAAGTTTGACTTCTTCTTTTCCTATTTGTATCCCCTTTATCTCCTTTTGTTGTCCTATTGCTGTAGCTGGAACTTCAAGTACAAAAAAAAATACTTGGAAATGTGAGTTTTCTTTAATACTGTACCAAATTTTTAAGTGTACCATTTGTTTTCTTATAGGTTAGATTTATATTTAATGAAGATTTTGTTTATGTTATCTGTGCAATTTGCTGGAGATGGAATGATAAACACAAAAGAAAAGTTTATTTGTTTTTATTTCATTTTGCATTTAGGTAAAATTTTGCCCAGGAAACAATGATATATATGTTAGTCTTCCCATAGACTATCATATTTTTTGCTTATGAATTTTATAGGTCCATATTCTGTCCTATGGATTTATTTGACAGTAGGTACAAGGTTACTCAAATCCTACTCCCATCTGTACTCTTGTTGGAAAATTTTATTTTCTATTTAGAAAAGAACCAGAGAATCAATACTAGAGTTGCATACCTGCTCATACAGTGTTTGATGTTATCAGCTCCAAGAGATTTAGCCACAATCTCAGAGACAGAGCTCCAGGTATATTTTCTAAAATGTAACTAAACTTGGAAAACCACCTTTAGTTTATATACCATTCCATGCACTAGACTGAAGAAAAATAAGAAAGTCAGCTGAGTACAGCCTTTATCTTTCTACGCTTTCTGATTTCCTTCCTTTCTTTACTTACTGACATGTACGTTGCCCACCTGTCTCGTGTCCTGGCACTATATCAGATATTTTATCATAAGAATAAAGAACATTAACTATGAAAGGAAATTGGCCTCAAGGATTGGCTCAATTGGAGTGGGAAACTTTATCGTTGAAATTTAGGTTATGGAACTTGCATACTGGAATAATGTAGAACACATTGGAGTAACAGGCTAAAGATTGTCTAGAAAACTGAAGCCAAAATCGAGGTTATGAAAGAAGTACAGAGCAGGTTTATGTCCTTAAGTTTCTGAGAGGAACAAGGAATCTTTCTAGATCCAGATTGAAGGGTACATATTTCCACTGGCAAAGACTCTATAGTCTTCCAAGGCCTGAGAATATCAGTGAGGCTGAATTGAATCGTTATTTGCTTGTTTATTTGATGAAGGGAATTTTGTCTTCAGGTTATTGCGTGGCTAATGCTCACTACTTGTATCAAGGTCTCTATTTTAAGTCAGAGATGAAAAGGTATAAAAAGAATGGACAAGGTAAGGTTGTCATCTTTTGATTTGTTTTCTCTTGGTGTGATGATTCAGACATAATGCTGCCCTGCACCTGTCACCTGGCAGAATATACTCAGGCAGTATCCTGTTCATCCCAGGGTTCCATGGCAACTTAGTCTGCCAGCAGTTGCAAAGGACTCCTTTAAAAGAAAGGCCCCTGCCCACTTAAGCTCCTGCCTGTTGTTCCCCTGGGGCAGATAAGACTTTCCTTGTCTCCTCCCTCTTCTCTTCTGTCCTCTCTCTCTGTCTCTGTGTCTCACCTTACTTTCTTACCTCCCCTTAACACTTTAATATGAATCATGTCTACAGTTCTCTGTTTTGTCATTTCCTCCCCCATTTCATCAGCCACACTGGGACCAGGGACATGCCACCTGATTGTTCCTGACAATTGGTGCTATTTGTGTTGCTTTAGCTTGTTTTTCTTTGTTGTGGACTGAAAATAGATCCTCTTGGATGTTTGGCAAACATTTTCTTATTGAGCTGTATGCCCTCTATTACTCAATTTTCTTTTGCTGTTATAAAACACCATAACCAGAGCAAGCCATAAAATGAAAGGCTTATTGGGCTAAAGTTCCAGAGAAAAGAGTTCATCTTAGAGAAAAAAAAAAGTCAGTCAGTGTGGTTGGAGCAAAAAGCTAAGATTATATCAAATACCAAAAGTACCAAGAAGAGAGAGTAAACAAAGAAATCCTACCTCCTGTGACAACAAGACCTTGCCACCTAATCCTCCCCTAACAATGCCACCAAAAATGACAGACTCTGGAGATCCCACATGGAGGGCCTCACTCTCCCTGGGGAGTAGAGGGGGGATTGGGTGGGTGGTTGGGAGGGCTGGTGGAGGGCAGGGGAGGAGTAGAGGATGGGAGGGAGAGGAAACTGTGATTGACATATGAAGCAAGCTTGTTCCTAATTCCAATAAAAAAGAATTAAAAAAAAGAATCTATGGTTCATTCTTACTCAATCTCATTCAAAACACCTTTTAACACACTGACACACACTAAACAGATTTCTACTTTAAAACAAGTTATACAATAGAACACATAGGATGACTGAAGCTAATAACTGAATTTGAAAAGGGATTATACATCTTCTGTATTTGATAATAAGGGGGAGGAAAATTAAATTCAAATATTCAAATTAGATCTAATAATTAAATACAAATGATAGTTCCCAACATATTCTCCTAGAATCTAATGTTACCACATGAGAAATGTTTTTCTTTTGTCCAGGGAAGAGTAGTAGACAATTTCTTGTTGGCTAGTTTCACTAAAAAGATCTAAAGTTAGTGAGAGCCTCTGTCTGCACTGGAGAAAACTATTGATCAATACTATATTGTATGGCACACTCTGTGAACTATACCAAAGAAAGATAGCAAGCAGCTGTGAACTGTGCTATGCTGCACTGCACAACATGGACAGGAGCCAGGAAGCTACTTAGGAAAGCTCTGTCTTCACTTCCAGATTTTTTTTTATCACATTTGATGCTTCTGAGAGTGGTCCTACTCTCGTAGGGAAAGACAGTCTTTTAATATTCTTAAAAAAGAGACTTCCTTAAGAATTCAGCATTTTTATCATTGTCTAGTCAATAAATGATTTCAGATTATTTGTTCAAATAATTTCCTATTCTGCTTCTAAAGAATAAATATTTTGAGCTGAAAATTGTATATACGATTGCATGTTGTTCAAAATTAAAATAATACAACATTGAACTGTTTCACTTAGTACAGTATGCCATACGATATAATACAACAGATGTTTAAAGTAACAATTATATAAAATTTCCAAAATTTCATCAGAAAAAAATAAACTATATTGATAAGAGACTGAAAATGAGTAGTAATTTTTAATTTCTACATTCATTCAATTATTAATATTTATTTGACAAACTGGTGCTCCTTGTTTCATGGATGTAATATAGATATATATGCATATGTTCATTTATGTGTATAGAAATGACTGTATTCATACAAGCATATACATGTAATTGGGATGTTTATATGTCCTTAAATTAACTAGGTTATGAGCAATTGACTTTTAATACATTTGCATCATTTCATACAGTTCTGAAATGTGCATAAGTCCATGAATGCCCATTTTTGAAAACACTCATTATTATCAGACATTAAATTTTTGGACCATATGGTATGTAAAAATGTTATTTTATCTTTTCTTAATCATTAAAGAAGAGGGGAATGATTACTTTCTGTTTGGTGGTCTTTTGGCGTTTCATTTTTATACATTTTTATTTGCACCTTTATTTGTTTCCTTTTATTAAACTACATTTTCCCCATCATTTAACTTATTCTGACTACATTTTCCTCTCCCTCTACTCTTCCCAGTTTCTTCCCTCCTCCCTTTCCAACTGGATCTTTGGATCTACCACCTTTCTGGCTCTCATTTAAAAAGAAAAGAAAAAGGAATAAACAACTGAAATAGGCTTCCAAAGCATAATAATGAGGCAGAGGTAGTGAGAGCTCTGTGATGTCAAGGCCCACCTGGTCTACAAAATGCTTTTCAGGACAGTCAGGGCTATTACAGAGAAACCCTGCTACCCCAAAAAAATCCCCACAAAATAAAAGGATAATAATAATAATAATAACAATAATAACAATAATAAAATACATCACAATAGAATAGAATTAAAAAAAAAACAAACAGAAAGAAAGGAAACCCATAATGTTACAAGAAACAGATATGAAGGAAGAGATACAATTATTTGCATTCTCAGGAATCCCATAAAAATATTGAACTGGAAGTCATGTTATATACCCAAAGAACCTGTAGAGTAAAAGAGAGGATTATGTATGAATATTTATGTGTCATATAATTAAGTGAAAAACAAATTTAAATTTTAAAAAAGCATAAGGACCTGATATTGTCAGGGAATATGGGAGATGCAGAAGTTGTTAGCTTCTTAACTCTTAATAGCCTGCCTTGCTCCCTTACTCAGACTAATTGTATATAATTAGCTCACTTTCACCTCAGATAAAGTTAAACTAAAGACATTTTGCAAATAGATCATAAATTTGAAACCTTACTGCTATGTACAAGGTCAGAAGCACAGATGTCCTATAAAGATTACTAAGAAAAACATGCCTATTCTTCACTTGCCATTTTAATAACAATTGATCCATGTCTTAATGTTGTTATTGGACATTGTGCAAACCCTTGTGTCATTGCAGCTTTGCTCCTATGGCCTTGGGATGTAATGTTGCCATTGCTATGGCCCTGCCATTATAGCTTAGTTTAGAAATATATTCCTAACCAAAGAAAAACTAACTCTGTCATTCTTATCCTTTGCTTCAAACCTTTGGGGACAGAGAGTTTTGAGAAGAGGAGACTAGAGTAATGACTGAAGCTGGTAGACATTAGTAGAAATGTAAAAGGATAAGAATGCAGGAAAAAAGAAAGTAGAAAAATGAAGAAGAGGAAGAAGAATGAGGAGATGGAGGATGAGGAGGAGGAGGAGGATAAGAAGAAGAAAAAGGAGAAGGAGGAGGAGAAGGAGAAAGAGAGAGAAGGAGAAAGGAAGAAGAAGGAGAAGAAGAAGAAGAAGAGGAAGAGGAAGAGGAAGAAAAGAAGAAGCAGGGAGAAGTTAGAAGTAGGACAGGATTATTTGAATAGAAATAGAATGCATGAAATAAAGAGTATGACCCTAGATTGTGTGTGAAATCAATATAGATATCTTTTACTTGCTCATCCTCTTGAGGACCATTTTGAATTTGGGACTCTGAATAGGGGGCTAGAACAGGTCTCGTAGCCCTTACATGATATGGCATTACAAACCAAGGAAACTCCAAAGATGGAACCTCCGATCTTGATGTTGAATGTGTTTTCTGTTGGCCATCAACTGCTGTGTATGAGGCCAACTTAAGATTCACTTTTTTTTTTTTTTTTGGTTTTTACGAGACAGGGTTTCTCTGTATTGTTTCGGGGGCTGTCGGTTCGGGATTGATGACAAAGACCCGAAGGCTCCTCAAGAAGGCTCTTTCTTATTCCTATTCTGGCTGGTTATTATATACCCTGACACCAGAGGTGGAGATGGGTGGGTCTGAAGAGGCAGTTAGTCTTTGGAAAAGGTCGCGGACAGGGCAGATCCTGTGGGCAAGCCCTTTTCAGGAACTTATTGCCCCAGGGCATTGTATTGTTTTTAGTAAACATGTTTTTAGTAAACCTTGTCTTACAGCTGCCTACTCCCAGGTTGATGGGGAAGTGGGTCTCTGCTCAAGGTCTGGTGTCCCCACATGGCAGGGTATTAAGTGCAAAATTGGATATAGGAATGGAATCAGAGGTCATGGAAGACATTGCTTACTGTTTTGCTCCTTAGTGATTTCACCTAACATTCTAGTACTATCTATGACTACATGCCCTTGAGTGGCAACTTCAACAATGAGTTAGACTTTCCTACATCAATCATGAATCAATAAAATGTCCCAGAGAATTGCTAGTAGTCAATCTGATGAAGGCAATTATTCAAAGGAAGTCCTATTTTGCCAGATGACTCTACTTTGCATCAGGTTGGCAAAGATAACTGTACATCGGTATATTTGTGAGTTTTTCTGGATAATAAAAGGATTTCAGAGCTGTATACTTATATTTCTGCCTTCCATAAAATATAATTCCTTATTTTTATAAGTAAAGTATATGATTCTTTGATAATTTAATACATAAGTAGTTATGTCATTCCACATTCTTTCTCCCACTTCTTATTCTTCCTTTTACTCTGCTCTCAACCTTCCTTCAAATCCTGTACCCTTCTCTTATATTTTTGGTTGTGAGCCTAGCCTTTAACGGCTGAGCTATCCCTCCAGCCCTGTGTACCCTTCTCTTAATTTATTAGTTTTACAATTTGAATGTGTGTGTGTGTATGTGTGTGTGTGTATCCTATTCTCTCTTAAGTGTTACTCTTATGCATATATATTTAGGCATTGACCATGTGGGCAAGATAATTGATTAGAAATCTTAACTATAGAGAAAATTAGTTCTCTTTTCAATAGTCATCAATTGTCTATGATTCTCTTCATCTAAGGATGTGATTTTGAAGAATTCTCCCATTTAGATTGTCACATGTGTGTAGTTTGGTTTTGTGCAGGCCTTGTATAAGCAATTTGCCCTTTCTAAATAGATCATGGAGTGACAAAGCGAGTTAATACTTTTTCCTTCTTCAATACATAAGAGTATGTATTTTTGTTATGTTTTATATTCCCTTTATACCTATACACACATACTCCATAAAAATCACAAGATCAAAAACAATAACATACATAAAAATTATAAATAAAACAAAAAAAAGAAAAGAAAAATGCCTAAACAAATCCATGTGATGCAAAAAAACTACAAAAATATCATTGGTTTCATTTTATGTTGGGCATAGGTCCTAACTTTAAGTGTGATACTCCAATTGAAGCTAGTTTTTTGTAAGGAAAAGTTGAACACTTTCCACTTGTCCTCACTGATGGGACCCCATATGTCTTCAGACTGAGCAGGCCCTGTGTATGCTACCACAGACTCTGTGCATTCATAGGTGCTACACAGCCTGTGTCTGAGAATGTGTGGAGGGTGTCAGGATTGATGACACAGAGATAAGTTGGTGGTGCAAAGAAAGCTTCAAGAAGACTTCCAGAAGGCTCCCAGAAGGCCCCTCAAGAAGGCTCCTCAAGAAGGCTCCACTTTATTCTTACCCTGGCTGATTATTATATGCCCTGATACCAGAGGAAGCTGTGGGTGGTTCAGGAAGAGGCAGTTAGTTATTGGAAATGGTCAAGGTCAGGGTGTTCCTGTGGGCAAGCTCTTATCAGGTACTTATTGCTCCAGGCACCATTTTGTTTTTAGTAAACATATTTTTAGTAAACATTGTCTTACAGCTGCCTGCTCTCAGGCTGATGGGGAAGTGGACCTCTGGCCAAGGTCTAATGTTCCAACTCATAGGTACATAAGTCCTGCATTTTAAAGCAATGCTTTACAAAATCACTAGAGAACAACAGAAATCCCAGTACAAGTCATGAGAAATCTATTTTGAATGTTAAGTCAAGGTAGTCTATGACTTCTAAAACAATGTAGCTTACTGATGAAGCTCACGGTTGCCTCTCAAAGGTTGAAGTCAATCCAGTTTTGCTGAAGACACCACACATTTAGGAAATAGGGTTCACATTATTTGAGCTAAATCTAAACAGGAAAGTCCCTTCCATGACTAATTGGCCATTTTGTTTTCTTGGGCTGTTGCAACACTTACTAATTCATAGAGGGTGTCCTTCAGTATGCTGTGAATATGTTTTTCCCTTATTGGTTGATGAATGAAGCTATTTTGACCAATGGGGTGACATGATGTAGCCAGACATAAAGTATACATAAGGCTAGCAGACTAGGAGAATTCTGGGAAGACGGATGCAAAGAGTGAGTTTCCATCAAAACACCATGTAGCTACCAGGAAGGTAGAATACATGGGCATTTTCTGTTAAGACAAAACCATGTAGAGATGCATAGATTAATAGAAATAAGTTAATAAAAAATAACAGAGAAATAGCCAGTTTATAAGCCTGAGCCTTTGGGCAAGCAGTTTATAATTAACATTATAATTCTCTATGGTTTTGTTTGGAACTGAATAGATGCCAGACTGAGAGGGGCAGAATCTTCAGTATACAATGATGTCTTCAGCTGACAATGGCTATGGATTTTGAAGCTAAAAAAATAGCTACTTTAAAACACTACTTACATTTTTTTAGGAGTCAGTTGAAAGCAAATATTTTTCATGGGAAAAAGGAAACATTCTTTTAATTTTCTGCCCACAAGTGTGTTGCAATCCCATGGCATTTTAATATGCACTTAACCAGATGATGGAAATGTTATGATTTATCATGACAGGGCAAGTAAAGCAATAAAAGCAAATCTAATTTAAGCATACTTCACTGAGCATGCCTGTTCACTCCCTCTAGGTAGCTACCAGAATCATCCAAGGAAAAAAGAAATGCATTAAAAGTGGGAGACTAAAAGTCTCTTGTGTATTTCAGTGCTCTACAAACTTTCCCTTAATTACCGACATCTGGCTGAGATCTAGGAAAGGTATATCCTGATCTTCCTAGATGTGCATTTCCTGGTGCTCTTTGAACTTCTTAGAGAAGCTGATTCCTCTACAAGGCACCTTGGCCTTTAAATCTGTCTCTGCCATTTAGTACCTGGAGATTACTGGACACATTTTCTCATATGGTTTTCTTTCTTCTTCTATAATAATAGAAAAAAACTTTTCCTTGTCAAAAAATGATAGTAAATCATATCCAGACCATCCATATGGAACTTTTAAGAGCTTAGGTAACATTAATTATTATACTTATTCACTTAGTCATTGGAAAAACATAAACATAAATTAAAGAATTCCTTGAGAAAATGGAGTAACAGCAGCATCATGCTCTAAAATGAAAAAAGAAAAGAATCCAAGTAGTTTATCTTTCAAGTTAGGCATAACTACATTTGTTTGGTAATTAAAGTTTACTGTCTTTGTTAGTTGTATGTAAAACTGAGAGTCCATTATGTGGTATTTCTTTATCTTTCAATGTTCTTCTGTTGCTAGAGGTTCTTTCCAGAATGGTCCCACCACCCTTCAGCCCCAAATAAACACACAGATGCTACTATAACTATATTAATTATTCAAGGGTTGCCTGATGGCTAGGGCTTCTTATTGACTAGCTCTGTCTTAAATATTAACCTGTTTCTATAAATCTATGTATTTTCACATGGCCTTTGCTTACTGGATAATGCCCAGAGCTGTTACTCCTCTTGTGGCTGCATGTTACTCCTTTGGCAATGGCATGCTATCTCTTCATGGTCTCTTTCTGCCTTTCCTTCCCAGAATTCTCCTAATCTCCTAACCATACCAATCCTCCTACCTCTACTTGGCAAAAAGTGTTTCATTCATAAACCAATAAGAGAAAAATATATACAGAAGGACATCCCCCATTATGTCCTCTTTTCTGTCTAAATAAAAAGGACTTAAATTTAACAGTAAAATTATATATAACAAAACATTCATCAAGTAAGAACTATAGTGAATACTTAGTAATTAACATTTGGTAAAATTTAAAGAAAATATTCTATCATCAGTCCAATCTTTGTGAGTCTAAAGGTTTATATGCAACTTTTCTTTTATCATAACTGAGGAAAACCGTAACCAAAACTGTCTAAAACTCCATCAAAGACCTCAGAAGGATAATAGATTAACTCAAGAATTGATAGAGACATCTCTGCCTGGACAGTCACCTGAAGATCTTCCATAATGTTGAGGCATCCAACTTCAGCCTACAGGCCTAGTGTATATGACATACTTCTTAGTAAAGCAGGAAAATTTTCCTCTTTGCCTGTATTGGCAATTTGTCAGCCATTTTTCTCTGTGCTCTGCAGAATGTCTGACAGAATCTTCCTTAAAGCAGGAACCCTTCAGTACTGTCCTATCTTGTTTTTTTCAAGTTCAACAGTAACTTTCCTGTGGTTCCTGTATTTCCAGGTTGGACAGTATGCAGTCAAACAATTCAGGCCTGAGCAATGTCTTGCCTAAATGGCTAATCTTGCCATATTGAAAGCAACCCCATATCAAGTTTCATTGATGTCTGTCCTCCTTTCCTATGTAATTGGTGTTTCCAGGAATAGTTGTGTCTTACTGTCATGAAAAACCCTAAATCATCTTAAATGCCATATTCTGTAATTCATTGAAAGGTTTGCATAATATTTATCCATTTGAAATATATCTCTATATATCAAGAAAATCTAACTAGCATAACTATAGGTTTTGACTATTATAGATGATGATCTATAATCTGTAATTAATTATACATTATATTTTTAAATGAGTTCTATAAACACAACATCTAAACAACAACAGAAATATATCTATAACAAAATTTACCTTAAATTTGTATCAATAAATCAAAATCCATAACAATAAATGTATACATTTCTATATAATAGTCCATCATTTCTTTTTGGAAAGTTATTGAATATGTTCATTAACCATTATAAACAACCCCATTTGAATGAAAAGAAACATGTATAAACAGTGTTTGGATATTTGGGCCTTGTTCTTTCCAAACTGTTCCCTGCTTTGAGGGGGCACTATCATTACTATGGGGATCCTGAGAAAACTCAGACACCTGTCTAAATCCTGGCTGTCATAGTTTCAGACTATGTCATCTCAGTTGTTTTGGATGTTGGATCTGCTGAGCTACTTCTTCAGGGGGTCCTGCTTTATGAAACCATATTAGTATGGAAGGAATCCAAAGCTTTTTTTGTCTCCTATGGAAACAAAAACAGAATCTCTTTTCCAAAGTAACATGTCCTTAGACTTAAATCTTGAGTAAAGTCATTTTTAAAATATTTAAGTTGTATTTATCTAGCTGAATTTATAAAAAATATTTTAGTGGCTCTTGCTCTTTGCTCAGCAATCAAACAATGCAAATACAACATAATAACATGTTAGTGTTTTCCATCCTTATGTGGCATTTTGTAAAATAATTACTTTTTCTTTTTTCTTTTTTTCATTTTTTGAGAGAGGGTTTCTCTGTGTAACTTTGCCTGTCTTGGAAATCACACTGTAGATAAGGCTGGTCTTGAATTCACAGATATCTGCCTGCCTCTGCCTCCCACGTACTGGGTTTAAGGCATGTACCACCACACTAGCTACTCTGTTTCTTTTGTTTTTCTTTAAAAGACTTTCTCTATCCTTTTTCTTTTCTCTCCCAAGCCTAGGCATATTTTTATACACATTTTATAACCTTTGCAGTTTTTTTCTTCATCTGAATCTGTCTTTCTTTATCTTTTTCTGACCATGAGTCTTTGATCTGCTAAATAGCATGGCTAAGATTGAAGTGGCTGTTTTATCAGCTGGCTTTCCAAAATGGAAGGGGTATGTTTATCACTGTGCTCACAGCCTTGACTCAAACTTTTTTGTTTGTGTTAGTACAAACTAAATCTTCCATGCAGCCTGCTGTGGAGCTTGGATACATAGTCACTGATAAATCATTTAACTGTTTGATAGCAGGCCTCATAAAAGAGCCTTGCAGTTTTTACCACTAAAGCTGAGTCAGGCAATCTCTGTTAAAAGAGCTGTGAGCCTCTATGTGTCTCTAGCAAACAGAGCCTACATGAGAAAATGCTGCTACCAAGAAGCTGTGCTTGACATTGTTCTTTTGTTTACAGAATCCCTTTTAAAGCTTTCATCAGGTTTTGCATTGAAATTCTTGCCACAAGACTGGGATCCATTTTGTTGAGGCAGGTTCTTTCCAGTCTGGTCCTGTCACATTTCAGCCATTAAACTATGGACTGATGGATAGGGCTTATTAGCTAGCTCTGTTTTAAATATTAAGCCATTTCTGTAAAACTATGTATTTCCCCATGGTCTTGATTTACCGGAGTATTCCTGACCTGTTTCCATGTGTTTCCTCATGGTCTTGGTTTACTTGGAATGCTCAGATCTGTTACTTCTTTGGTGGCTACATGGCATCTCTTTGCTTTTGAATAAGTAGATTTGTTTGGTAAATAAAGTTCACAGGCTTTGGTATTTGTATACAAAACTGATAGTCCTTTATGTGCAATTTCTTTATCTTTCAATGTCTCTCTTTTTCTTTCTTTGTCTCTTCTCCTCCTCCAGTTCCCTAACTTCACCCATCTGGTTCCCTTTGCCCTCCACTTCTCTGCTTCTGTTTGTGTGATTTCTAAGTTGACCAAGTGGCCAGATTTAATCTTTCAAATAGGGTTCTTCCTTAGCATCCTGGGTGCTAAGATAAAAGGTACACATGGTCAAATTTAGTTCAAAATTTCCTGTTGTCTTTCTTTAGGTTGTTCAATGACATGCCTTAGGTTTCCCTTCTATTTGTGTTTCCTCTCCTCATTTCTCCTTTATCAAGGCCATTTTTCCAGTGTTATTAATCTGTCCGTATTTTATGATATCAATGATGTCAGAGAAAGAATCACATAAAAGGAAAACCAGAGAGAAAAGAGAAACAAAGAGAAGAGAAGGTGAAAACAACCTTTACATAGGAATTTTTATTTCTGTGCCAAAATATTTGAACTCTGTAAATAATTTTAATAACATAGTGTATTTTCTCCTATTCAAAAGACATTTTTGTGAACACAAAATGTGAACAGCAAAGAATACTTTTTGATATAGGCCAATGCACGGCTTTGGTTTGTTCTTATTTTTAATGAGACTCTTGGGAATAATTTTTAATTTCATATTTTATAGATGATTGGAAAATGTGATAAATTGGTGGTATCAAGAAAATACATGATATTACTGATATAGTGTGAGAAAAAAAACAACTTAAGAAAAGAATTATGACAGCTGACAGAAAGTTTTCACCAAGTTTGAGGTACTTTTTGGAGTAGCTTTTGGCTGAGTAGATTTTGAACATTCATTTAACATAATGTGAATGATAACATTAAATCTACTGTAAATAGATATGGAAGCTAAGAAATTTGACTGAGTCCATAAAGAATTAAGTTCATCTGGGTCTCAGAGTTGATATTGCCAGTTTCTGTGCTACCTACAACATTTCCTTTGAAAAGTTTACATTGATACAGGACAGATAAGCACAGAAATCTGTGCAACACTTTTTGACTGGTTGAAATGAGAGATACAATTATTAAAGAAGAAGAAAATGCAGAGGAGATTCTGACAGTTATTTTTGAAAAGCCTCAATTGTAGTTTATTTGTTTTTAATATATTTTAATTAAAATAGAGTGACATCTTTTGTTCCTGTCCCCTTTCCTCCCTCCAGACCTTCCAGATACCCTACCAGAACTCTTCCCATGTCTTACCCACTCTTAAATTGATACCCTCTTTGGCTTTGATATTATCTGCTCAATTCATTTTTGTTGTTTCTCTGTATGTGGCCTTAAGGCTGAGGATACTGATATGAACAACCAATATGGGGTTCATCCCTGGCAGAATGTACTTTTTCTTCAGCCATCAATCATTATTTGTACTTCTTATTTCTGGAGTAGGACCACACAAAAATATGTCCCTTATACTTCATATTGCTCATTTATATTATCATTATTCAGTCTACTTTTTGCAGGCATTTCTGGGAGAGACTGTTCCACAATATTCTTAGTCTTAAAATCTTTTTTCCTCCTCTTCCACAATGCCTCCTGAGCCAGAGGTACTACAGCTGTGATGAATATCTCTCCATCAGAATGGAGCAGAGATGCAGATATATCCATCTGTCTGGACTCTCATGATTATAGATATCACCATTGTGTCCACTTGTGGTTTACTGTGATAGTCTCCATCTGCTGTAAAGAGAGGTAACAAGGGATACTTAATACAGGAGCTAATTTTCAAAAATCTCTTATCTTATGAAAATATGTTGTTCCATTGACTGTCTTGCTATACTTCAACACAAATTTTCAAGCAATCATGGGCTTTGTTTTTAAACTTTACCACATTTCTTTTGTTTATTTTGTATGCATGGGAGGGTGGGTTGCATAGGATTGCCACAACATAGGTATGGTTCCAAGAATAGCTTGTTTGATTTGGTGTTTCTTTCTACCATATAGGTCCTTAGAATTAAACTGTGGTGGAAAGGATTGGCTGCAGTCATCATCAGCTGAGTAGTCTCAATAATATACAATTGCCTTTAGTCCAACAGTTGATCTGGTTACCTTACTTAATTTGCAATTTCCTAATAATGAATACACATTAAAATCTTGGGCCCATCATATTTATCATAGTCTTTGAAAATTAGGATTTCTAATCCTTGTGCTAAATGTGACTAAATACCAAAGTAAAACTTCAGAATCATTCTTTTCCTTATTAGAAAAAAGAAATAGATGTGACTCTTTGGATCACAAGTGAATGTGGTCATTTGCAGTTGTAGTACATATGTTAATGTGCATCAGTCTATCAAAAGACAATAATTCAGTAGAGAAACTGAGACTATGTGAATTGTACTGTTGTAATTTTTAAGCACTCCTCCTGTTTGCCCTCTCTTGGATCCCCTGACTTGGGGACCACTGCCAGGTCAACTCCTGCCCCCCATGGATGCCCAAGTGACCAGGAGCCTGAGAGAGAGCTGGTCCACTTCTCAGGGCAGAAGGCAGAGGTCAGACAGCAGAGGCTAGAGAATATTAGATTTGCTTACACCAACCAAAACGGAACCCTGATTGCCTATACACCAGGAGAGGAAGAGACTCTTTCTACATCCACTGGAAGAAGTGATAGGGAAGAGGCAATATAAGAACACACTCAGCAACAGAAAAACAAATATGACACCACCAGAGTATAGAAATTCTACACCAGTAAGATCTGGATGCCCCAATGCAGATGAAGCAGGGGGGAATGTCCTTAAAAATACCTTCATGAAAATGATAGAGGCCTTCAAAGAGGATGTGAGAAAATTCCTTAAAGAAATGGAAGAAAAAACTAACCAAAAATGAAAGAAATAGAAAAAATGCAAGAAAGGGAGGAAAACATGAAGCAAAAATTACAAGAAACAATTCAAACAGTACAAGGGTTGAAAACTGAAATAGAGACAATAAAAAAACACACTCTGAAGAAAGGATGGAAATAGAAAAGCTGGGCAAACAGTCAGGCACTACTGATACAAGCATTTCCACCAGAATACAAGAGATGGAAGAGAGAATCTCAGGTGTTGAAGATACACTAGGAGAAATAGATTCATTAATCAAAGAAAATCTTAAGTCCAACAAATCCCTAAAACAAAATATCCAGGAAATATGGATGCTATGAAAATACCAAACCTAAGAATAATATAGAAGAAGGTGAAGAAATCCAACTAAAGGGACAGAAAACATATTCAACAAAATCATAGAAGTAAACTTTCCCATCCTAAAGAAAGATAAGCTATAAAGGTACAAGAAGCTTACAGAAGACCAAATAGAGTGAGTGGGTCACAAAATGTCCCCTCACCACATAATAATCAAGACCCCAAGCATTTAGAATAAAGAAAGAATATTTAGAGCAGCTAAGGAAATATGTCAAATAACATATAAAGGCAAACCTATCAAAATCATACCTAACTTCTCCATGGAAAAACTCCTCAGCCTCAAAGCCAGACATAACCTCAAAGGTAAGGGTTGGGAAAAGATTTTCCAATCAAATTGTCCCAGGAAACAGGCAGGGGTAGCAATCCTAATATCTAACAAACTAGACTTTAAACTGAAATCAATCAAAAGAGATGAAGGAGGTCATTTCATATTCATCACAGGAAAAATCCACCAAGATGAAGTATTGATTCTGAACATCTAAGCCCCAAATACAAAGACATCCACATTCATAAAAGAAACATTACTAAAACTAAAACTACACATACAACCTCACACCCTGATAGTGGGAGACTTTAACACCCCACTCTCACCACTAGACAGGACTGCAAGACAGAAACATAACAAAGAAAAAAAGGAACTATTAGAAGTTATGACACAATTGGGTTTGACAGACATCCATAGAACATTCCATCCAAACACAAAAGAATATACCTTCTCAGCACCACATGGAACCTTCTCAAAAACCGACAACATAGCAATTCTCAACAGGTACAAACAAATTGGAATAACTCCATGTATCTTATCAGACCACCACGCTTTAAAGTTAGAGTTCAACAACAACACTACAAACTCATGGAAATTGAATAATATGCTATTGCACCACTCCTGGGCCAATGAAGAAATTAAAAAAAAAAGAAATTAGAGACTTCCTAGAATTAAAGACACCAAAATTCTCCCTACCAAAAAACTCCCAGGACCAGGTGGCTTCAGTGCATAATTTTACCAGAAATTCAAAGAACAGCTTATACCAATTCTCCTGAAATAATTCCATGCATTAGAAGCAGAAGGGTCTTTGTCAAACTCTTTTTATGAGGCTTCAATAACATTGATACACGAGCCACACAAAGATACAAATAAGAAAGAGAAGTTCAGACCAATTTCCCCCATGAATATTGGTGCAAAAATACTCAGTAAAATATTGGCAAATAGGATCCAAGAACATATCAGGAAAATCATCCACCACGATCAAGTAGGATTCATTCCAGGGATGCAGGGATAGTTCAACATATGAAAACCTACCAATGTAATCTACCATATAAACAAACTGAGCAACAAAAATCACATGATCATCTTACTAGATGCTGAAAAAGCCTTTGACAAAATCCAACACCCTTTCATGGTAAAGGTCTTGGAGAAATATGGGATAACAGGAATATTTCTAAACATAATAAAAGCTATATACAGCAAACCAACAGCCAATCTCAAACTAAATGGACAGAAACTCAAGGCGATTCCACTAAAATCAGGAACAAGTCAAGGCTGTCACCTCTCGCCATACCTCTTAAATATTGTACTCGAAGTTCTAGCTACAGCAATAAGACAACAAAAGGAGATCAACGTGATACAAATTGCAAAGGAAAAGGTCAAACTTTCACTATTTTCAGATGATATGATAGTTTACATAAGTCACCCAAAAAACTCTACCAGGGAATACTTACAGCTGAATAAACATCTTCAGTAAAGTGGCGGTCTACAAGATCAACTCAAGAAAATCAGTAGCCCTATTATATACAGACAATAAAAGGGCAGAGAAAGAAATCAGAGAAACATCACCCTTCACAATTGCCACAAACAACATAAAATACCTGGGTGTAACACTAACCAAACAAGTGAAAGACCTGTAATGCAAGAACTTTGAGTCTTTATAGAAAGAAACTAAAGAAGACACCAGGAAATGGAAAGATCTCCCATGTTCTTGGATAGGTAGGATCAATGTAGTAAAAAATGGCAATCCTGCCAAAAGAAATCTAAAGACTCAATGTAATCCGCATCAAAATTCCAGGACAATTCTTCACAGACCTTGAAAGAATAATTCTCAGCTTTATATGGCAAAACAAAACACCCAGGATAGCCAAGACAACCCAGCTCAACAAAGCAGCATCTGGATGCATCACCATCCTTGAGTTCAAGCTCTATCATAGAGCTATAGTCCTGAAAACAGCTTGGTATTGGCACACAAAATTGACAGATAGACCAATGGAATCAAATAGAAAACCGTGAGATTAATCCACAAACCAATAAACAGCTGATTTTCAACAAAGAAGCTAAAATTATACAATGGAAAAAAGATAGCATCTTCAACAAATGGTGCTGGCATAACTGGATATTGGCAGGTCGAAGACTGGAGATAGATTCATGTCTATTGCCATGCACAAAACTTAAACCCAAATGGATCAATAACCTCAACATAAATCCATTGACACTGAACCTGTTAGAAGAGGAAGTGGGAGGTGCCCTTGAACTAATTGGTACAGGACACTGCTTCCTGAACATAACACCAGTAGCACAAACACTGAGATCAACAATCAAAAAAATAGGACCTCCTGAAACTGAAAAGCTTCTGTAAGGCAAAGGACACAGTCAGCAAGACAAAAAGGCAACCCACAGATTGGGGAAAGCTATTCACTAACTCCACATCTGACAGAGGACTGATCTCCAAAATGTACAATGAACTCAAGAAGCTATTTTCCAGAACACCAAAGGACCCTAGAGATATGCATTATACCCCAGAGAAATAGAAAGAGGCAAGATCTCCTGAGCAGATTGGTAACATGGGGAGAGAGGAGAGGGCACCAGGAAAAAGAGAGGGGGATAAACGGACAGTAGAAGAAGTCATGGGGAGCAGGAAGGTTGAGTGTGGGTAAGAATAAAGGACACCAGGATGAGAGATTCCATAATAGTTGGAGTCATTATAGGTTTGAGGAGAGAGCTGACACCATTGAGATTTCCAGAGATCTACAAGGATAACACCAACTGGAAATCTCAGTAATAGCGGAGAGATTTCATTATTAGCCCTTACCTATTGATAAGTTTGATGGCTTCCTTATATGACATCCTAGAACCTTCATTCAAAGAGTGATGGAAGCAGAGACAGATACTCACAGCTAAACACTGAACTGACTCACAGGAACCCAGTGACAGAGATGGAAGAGTGATGAGCAAAGGAGTCAAGACCTTGCTGGTGAAACCCACAAAGACAGCTGACTGCACAAAGGACAGCTCTTGAAGCCCAGACTGATGGCCAAGAACACAACAGGGGACTGATCCGACTCCATGAATGTAGTGTAAGTGAGGAGGCCTCAGAAATCTCTGTGACCTTGGGTAGTAGATTAGTGTTCACCATGGTATACAAATGACCATTCCACATGGAGGGATGCTTTCTCAGCCTGGACACATGGGAAAGGGCCTAGGTCCTGTGCTGGATGAAAGGACAGACTGTGGAGATCCCCTAAGGAGGGCCTTACCCTCCCTGGGGAAATATGGGGGATTGGTTTGGGGGTGGGAGGTGGGGGTTGGGAATGAAGGGTGAAGGGGGTGAGAGCTCAGATTGACATTTGTAGTATGTATGTTTCTAATTTAATTAAAATGAAAAACAAATTGTTAAGCAAGTGACCTTCCAAAATGTGAAGGACAAACATACATTTTTATGCAAAGCTTTCTACTATCTTTTAGGATAATTATATTTATATCTCTATAGAATCCACACTTCACTGAATATGTTGGGTGACATATTTTTAACAGAAGTCTTCTACTATTGTAAGGCAAATTTGTGCTTATAACCCAGTTGAATCTATACTCCAGTGAATGGGCAGCAGTGGCTATTCATTTTAAGTATGGAATTTCTCAATTACATGGCTATTTCTTCAGGCATCTAAATGAATTGAATGCATAGTTAACATCCAAATTAATTGTTTCTGGATGTATGATCAAGTCAATATATTTTACTTTTTCATGTGTTCCCCATATATAGCTTTGATCATATATTACTTTAGCTATAATAATAAACTTAAATGGTTCTTTCGATTTGGAGTGTAAGGATAAAAATATCATCCAGTTAATCCCATACACTTCAAGCAGAAAAAATCATTATACTTGGTAATTCTGTTAGGGCAGCTTGAAGCCAAAATCTCCTATTTAGCATTCTGCAATACAGATATAATATCGGGGACAATGTCTCCCTTTCTGACAAAACCATTGAAAATAACAGATGTCAAAAAACACAACCAGACAGAAAACTTCAGTATGGCAAGAACTGGCCTCAAATCTAGTTCCCAGTCCCTACAAATGAATTTAAGAATAAATATGAAAATATACACAAATTGTGCCTAAAACCACCTTCTTTCTTAAGACATTTTGGTAAGTATATGATTAATTCTAGAATAATTCTAAATGTTACAATGTCACAAATAATGTAACATAAAATTCCTATTACCTGTGTATACTCCTCTCTTATTTAACAGCTTTTTTTTTCCATTTCTTTTTTGTTTCTTGAGACAGCATCTCTCTGGGTAATCATGGCTGCCCTGGAACTCATCCTGTAGACCAGGCTAGTCTGGAACTCATAGAAATCTTCCTACCTCTGCCTATTGAGTGCTGTTTTTTATTTCCTTGTTTTATCTACAGTTAACACCTGCTGTTCTGGCCTTAAAAAACATTGATGTTAAACATTCTGCCTTTGCTGTTGATCTTGGTTACACGCTAAATCTCATCTCTGCTGCTGTTTCTATAGCCTTTCCTTAAACTGACTGAGGAAAGTATTAATATTTACTGGGATATTTTAGCATTAATTTGATATATTTATGATGGTTATAGTGACAACTAAATGGTTACTTGCTTTGAGTAAATTAAAAACATATTTGCCTCACTTAAAAAAAATGGAATTCTGTTCTGGGAAAATAGTATATTTAAATACATGAAATCAACATACTCTGCATCTTTTATAAAGGGTGAGATTAATAATTTTCTCAGTGACACAGAGCTAGAATCTGGCAGGATTCCATTCACAAGTATACTACTATGGCTCAAAACTCAATTCTGTGTAGCAGCTGATGCTTCACATTATTTATTGGTTATAATATACTAAAGATAGTATAGTATATATTATTTTACTTGTTTTTTAAAGATTATATTTTTATGAATTCCTTGAGAATTTCATGCAAGAAGAAGTTTCTCTGATGTGGGTTCAGAGATGCTCTAGTGTATATGTATAAGGATAATTCATAAAGTGAAGTTTTAAAGTTATATCTATCTAGTAAAATAATAACAATAGGTCTTCTCCTAGACTATATTACCTATCTGTATCCAAGTTCTTGGTCTTGAGACAGTGGGTTCTACCTCATGGAATAAAGCTAAATGCACCTAGCACGTATTCAGGTACCTCTATAATATTCATACCACTGCTATATCAGTGAACGTATCTTTCCAGGCATATTGTCATCACTTTTTAGTGAGATAGAACAAACACCCTTAGCTCTAGTTTTCCTATATTTGTTAACATTTGCTTCATTAATTTGGGCAGGCATTTGTAGACATTCAGAACTTGTAAGTACATGGGCTGGCACTTGTTGCTTTCAAAGTGCTCATGGGAAGTCAGGGGATATTGTGATGTACTTTTTATTTATATGATTTGGTTTTCTCTTTGGCAGCTTTTTGTGGGAACAAGAGACCTTGGCCAGAGGCCCATTTCCCCATCAGCCTGGGAGCAGGCAACTGTAACCAGTGTCTGTGGCTTCAGAGTAAAACATGTTTACTAAAAACAATCTGGTGTCCATAGTCACAAAGAAAGACATGTTTACTGGAGAAATAAATTCCTGACGTTTTCAGAAGGGTTTGCCCACAGTAACACCCTGACCCTGACCTTCCTATGACTAACCACCTCTTTCTGATCCCCTATCCCTGCCTCTGGTGTCAGGGTATATAACCAGCCAGGGTAAGAATAAAGCAAGCCTTCTTTCATCATCTGACTGGAACTCTGTGTCATTAATCCCTATACCCTCTGCAGATTCTCAGCACCAGGCTGTGCAGGCACAGCAATTGGAGGTCCCACTGAGATCCAGAGAGACATGGAAAGATTGGGAAAGATTGACTAGAAAGAAGACTCAGGAGAGAGGAGACTCAAGAAAGAAAAAATTTGAAAACAGGTAGGTACCTCAAAATCTCCAGGCTTTTGCCTGAGAGATCACCTTCTAAGGAGAAGGTGTATTGAATTAATCCCCAGCCTTTCGCCTGATCCACAGAGGTCAGAAAAGTAAAGGGGAACTGAGAGATCACGCTCAAAAGCTGGCCTGAAAGTAAGGCTATGAGGGTGTAATTGAAAAGGGGTACCAAGTTAGAGGTACCAGATTAAATCTCCAGGCCTTCACCCAACACTAAGGTTGGGAAAGAAAGGGGAACCTGATAGATCACCCGCAGTTGGAGGGTGGATTGAGAAAATCTTCAAGCTTTTGTGAGGGATCATCCTCGGTTGGAGGATGGATTGAAAATGGGTGAATTGAAAATTGGTAACTGTTAGTAAATGAGGTACTGGTATTAAGTGAAAGAAAAGGAAAAGGTAAAAGTATATGGAATGGAAAATACACGGAGAGTCTGGATATTGTGTGCTGTTGTGTTGTCTTTAAATTGTTTAATTGCTAAGAAAGGATCAAAAACTGCTAAAAGACATTTGATTATAAATGCTGCTAAATTAACACAACTTATATATTTTGAAAATGCTTTGACTTCTAAATTTAAATATAAGGACAGGTTACTTGTGAAAAGAATTTCTGCTTTTGTTTCCACAGAAAATAAAAAGCTGTGGATCCTTCCAGACTAGTATGGTTTGATGAAGCAAGACCACCTGAAGCAGTGGCCCAGGTGATCCACCATCTAAAACAGCTGAGATGATGCAGCCTCGCAGACCACAAAAACAAGGACTTCAACAGGTTTCTGGTATTTCAGCACCCCTTAACAGCAGGAAGTAGTTTGGAAAGAACGATGCCCACATTCCCCAAATTGTTTAAAATGTTTGTTTGAACTTATACAGGGTTGTTATTGATCCAAATTTAAGGTCAATTTTGTGAGTCATCTCTAAAAACTTTTGGCCAAAAGCCTGGCTTCTGCACCCTGCATCTACAGTACTGCATGGAGTGGGTATGGCTGTAGCCACTGAGTGTAGCTCAGAACTTCTCAAATGGAGGAATGATGAGGGGCATACAGGACTTTTTCAACCTTTTGTTTTAATTCAAGGATTGACTGGAGTTGTTCTGTTATAGAGATTTCAATTAAGGAAGTTTTATTTCAACAAACTAATCATGACCTAGGGATAAAGGATGACGGAAAGATGTACGTTCTGAATGTATAGTGTGGCCACACAGGTATGCATGAAATATGATTGTGAATGTATGAGTGTGAACTGCTTAAATTGCCGTCGATATGATTAAAAGAATAATTAGGCTTCTTTGGAGATAGTTAAAAAACTACCTAAATTGCTTTTGATATAGCCAAAAGGAGCATCCAGCAAGTCAATGTCTTAACAGGAAAGGTTGACAATTTCATTTCTCAGAGTCAGTCAGTGGAAAAATAATAAAAGCCTACAACATGGCCTGAGAGCCAAAGAAATTTGTATGGAAGATTCTATAGAGTAGCAAACTGTTCAAACAAAATTTCAAAAAATAAAAAAGGGGGAGATGTTGGGGCCTGGTCCCCACAGGGTCTCTGAGTTGTTTGTCAGCTGATAGCCACAGGTGCATCCTGTTTTCTAGTCCTGGTTTACTGCCCCCCACATTGACCCACTGACATCAACATCTAGCATGAGGAAAACATGCTCTCTTCTACCAGGTGTTTCTCCACAGTGTTGTAAGCCTATATACTCCCTCCTTCAGGAGAGAGACACCTCTTAGCACTTGCAATAAGTAAACACACACACATTCTGCTGGCACTAAAGGCAGCAATGCATTCTCTTAGTACAAAGAGCTGGATGTCTTGGCTTTCTTTTCCTGATGCTCTGGACTTGCTTGTGGCAAAGGCGCTGCAGCTTTTAAAATGTTTTCTTTGGTATGTATATTTAATTGTCAACAATGAGTGTCCTATAAGCAAGCAAAATACAAATAAAATGAATAACAATTGAATAGTGAAAGCATGTGTGTACTCATCTGCCACTAAGAACAGGGTCTCAAACTGTGTCTAGTACAATTGATTAGAAAAATCTAAAGCAGTGCTTCTCAAACTTTAGATATAATTATGATTCGTAGCACTAGCAAATTATAATTTTGAAGTAGAAATGAAAGAATTTTATGTTTGTAGGGCACAGCATCAGCAGTTTTATTAAAGTGTCATGGCATTATGAAAGTTGAGAACCACTGATCTAGATTATAAAGCTGTCCAATGTTCTCCTTCCTTTTGAGTTGAAAATAGATCAGTTAGTGCCTGCAGGCTAAGAGGGGGCATGTGAGTAAAGAATGTAATCACAAGTGCAAGACACATGTGTTGGACAAGCTGCACCTGGCAGATAACATACATGTGACACGTAAGCAAATAATACTAGCCAGGTGTAATGAATAATCTGAGGGAATCTCACTCCTAACTGTTTCACCTTCGAGGATCATGAAAACACATTCCAATTTCTTGTTCTGAAGAAACTGAGATCACAAAACTCTTGTTTCATTTTCTTTGAGGTTTTTCACAAACACTCAGAACTTCCCTCACAGGGTATCATGCTTAATCTGTGTTATTCACTGGGTTATTTAGCACCTGTATGTCTTTTGTAACAAATAGATATCTATTGCCTTAGAATTCTGGGAAAAATCTTCTATTGTTTTGTTTAAAATATTTTATATGCCCTTGATTTGCAGTTTGTCTCCTTCTTCCACAGTGGTTACATGTAGACGTATGCATAATCATGAAAAAAATTAGAAACCATGAAAATATCATTATCTTCATGATTTTTTCTGGGACTTGTTAGTTTAGTTTTTTTCTTGTTTTTCCACTCCATCTATTTTATCTTCATGACCTGTTATTCTGTCTCTTTCCAATCCAGTTTAATGATGAGGCTTTCTTTGAGATTTTTGTTGGACTTCCTGAGTTTTTCTTTTTATTTCAATTGAGCTCTCTTCCGAGAATGCTTTTCTTCATTAAATTCTATTTCCATACCTTTAATTGTTTTGTGATCTTTATTTGGGTATTTACTCATATCCTTTCTGATACCTTGAACATATTACTGCTATTTTGAAATCATGGTCTCATACATCAGCTTCCGTGCTTTCCTATAGACTATTACTGCAATGGTACTAACTTGTGGAGAGAACTTTTAATCATTGTTATTCATCTTTCTGTGTTAAATTTGATACCAAAGAACCTGGAGGTTGGTCTCAGTATGGGCATCTGGTCTTGCTTTTAATGAATGGGTAGTTGGATCTTCGTTTTCTGCTACTCCCACATGTTAGGTTGTGAACCAGCTGAACCATGCTTGGATTTATGACTTAGAGCCTTGGGTTTTGGCTCAGAGCCCAGCTGGTCCCGAATCAAAGTAGTGTTTTAGGTAGTTGACAGGCATGAAGGCAGGGGCTCTCTCTGAGTATATCTACCTAGTGCCCTGATTTGTACTTCTTGGTATTCCATAACCAAGTATTGGGTGTAATGGCTATTGATTTGGAATTTGGATTGTGGACAAGTGAAGAAGACCAAGTCTGCCCATTTCCAAACATTGTTCTGAATCACACTTTATGTGGTCCTGGAAACAAATGTTAGGTAGGGTGTTCAATATATGAGATGGATGGCAAACTGTTTCTTGCAGTACCTACCTCAAATTCCACTTCATACCCCATGCTTTCCAAGGTGAGGTGGCTGTGTTTTACTTTCTTTCAGTAACAGAAAAATGACCCCTGAGATTTTGAGCTATATAAGGAAGAACTAATAGGCTTGACTGACCAATGATGCAAATTTCTTTTCTATTCAATTTAGAAAAAATAATAATTTCCTGTATTTATATAATTTAATCCCTCTACTTTTTCTAACTCCTATGTAACCCACCCTCTCTCCCAAATGTATGCCATATTAATGTCCATATACATTGTATAATGTTAATACATAACATGTAACGTATTTTCAAACTGCCAACCTAACTTACTGTTACTTGTATGTATATGTGTTTAGGAATGATCATTTGTGTCAGGGTAATCTATCAGGGAGCATATCCCTTAGGAAAATTGAATCTATTTCTGTTGACAGCATTGACTGTTCATAATCATTCATGGAAGGATGCAACACTGTGAGATTATTTCCATCTAGATTGGCATGTCAATTGGTGTTCTCATTGTGCAGGCCTTCTTTAGTTTAACACATGTGGATATTTTACAAATTCATTTTCACTGACATGTCCTGAAATACCTCTGTTACTGTAGCTTTCCTGGTCCTCTGATTTACACAATATTTCTGGTCTCCTTGCATTAATTTCTGAACAGAAATTATAGGGGGTGCATTGCAGATACACAAATTAGAAAATACAAATAAAAATTAGACATCCCAAGGTTACTCATTCATCCCATCCAGACCAGTTGCAGATCTCTTTAGTAGTCACTTACTGTTACTTAAAAAAGCTTTTCAGTGAGAGATAGAGCGACATTTATCTGTGAGTAGAAGGAAAACTATTTACAGTATAGTTAGAAATTATATTGGTTTAAGAGAATAGCAGTAGTACAATTCTTAATTCTGTGATTACTCCAGCTATGCATAGTTGCTTGGTTTGCAATACCAGGCACAATTTATTCATATTATGCAGGACTCAGACCCAATTATACAACTGTTTCTTACTGCCAAGATAAAAGTGTCATTATTTTGCCATTAAGGATATCTCAGTGGACCAGTTTTTGCTTTGGTTCACAGACTTGGCAGTTGGGTAGGACTATCTGTTGCTTTTTCTCCCTTGGTACGTTACATAGCACCTTCAGATATTTGAGAGATACATCTCAGGGAGAAGGCTGAGATTGACTAAATTCAATTCTGATTGACTAAATCAAATTCTGTGTCCAAAGCATAATATCTTTAGCAATATTTAGGTCATAGAAGGTAGCTGAAGGCAACTGTAAGACCCTACATACTTTTGTGAGTCTCTTGGACCACCTGATAAACAACTGAAAGGGAGTTTCCCATGCTTGGTACTGGGGGTTTAATTAAGTAGTGTATGGATTTGGAGGTGTATTTTGACTATCTATAGTGTAACTCCATTGAAAGTATGTGTGTGCACATGTTTGTGTGTGTGTGTGTGTGTGTGTGTTTGTGTGTGCTTATGAAACAATGTCATTCTCAAGGCTAGAGAGCTGGCTTAAAAATGAAGAGTTCTGGCTGCTCTTCCATTCTCAGCACCTACATGGTAGGTCATAACTGTCTCTCACTACTCTTCCAGGTGATCTAGCATCCTTGCACAGACATACATGCAAAGAAAAACGATGTACACATGCACACAAAAAGTCTTCCTCTGGACTTTTCAAACATTCTTAGTGCTATCTATTTTTCCTTTCTCCAACCATGTCTCTATTATCCTTATCCTGATGCCTGAATTTAAATCTTACCACCTAATTTTTACAATTTCTCCATCATACCTCCGTATTATTATTGCTCTCTCTAGACCTCTTCCTTATTCTTCTTCTCTGATCTTATTTTGCTTTTTGTATCATTGTTGGTAATTGAGATTATATCACCCCATACAAAGATTTGGAGCTAGTACTCCCCAAAAGGGGCAACTTTTCATGTTTGTCTTTCTGGGTCTTCATTCACTCAGCTAGTATTATGTTTTATAGAAGTTAAAATTACTGTTGAAAATACTTTTGGGGTCAATACTAGAGATCTTTAAATTCCAAAATTTAGAGCTCCAAATTTGCTTTGTACACAATACAAAGGAACACTTAATAGTTTTCTGTACAGGTACAACATGATGAGTTCTGTGTTTTAAAATGTTTATAGGTGATGGGGTTGGGGAGTATAAACTGAGAATTGTCTTGAAGAATTAAGCAAAATAATTAATTCTTGTAATGGTTTCTCAAAATCTTATGTTACAGTAAGTACTGACACCTTTCCAATATTTTTGAAAACAAGTTATATTTCTTTGTTTTCTTAGGAGCTTCAGCCCATGTCTGACAAAAATAATGGTGTAGAAACATGAGTATGATGAAGATAACATAAAACTGATCATCAGTATAATTGAGGGAACATCGTGTTTTTGCTATTTTTATTTTAATATTTTCGCTCCTGTTTGGTTGTATCTACTATTTATTTCTTGTCATCATTATGTTAACTAAGATAATGCCAAGTTTGCCTAATCCATTGAATTCTATCCTTTAGTTTGATGAAAGTAAATAAACTATGAATTCGGTGACAACCTTTCAGGTATTTGACAGTGTGCATAGTTTATATTAGGGCTTGGTACTTCAAATACATTTCCCCTTTAAAACCTCAGAGCTTATTGTTGAAAATGGAGTTTCACCGTGGTCAAGTTACAGAAGGTATGATGCCTGTTTTCAGCTGGAGTTGCTCTAGAAAGTAATGGTTAGTGCAAAGTTTTAGGAGCCAGAAAGAGCAACCTCGAACTGGAGAAATTGTGTTCTAAAACCCTGAGTCAGAGTTAGTTTTTTCAATGTTTGCAAAATCAAAACTCAAAACTAAAGATTTGAACTCAATTTACTAAGCAAAGAACACATGTATCTATTAGTGGGTTCTTGGCAGACCGCAATGATCTGAGGATTCCTAAATGTCTTCACATAGAAAAATTTTAAAGACTTTAAACTTCAAGAGTCCTTCTTATTCTATGTGAATGACTTCTTTCTTTGACATTTAGGCTTTGCTAAACTTCATAATCCTAATGTTTATACTTCATATATACTAATCAACATTCACCTAAAATTTAATAGCTACAATCCTGCAGATTTGATGTTGGCCATATTCCAGTGATGTAGAGAAGGAAAACTAGGTAAGAAAAATTGCCTAAAACATACATAAATGTCTCTATTGAAATAATTTTCTTACCAAAATTTTTAGACCAATAGAATCTTTTTCTGTATTCTAAGTTTTTCCTATTAAATGGGAATAGAAAATAATAATGAGCAATCATTTTGAAAATGATTATGAGAGTCATAACAGATTATGTAGCAAATATACTTAAAATTTTATAAAAGATATTTCTAGTACTGCAAATACTAATTTTCCTTACTGATATATTCTCTCTAGAAAATTTTGAAGTCACTTATGAAAATATTATAATAAATTTGCAACTTTTCAATATACACAAAATGAATAATATTATGTAGTTAAATCCAAAATTAATATATTTCCACAATTAATAGGAACATAAACAGAAAGAAATAAATCAATATTAGTTTTTTATTTATAAATTATTTTATATGTTTTGTTTTGTTATTATTTAATATTATATGTCTCTGGAAATGTATTCTTTTTTTTGTATTTTTTTTATTTTAATTTTAAATAGCTTGTTTTACACGTCAATCCCAGTTCCCTCTCCCTCCCCTCCTCCCGCACTCCCCTTCCACCCTCCCTCCCACCCTATTGCCAAATCCTTCCACATAGGGGATGTCTAGAGTCTATCATTTGACTCTTGGTAGGGTCAAGGCACTCCCCTAAGAGTCCAGGCTGAGAGAGCATCTCTCTTTGTGCTATAGGCACATGAAGACAGATTGTATACCAGGGATAGACACTGATCCACAGCTCAGAGCCCCATAGGTTGTCCAGGCCTTCTCACTGACACTCACATTTGGGGGGTCCAGATCAGTCCCATTCTGGCCTCCCCACTGTCGGTCTGGGGTCCAAGAGCACTCCCCTGTTCAGATCAGCTGTCTCTGCTGGTTTTGCCAGCCCATTCTTTGCCAATTTGCTCATCATTCCTCTCTCTCTGTCACTGGGTTCCTTGGGTTCAGTTCAGTGCTTAGTTGTGTGTTTGCCTCTGCTTCCATCAGTCCCAGGATGGAGGCTCCCGGATAGTTATAGACATCAAGTTCATTATCAGGAATGGGCATTCGAGGTGGTCCTTCCACTATTGCTTAGCTTGCCAATTGATGTTATACTCTGGTGCCTGATCTGTCTTCGATCCTATGATTCCCTCTTCCCCCTATTCTACCCCCACCCCCTCAACTTCCTGTTCCCCCATGACCAACTCCCTTCCTCTTTACCCCCTCTATTCTTCCCAGGTCCCACTAACCCCCCTCGCCCTGTTCCCCATTCATTCAGAGGATCTTGTCTCCATCCTCTTCTCTTGGGTACTATGCATATATGCATATCTTTTAGGTTCTTTCCTGTTTCCCAGACTCTCTATCTGTGGAAGTGCAGACTGGCACTATCCTGATCCATATCTAAAATCCATATATGAGTGAGTACATACCATGTTTGTCTTTTTGCGACTGGGTTACCTCACTCAGGATGGTTTCTTCCAGTGCTATCCATTTCCCTGCGAATTTCAAGATTCCATTGTTTTTTTCTGCTGAGTAATACTCCATTGTGTAAATGTACCACATTTTCTCTATCCACTCTTCAGTTGAGGGCCATCTAGGTTGCTTCCAGGTTCTGGCTATTACAAACAATGCTGCTATGAACATAGTGGAGCAGATGCCCTTGTTGTATGAACCTGCCTCATTTGGATAAATGCCTAAGAGTGGAATTGCTGGGTCTAGTGGTAGATTAATTCCCATTTTCCTGAAGAATCTCCATACTGATTTCCAAAGAGGCTGTATGAGTTGGCATTCCCACCAGCAGTGGAGGAGTGTCCCTCTCTCTCCACATCCCCTCCAGCATAAATTGTCTTCGGTGTTTTTGATTCTAGCCATTCTAACAGGAGTAAGATGGTATCTCAGAGTTGTTTTGATTTGCATTTCCCTGATGGCTAAGGATGTTGAGCACTTTCTTAAGTGTTTCTTGGCCATTTTAGCCTCCTCTACTGAGAATTCTCTATTTAGCTCTGTACCCCACCTTTCAAGTGGATCCTTTGGTGTTTTGGAGACTTGTTTCTTGAGTTCTTTGTAAATTTTGGAGATTAGCCCTCTGTCAGATGTAGGGTTAGTGAATATCTTTTCCCGTTCTGTGGCCTGCCTTTTTGTCTTTTTGATTGTGTCCTTTGCCTTACAGAAGCTTTTTAGTTTCAGAAGGTCCCATTTGTTAATTGTTGATCTCAGTGCCTCTGCCACTGGTGTTATGTTTAGGAAGTGGTCTCCTTACCAACTCGTTGAAGAGTATCTCCCACTTTCTCTTCTAAAAGTTTCAGTGTGGCTGGATGTATGTTGAGATCTTTGATCCATTTGGACTTAAGTTTTGTACAAGGCGATAAACATGGATCTATCTGCAGTCTTCTGCATACCAGTACCCAGTTATGCCAGCACCATTTGTTGAAGATGCTTTCTTTTTTCCATTGTACAGTTTTAGCTTCTTTGTCAAAAATCAGGTGTTCATAGGTGTGTGGGTTAAAATTAGGGCTTTCGATTCGGTTCCCTTGGTCTACCTGCCTATTTTTGTGCCAATACCAAGCTGTTTTCAGGACTATAGCTCTATAATAGAGCTTGAAGTCAGGTATGGTAATGCCTCCTGAAGTTCCTTTATTGTATAGGGATGTTTTGGCTATCCTGGGCCTTTTGTTTTTCCATATAAAGTTGATTAATGTTCTTTCCAGGTCCTTGAAGAATTGTGATGGAATTTTGATAGGGATTGCATTGAATCTAACCAAGGAAGGGAAAGACCTGTATATCAAGAACTTTGTGTCTTTGAAGAAAGAAATCAAAGAAGATACCAGAAAATGGAAAGATCTCCCATGCTCTTGGATTGGTAGGATCAACATAATAAAAATGGCAATCTTGCCAAAAGCAGGAAATGTATTCTTTATAGTAAACAGTAATATATTGAAGTGGAAATTTCTCATTAGCTATATTCTACAATACACTTAAAGGATTGAATATTTAATTGGAATTTTCTGTTATCTTCAATTTTTTCTTAATGGGAGAGTTACTTTAAGTATAATTTTTAGTTTTTCAAATCTGAAAAATTTTAGATGGAGGATATTGAAATAGAAAACAAGATCAAGGGCATTATAAATTCAGTATAATACAGTATTTAATATCATAAACAAAACAAATTATAAGCCTTTCAATGCCTCAAGCACATTCTATTTTGTTAATATGTTTCTACAATTGTATGCCTGTTTCCATAAATGTAAGAACGGAAAGGAATGCAAATGAGAATTAAAAGGAAACCAATACACAGCAGATGTTAGCATGATTTTTCCCTCTACTTAGAACATTAAAAACATATGGAGCAGCCTATCAGGCACAATTGCTAAGGAAATACACAAGGATCATTCAAATAACAATTGCATTCTATTCTAAAGAAACAGAATATTTCAAAAGCATGAGTCCTGATGGTCCTATAGTCCTGATGAGAAAATAGTTCCAGCTGAGTAACCCTTTATGATCATGTCTTCATTGGAATGTAAATATCTGTGCAGTGCATAGGATGAATGCAAGTTGTAAGGCCAATTCTCTCCTCCACAGCATAGCATTAGTAGACTTTCTCATCTAACTTGTGAAGTGTACACATATGTTCATTTATTTTATTGTCTTTGATATTAAGAGGAAGGTTTTATTATTCTAATTTCATCCATATAAGGGTGGGTAGATGCAAGCAAAATATTTTTAAGCATTAAAATAAATTTTGGAATTTTAAAAGTACATGATGTGAAAAGGTGTTAGGAAATAAATTATAAGATTATAATAATAAGTATATTAAACTATAACTTTATAGGTAGGGCACAACCTAGTAGCACATACAAAAGCTAAAAGAAGTGGTCTCTAAAATTGTGTGTTGCCTTTACATTATTGTTACTTATTATTATTACTATTATTATTATTAATGGAATTTAATTTATACCCTGTCCCTTTCCATGGCTGCCACTCAGGTATTAATTCATAGAAACACCACACCCAAGGCTACCTCTTAGGAGATGAGCTAAATTATTTCATTTCTTAACAAAAAAGATACAATGAAATATTCTCAAAAGAGAAGAGGGTGGAGGGTATGATTCCAAGAGAACAGAATGCTGTGGGAAAGGGCAAACACTGTCTTCCTCAGTTTTTACAAATCCTTTCCCTCAAATGTGTTTGATGGTGTTTGAATTGCTAAAAGATGTAGAACTTGCCACAGAATTCACAGGTTTCCTGGTTGGCTGCAGAGGCAGGTAGAATGTAGCCTTCATTGTACCATCCTTCCAGTAAAGCTGAGTGCTAACAGCAGGGGTCTGTCTAATCTTCCTTGTTCTCTGTGACAGAAACAAGGGTGCTAGCCATGTGGAGGCCCCAGGTGTCATCCAAGGAATTACAATGATATCTGGGAGCTAGGAGGTTGATTCATATTTTGGGAGACAATTGTGTTGTAGTATACACAATATATAGTGTTGCCATAATGTTGACTATTATTTTGCTCAAAAAAACACATAAATTTTCCTTGCAGTTATGGCAAATCTCTTTTTTGTTACTACACTGCATTCTTTTAGATTATGCCCTTGGGAACCACAGTTTAATTTCATGTTTTCTGAATCCAGACAGTGGTCTTTGTTTCATTTAAATAAAAAAATAATAATGTGGCAAGGTGGCCTCAGTTCCTGAACATCTTGTCTCAATTTCCTTCCTGAGTTGCTGGTATCACAGCAGTGCCATCATACCTATTAGGAAACTGTTTAATATGGTTTTGTCAATACAGGTAAAGTATAGAGTTTTCAAATAGTTCATGTATACTAAGCAAGTATTGTGTCAAACAATATAGGCACCAACCCAAAGCACCTAATTGATTTTCTTAATTATTTTTGTTTCTTTTTTGTGTGTGTAAGTATTATGTCTCTAGATATACTGATGGATCGCCTGTATGAAATTTAAAAAATGAACGTAACAAAAAAATCATGAAGTATAATTTGTAAGTAGCTTTTAAATTAACCTACTATATGCTCATTAACATTTCTCCCCAGTAAAGAATGGGGAGAAAATCTATTTACAGTATTTTCTGTAAAAATTGCATCTTCATATGTGGTTTCTCCCTAAAAGAAGGTAATCTCTTGAAGGAGGAGACTATGCATAATTAATTTTGTATCAGTGGCTAGGGGCAGATTATCATGTAGCATCTTTGAACGAGAAATTGTTAATGCAAACGTGTCTAGCTTATTGATGAATCCTGCTGAAGCATGCACCTTTACCTTATTAAGTTTCTTCAAAGTAGACACTAGCTCTAAAATGGTAAATTTTAAGACTGTCCTTGAGCATTTGCTTGTAACAACTTAGATCTCACTTGGCCTATGAGAGATAGTCCTTTTGGGCCTCCTCATTTTCTTTCACACGGACTCAGCAACTTGATGCCTCTTTACTTTTAACTGCAATACAATACCTACTTTGATTTCTGTGAATGGTTGCTTTAATATCAACAATACACATATATACACAATCAAGATTAAATTATATTTTGAAAATTACATTTATCTGCTCATGAAATCTTATAAAATATTCGATATGATAACAAGCATTACTTTGCCTCATGCATATCTTTACCATTATACTGGTATTAATTCCAATGTCATGACTTTGAAACTCTTGAGATAATATGCAATGGTATGAATTGCCTCAAATGTAACTAAATTATATAGTACACAACAGGAGCTTGGCCTAACATTGTAACAGCGAACTCAGGAAATGACTATTCACTGTACTACCTTAAACTCCAACATGATTTGTTCTTCACAGCAGAAGTCAGACTTATCTCTGAAGAGGAGGATGGTTGATTGCCACGGGTACAACCAGTATTTCCTTCTCTCATCTCTTCAGAAAGCAGGAAACATCATCTGTAGTCCAAATAAGCCTCCATGTATTGAACTGGAAGATTTCCTATATGAGATAAAGATGTGACAAAAGTACAATATTCATTAGGTTAGCATTTTTTCCTACTTAAGCTAGAATATATTTTCTTTTGAAAACAGTGATAAGCGACTTCTACACTGGGGGACATATTGGTTAAGAAAAAGGAGAGAAAGGGATTCAAATGAGTATGTATCTTCTTTTAAGACATGTGACACATATTCTAACAATCTGATATATGTTTCTTGCTGCAGTTTCCATTATAACCTTTGGCTATAGACAAATAATTTCAATAATTATAAATTGCTTACATGCTAAAGCTTTTCTAAGCTTATCAGAAGTCAATTTATCCATTCCCTTTTCAGAAAATGTCTTATTCTCTTTAGGTGGCAGAGTGTCTCGTCTATGCTGTACAGCTTTCCATCTTGCATGTAGTGTGATGTTTCATGAATGTATCATGGTTGTGGCATCTCTAAGCCAGTACAGTTTTTGTTATTGAAAGTATTGTGTTTGGGAATCTATTTAGATTTTTTAATTTAGATTAGAAACAATCTTGTTTCACATGTCAATCCCAGCTCCCTCTTCCTCCCCTCTGCCCCTGTCCCCCCCACCAAGTCCCCCAGTTCCCCACCCAATCTCCACTCCAATCACCAAGGAGGGTGAGTCCCTCCATAGTGGATCTCCAGTAACTGTCATTTCATCCAGGGCAGGGCCTAGGCCATCCCCCAAGAGTCCAGGCAGAGAGAGCGTCCCATATTGTGGTATGGGCACACAAAGTCTATTTGTACACCAGGGGTAAATACACCCAAAGCCCCATAGATTACCTAGGTTTCCTCATTAACACCCACATTCAGGGGGTCTGGGTCAGTCCCATGCTTTCCACACAGCTATCAATCTGGAGTCCAAGAGCTCCCCCTTGTTCAGGTCAATGGTTTCTGTGGGTTAAACCAGCCCATCCTTAATTCCTTTGCCCATCAGTTCTCTCTGTCTGACACTGGATTCTACTTCAGTTTAGTGTTTGTCTGTGGGTATCTGCCTCTGCTTTCATCAGTCGCTGGATGAAGGTTTGGTTTCCTAGACATAATGGGAGTGGGATTGTATGCTGGCACTCCCCTGATTCATGTCTAAAATCCATAAATGAGTGAGTACATACCATGTTTGTCTTTTTATGACTGGGTTACCCCACTCAGTATGGTTTCTTCTAGTGCCATCCATTTGCCTGCAAATTTCAAGATTCCATTGGTTTTTTTCTGCTGAATAGTATTCTGTTGTGTAAATGTACAACATTTTCTCTGTCCACTCTTCAGTTGAAGGACATCTAGGTTGCTTCCAGGTTCTGGCTATTACAAATAATGCTGCTATGAACATAGTGGAACAGACATCCTTGTATGAATGTGCATCTTTTGGGTATATGCCTAAGAGTGGAATTGCTGGGTCTTGTGGTGGACTGATTCCTATTTTCCTGAGGAATTTCCATACTGATTTCCATAATGGCTGTACAAGTCAGCACTCCCATCAGCAGTGTAAGAGTACGAACATCTGATTTTTGACAAAGAAGCTAAAAATATACAATGGAAAAGAGAAAGCATCTTCAACAAATGGTGCTGGCATAACTGGATGCTGGCACGTAGAAGAATGTGCATAAATCCATGTCGATTGCCATGCATCAAACTGGCAATCCAAGACCTCAACATAAACCCAGCTACACTGAACCAGCCTTCTGAATGTGGTAGGCACCCTTGAACGAATTGGTACAGGAGACAGTTTCCAGAACATAACTTCAGGAGTACAGACACTGAGATAGACAATTAATAAATGGGACCTCCTGAAACTGAGTAGCTTCTGTAAGGCAAAGGAGATCAATGGGATATGAATTGGAAAGGAGGAAGTCAAACTTTCACTATTTGCAGATGATATGATAGTCTATGTAAGCGACTCAAAGAATTCTACCAGGAAACTCCCACAGCTGATAAACACCTTCAGCAAAGTTGCAGGATATAAAAGTAACTCAAAAAAGTCAGCAGCCCTATTATATATAGACAATTAAGGTGATGAGAAAGAAATCAGAGAAACATCATCTTTTACAATAGCCACAAACACTATAAAATATCTTAGGGTAACTCTAACCAAACAGATTAAAGACCTGTATAACAACAACTGTGAGTCTTTAAAGAAAGAAATTAAAGAAGATACCTGAAAATGGAAATATCTCCTATGTTTGTGGATAGATAGGATCAACGTAGTAAAAATGGCTATCTTCCCAAAAACAATCTACAGATTCAATGCAATCTCTATCAAAATACCAGCACAAATTTTCTTCTACCTTGAAAGTACAATCGCTGAATAAAGGTTTGTTTTCCTAGATTCTCTGGCAGTGGGATCGTATGCTCAACTGTATATGGAAACATAAAAGATTCAGGATAGCCAAGGCAACCCTGTAGAATATAGGAATTTCTGGAGGCATCACCATACCTGACTTCAAGCTCTTTTCCTTGTGGAGTTTTAACTTCTTTGTTAGAGATCAGGTATTCACAGGTATGTGGGTTGATATCAGGGTCTTTGATTTGATTCCATTGGTCTACCTGTCTGCTTTTGTACCAATACCAAGCTGTTTTCAAGACTATCGCTCTATAATATTCAAGGATATTAATGAGCATTGATTGTTTATTCTTGTTTGCTTTGGATCCGTTTTTGGTGATGGTTTTATATGTGAGTTTTTCTCCTATTTCTGATTTCTGGTTAAGTTAGTTTATCTATTGCCCTTGCTATTTTGAGTGTAGTTAACTTCCTTGGGTCAGGGTTTTCCTTCTAGAACTTTCAGTAGTGCTGGATTTGTGGATATGTATTGCATAAATCTGGTTTTGTCATGGAATATCTTGTTTTCTCCATCTATAGTGATTGAGAGTTTTGCTGGGAATAGTAGTCTGGGGTGGAATCTGTTGTCTCTTAGTGTTTGTAGAATATCTATCCAGTACCTTCTGGCTTTCATAGTTTACATGGAGAAGTCCGGTGTAATTTTGATGCTTTTATATGTTACTTGGTCTTTTTCCTTTGCTGCTTTTAATATTCATTCTTTATTCTGTATGTTTGGTGTTTTGATTATTATGTGGCAATGGGACTTTTTTTTTTGGTCCAGTCTATTTGATGTTTGGTAAGCTTCTTGTAGTTTCATTGGCATTTCCTTCTTCAGGTTAGGACATTTTTCTTGTATGATTTTCTTTAATATGTTTTCTGCACCACTGAGCTTGTCTTCTTTGCCTTCTTCTATACCTATTATTCTTAGATTTGGTGTTTTCACATAGTTCCATATTTCCTGGATATTTTGCGTTAAGGATTTGTTGGATTTAAGACTTTCTTTTGTCAATGAATATATTCCCTCTAGTTTATCTTCAGTACATGAGATTCTGTCTTCCATCTCTTGTATTATGATAGTTATGCTTGTGTCTGTAGTTCCTGATTGTTTTTTCAGACTTTCAATTTCCAGCATTACCTCAGTTTCTGTTTTTCTTATTGTCTCCATTTCAGTTTTCAGGTCTTGAACTGTTTGAATTGTTTCCTTCATTTGTATGATTGTTTTTTTCTTGGCTTTCCTTGCTTTCTTTAAGAGATTTGTTGATTTTTTGCATATTTTGGTTTGTGTTTTCTTCCATTTCCTTAAGGGATATTCTCATATCCTCTTTGAGGGCCTCTATCACTTTCAGGATGTCATTTTGAAGGCCATTATTTTCTATTTCATCTGTGCTGATATGCTCAGGTCTTGCTGGTATAGTGTTTCTAGACTCTAGTGTCATACTGGTTCCTCTCTTGTTGGCTGTGTTTGTATATTGCCTTCTTCCCATCCTTTCTTTCAATGGGAGCTCCTGGGGTCTCTTCCTTTCCTGGTGGATTTGGGTCTATGGATCCTTTCCAGTGCATTCCAGCAGGTCCAATACTTCAATGGGTGTAGTTGGGCACTGCTTGACACTGAAGACTGAGGTTTGGCCAGATTCAGGATGGTTGTTCCTGGAGGGGCAGGTCCTCTCTAGGCACAGAAAATGCCCAGGGATACAGAGCCAGGGATGTAGGGAGTTGGGGCTCAGAGCAGGACCCCTATTCAGCTTAAGCACCGGGAAAGGGCCAGAAGACACTGAAGACTTCAAATACAGGTTTCTATTGTTTGATTATTTTAACATTCTTTTGGATTGGAGTGTTTTCCCCAGTTACCTTTAATATGATTCCTGATTAGTTCAAGCATATTCATATAAACAATAAACTCATGCGTGTGTGTGTGTGTGTGTGTGTGTGTGTGTGTAGGGTTATTTGCAGTTGAGTAAATGTGTCCTCAAAGACTAGAAGAGGCCATTAGGGATTCTGAAGCTATAATTACAGGTGGGTATGAGCCACTTGATAGGGGTGCTGTAACTGAACATAGGTTCTCTGAAAGAGCAGCATGTGTTGTTTTTCACCAAGTTAACAAATTAATGTGTTAGTAATATCTTCTAATTTTTGCAATTATACAATAATTACTTAGTTTCATTTTTCTCTTTAATTTTTCTTAATACTCCTGAATATCCTTCTTTCCTTTCATCTTTAATCTATGGCCTTTTAAAAATTACTTGCACACATACATAGATATTAATTAGACTTAAGACCTATTCAACAGGATAGAGAATATGCCTGGTACAGAAAAAATAACCAATAACTCTGGGCTAATGAAATCATCAAATCTGGAAGAGAATCTACAAGCACAGTTTACTAAGCCAACACAATTCCTAACTACATTTTAAATATTGTTTGAATACTCATAGATAAATGTAGTCCTTATGCCTCATCAGGGATACTTCTTTTTTAATATAAAGGGATTATTATATAAAATACAACCAGAGTTATGGAGCCAGGTTCCTACTTAGACATCTTCAAGACAACTTTTGTACCTAAACCTCAGGAAACATATCAGAACATAAGATAAACTGCTAATTGATTTTATTATTATCTATTTGATTTTGCTTCTTCCAAATTTATTTTGCTAGATATACATGTTTTATTTAATTAGTTACATATTTTGCCATGTTTAGTCTGTATATTGCATTAAAAATACTTAACAAATTCTTGATTTTGCATCTTTGTACAAACTAACATACAAATTTAAAATTTACACATACTTTAACTCTCATAGGAACACATTATATATTGTTGATACACACGCATATGCACACACTCATATATATATATATATATATATATATATATATATATCCTTATAAGGTATCTCAGTGATTAACTGCTTGCTTGTTATTAAATTTGTCACTGTCTACAGTTTCACATTGTTCACACTGATTTGGTTTTGTATTAGAGATTTTTCTTGGGTTATTAAAAGTGCAATGCACCAGTTTTTGAAATGTGAAAATTGTTGTTTTTCAAGTTTTTTCCTAACATTTTTGTTAATCTTTCAAATAATGTTTATACTCTTCACTGAGAATCATTCAATCTCCTTATGGTTTTTCTGTAATTCTACTAAAATCATCCTAAGTAGGGAATTCCTTTTATTGAAGTGTTTTAACTTCAATAAATTTCTTGATGTATTTGGTTTCTACATTATGACCATCTCAATATTTACTGCTTACACTAATAACTATCATACTAACTGACCTATCAATAGGTTAATTACAATGACCTACAGATGTTTATACCAGTCTTAGCCAGGGATTCTGACATTATCTCACTTAGTAAGCAGGTAGGAAGTATGCTCCAGTTAGAACATCCAATAGCTCATCTATTCACATTCACAGTGTTTGCTGAAGCTCTGTGAATTTATTTTGTTTTTTAGCCTATGATTGCTTGTCTCCTAACACCTCTTTCCAGCTGGATATCAGGGATTTTTTCATGGTTTCATAGGACTCTGGAAAGATAAAATTTTAGGTATGCTAGTATATTTTAAATCAGTCCAATTTTTTTTGCACAAAGTCCCTCTAGTCATATTTTGTGATATAAAATATGACACAGTGATAACTCATGGTGAATACAGGAGGAGTTTACACAGAACATAAATGCAGGCTACACCCACAGAACTAGGACTAGACTGGTTGCCAGTGTTTGGGGTCTCCTGCTGTGTCTTCTATCCCAGAGGCAGGAGCCAATGCTCCCTAATCTCCTACCCCACCCACAGGTCCAGAACCGCCTACCTGGGCCTGGGCTCTGCCACTAAGACTTCCATCCCAGCAGAGGGAACTGGAGCTAAGATAAAGTAGTTTCCTGCTCTAACCAAAGAACTAGGACTACTGGTTGCCTGTGGTTGGGATCTACCACATCATTTTCCATCCCAGTGGCAGGAGCCAATGCTCCTTATTCTACTGCCCCACCCACCTGACAAAGACTATCAGGGCTTGTCTCCAGATTACACTTGTGTGCCTGGGGTATACCACTGGGGCTCCCATCCATCCCAGTGGGACCCAAAACACACCAGAATCCTAATCCTTTTTTCCATGCATGAGACCAGGAAGTGGAGAGCTACCAGAACAGTGAAGTTGCTGACAACCAACAGAAGTGAACCCTGGTCCCACACCCATGAGTAGAGGAAGAGACACACTCTAGAACCCACTGCAAGAATGGATAGGAAGAAGACAATATAAAAACACAAAGAGCAACAGAAAAACCAACGTGACATCACCAAAGTCCAGAGAGCCTTCACCAACAAGACTGGAACAATACAACACAAATGAACTAGAAGAGAATGTCATATAAAATAACTTCATGGAAATGATAGAAGCCCTTGAAGAGGATATGAGAAAATCCCTTAAAGAGATGGAAGAAAAAACAATCCAAATAATGCAAGAAATGGAGGAAAAGTCAAAACAAAAATTGCAAGAAACAATTCAAGCAGTGCAAGGGCTGAAATCTGAAATAGAAACAATAAAATAAACACAGTCTGAAGGAATGCTGGAAATAGAAAAGCTGGAAAAATGATCAGGTACTACTGATGGAAGCATAACCAACAGAATACAAGAAATGGAAGAGAGAATCTCAGGTGTTGAAGATAAAGTAGGAGAATTAGATTCATCAACAAAAGAAAAATTTAAGTCCAAAAAATCCCTAACACAAAATATCCAGGAAATATGGGACACAGTGAAAAGACCAAACATAAGCATAAGAATAATAGGTATAGAAGAAGGTGAAGAAACCCACTTCAGAGGGTGAGAAAACATATTCAACAAAACAATAGAAGAAAACTTTCCCAACCAAAAGAAAGACATGTCAATGAAGGTACAAGAAGCCTCCAGAACACCAAATAGAGTGGATCCCCCCAAAAAAATCTCCTCGACTCATAATAATCAAGACCCCAAACATAAAGAATAAAGAAAGAATATTAAGAGCAGCTAGGGAAAAAGGCCAAGTTACATATAAAGGCAGACCTATCAGAATTACACCTGACTTCTCCATGGAAACTCTGAAAGCCAGAAGGTCCTGGATAGATATTCTACCAACATTAAGAGTCCACAGATGCCAGCTTTCAATCAATATAGATGGAGAAAACAAGATATTTCATGGCAAAACCAGATTTAAACAATACATATACACTAACACAGACTTACAGAAAATTCTGGAAGGAAAACTCCAACACAAGAAAGTTAACTACTACCAGAAACTCATAAGTAGGAGATAATCCCTCTTTCCCAATAGGCAAAAGAAAAGATGGTGGAAATCCACATACAATTCCACCACCACCAACCATTCCAAAACAAACAAGAATTAGTTATCAATGGTCATTAATTTCCCCCAATATTAATTGTCTTAACTCTCCCATAAAAAGACACACGTTAATAGAATGGATTCGAAGGCAGAATCCATCCTTCTGTTGCATAAACAAAACATAAAGATAGGTGCTATTTCATAGTAAAGGGTTGGGAAAGGTATTCCAATCAAATGGATCCAAGAAACAAGCCTGGGTAGCAATCATAGTATCTAACAAAGTAGATACTATTTAAACTAAAATCAATCAAAACACATGAAGGAGGCCACTTCATACTCATCACAGGAGAAATCAACCAAGATGAAGTCTCAATTCTTAACATCTATGCCCCAAATACAAAGCCATCCATGTTCGTAAAAAAAAAAAAAAAAAAACATTACTATGAGTAAAGCACACACTTATAGTAGAAGACTTCAATGCCCCACTCTCACCACTAGACAGGACCACAAGACAGAAATTTCACAAGGATACAAAGGACCTAATAAATGTTATGACCTAATTGAGTTTAGCAGATATCTACAGAACACTAAATTCAAACACAAAAGAATATACCTTCTTCTCAGCTCCACAAGGAATCTTCTCAAAACTCGACCACATACTTGGCAACATAGCAAACCTCAACAGGTACAAAAAAAAATGGAAAAACTCCACGTATCTTATCAGATCATGCCTTAAAGTTAGAATTCAAAAATAACACAAACCGAAGAAACCCTGCAAACTCATGGAAATCAAATAATATACTATTGCACCACTATTCAATGAGAATGAAAACACAACATACCCAAACTTGTGGGACACTTTGAAAGCAGTGCTAAGAGGAAAGTTCATAGCATTAAGTGCCCACATAAAGAAACTGGAAAATAGTCACAGTAGAGAATTAACATCACAACTGAATGCTCTAGAACAAAAGGAAGCAAACTCACCCCAGAGCATCAGACACCAAGAAATAATTAAAATGAGGGCTGAAAACAATAAAGAAGAAACTAGGAAAACAATGCAAAAAAGCAATGTAACATTTATCCAAACTTACCAAAAGGCAGAGTATTAATATGCAAATTTAAAAAAGCAGAAATGAAAAGGGAGACATAACAACAGACACTGAGGAAATCCAGAGAATCATCAGGTCATATTTTGAAAACATGTACTCCAAAAAATTTGAAAATTTAAAGGAAATGGACAATTTTCTGATTAGATATCACTTACAAAAATTAAATCAAGAACAGATAAGCAATGTAAATAGTCCTATAACACATAAGGAAATAGTAGCACTCATCAAAAGTCTCCCAACCAAGAAAAGCACAGGACCAGATGGGTTCAGTGAAGAATTTTACCAGAAATTCAAAGAACAGGTTACACCAAATTTCCTCAAAGTATTCCATGCAATAGAAGCAGAAGGGTTTTTGCCAAACTCTTTTTATGATGCTTCAATAACACTGATACCCAAGCCACACAAAGACACAAATTAGAAAGAGAACTTCATTCGATCCTATGATTCCCTCTTCCCCCTATTCTACCCCCACCCCCTCAGCTTCCTTTACCCCCATGACCAACTCTCTTCCTTTCCACCCCCCTCTCTTCTTCCCAGGTCCCACTCCCCCCCGACTCCTCGCCATGTTCCCCATCCATTCAGAGGATCTTGTCTCCATCCTCTTCTCTTGGGTACTATGCATATATGCATATCTTTTAGGTTCTTTCCTGTTTCCCAGACTCTCTATCTGTGGAAGTGCAGACTGGCACTATCCTGATCCATGTCTAAAATCCATATATGAGTGAGTACAGACCATGTTTGTCTTTTTGCGACTGGGTTACCTCACTCAGGATGGTTTCTTCCAGTGCTATCCATTTCCCTGCGAATTTCAAGATTCCATTATTTTTTTCTGCTGAGTAATACTCCATAGTGTAAATGTACCACATTTTCTCTATCCACTCTTCAGTTGAGGGCCATCTAGGTTGCTTCCAGGTTCTGGCTATTACAAATAATGCTGCTATTAACATAGTGGAGCAGATGCCCTTGTTGTATGAACTTGCCTCATTTGGATATATGCCTAAGAGTGGAATTGCTGGGTCTTGTGGTAGATTAATTCCCGTTTTCCTGAGGAATCTCCATACTGCTTTCCAAAGAGGCTGTATGAGTTGGCACTCCCACCAGCAGTGGAGGAGTGTCCCTCTCTCTCCACATCCTCTCCAGCATAAATTGTCTTCGTTGTTTTTGATTTTAGCCATTATGACAGGAGTAAGATGGTATCTCAGAGTTGTTTTGATTTGCATTTCCCTGATGGCTAAGGATGTTGAGCACTTTCTTAAATGTCTCTTGGCCATTTTAGCCTCCTCTACTGATAATTCTCTATTTAGATCTGTACTCCACCTTTTAAGTGGATCCTTTGGTGTTTTGGAGACTTGTTTCTTGAGTTCTTTGTAAATTTTGGAGATTAGCCCTCTGTCAGATGTAGGGTTAGTGAATATCTTTTCCCATTCTGTGGCCTGCCTTTTTGTCTTGTTGACTGTGTCCTTTGCCTTACAGAAGCTTTTTAGTTTCAGAAGGTCCCATTTGTTAATTGTCGATCTCAGTGCCTGTGCCACTGGTGTTATGTTTAGGAAGTGGTCTCCTGTACCAACTCTTTGAAGAGTATCTCCCACTTACTCTTCTAAAAGTTTCAGTGTGGCTGGATGTATGTTGAGATCTTTGATCCATTTGGACTTAAGTTTTGTAAAGGTGATAAACATGGATCTATGTGCAGTGTTCTGCATACCAGTACCCAGTTATGCCAGCACCATTTGTTGAAGATGCTTTCTTTTTTCCATTGTACAGTTTTAGCTTCTTTGTCAAAAATCAAGTGTTCATAGGTGTGTGGGTTAAAATTAGGGCTTTCGATTCGGTTCCATTGGTCTACCTGCCTATTTTTGTGCCAATACCAAGCTGTTTTCAGGACTATAGCTCTATAATAGAGCTTGAAGTCAGGTATGGTGATGGCCTCCTGAAGTTCCTTTATTGTATAGGGATGTTTTAGCTATTCTGGGCCTTTTGTTTTTCCATATAAAGTTGATTAATATTCTTTCCAGGTCCTTGAAGAATTGTGATGGAATTTTGATAGGGATTGCATTGAATCTGTAGACTGCTTTTGGCAAGATTGCCATTTTTATTATGTTGATCCTACCAATCCAAGAGCATGGGATTGCTTTGAGTTTCTCTCCATTTAGGTTGATGTTAGCTGTTGGTTTACTGTATATTGCTTTTATTATATTCAGGTACATTCCTGTTATCCCTGATCTCTCTAGGACCTTTATCATGAAGGGGTGCTGGATTTTGTCAAAGGCTTTTTCAGCATCTAGTGAGATGATCATGTGGTTTTTCTTTCGCAGATTTTTAATATGGTGGATTACTTTGATAGATTTTCTAATGTTGAACCATCCCTGCATTCCTGGGATGAAGCCTACTTGATCATGGTGGATGATTTTTCTGATGTGTTCTTGAATCCGGTTTGTGAGTATTTTATTGAGTATTTTTGCATCAATGTTCATGAGGGAAATTGGTCTATAGTTGTGTCTTTGTGTGGCTTGGGTATCAAGGTAATTGTAGCCTCGTAGAAAGAGTTTGGCAGTGAGCCTCCTGCTTCTATTGTGTGGAATACTTTGAGGAGTATTGGAATTAGCTCTTCTTTGAATTTCTGGTAGAATTCTGCACTGAAGCCATCTGGGCCTGGGCTTTTTTTATTTGGGAGACTTTTGATGACTGCTTCTATTTCATTAGGGGTTACAGGTCTGTTTAGATTGTTTATCTGTTCTTGATTAATTTTGGCAAGTGATATCTATCCAGGAAATTGTCCATTTCCTTTAAATTTTCAAATTTTCTGGAGTACAGATTTTCAAAGTATGCCCTGATGATTTTCTGGATTTCCTCTGAGTCTGTTGTTATGTCCCCTTTTTCATCCCTGATTTTGTTAATTAGCATGCTCTCCCTCTGTCTTTTGGTTAGTTTGGACAGAGGTTTATCTATTTTGTTGATTTTCTCAAAGAACCAACTCTTTGTTTCATTGATTCTTCTCAGTGTTTGTCTGGTTTCTACTTGATTGATTTCAGCCCTCAATTTGATTATTTCCTGGTGTCTGCTCCTCCTGGGAGAGTTTGCTTCTTTTTGTGCTATTAATTCTCTAGTATGACTGTTCTCCAGTTTTTTCATGTGGGCACTTAGTGCTATAAACTTTCCTCTCAGCACTGCTTTCAAAGTGTCCCATAAGTTTGTGTATGTTGTGTCTTCATTCTCATTGAAGTCGAGGAAATCTTTAATTTCTTTTTTTATTTGTTCCTTTACCCAGGGATGGTGCAATTGTGCATTGTTCAATCTCCATGAGTTTGTAGGGTTTCTGCGATTTGTGTTACCGTTGAATTCTAATGTTAATGCATGGTGGTCTGATCAGGCACCAAAGCGACCTCGAGTGATCTAAAGGGATAATACCAATTGGCAAGCTAAGCAATAGTGTAGAGACCACCTCGAATGTCCATTCCTGATAATGAACGTGATGTCTATAAGCATCCGGGAGCCTTCATTCTGTGACTGATGGAAGCAGAGGCAAACCCACAATTAATCACTGAACTGAACCCAAGGAACCCAGTGACAGAGAGAGAGGAGTGATGAGCAAATTGGCAAAGAATGGGCTGGCAAAACCAGCAGAGACAGCTGATCTGAACAGGGGAGAGCTCTTGGATCCCAGACTGACAGTGAGGAGGCCAGTATGGGACTGATCTGGACCCCCCAAATGTGAGTGTCAGCGAGAAGTCCTGGGCAACCTATGGGGCCCTGAGCTGTGGATCAGTGTCTATCCCTGATGTACAAACATTCTTTGTGTGCCTATAGATCAAAGAGGGATGCTCTCTCAGCCTGGACCCTACCCAGAGTAAAATGACAGACTCTGATATCACCTATGTGGAAGGATTTGGCAATAGGGTGGGAGAGTGGGGGGAAGGGGAGTGGAGGAGGAGGGGAGGGAGAGGGAACTGGGATTGACATGTAAAACAAGCTATTTAAAATTAAAAAATTAAAAAAAAAGAAAGAGAACTTCAGACCAATATACCTCATGAACACTGATGCAAAAATACTCAATAAAATAATGGCAAATTGGATCCAAGAACACATCAGACACCTCATCCAACATGATCAAGTAGGCTTCATTCTAGGGATGCAGGGATGGTTCAACATATGAAAATCCATCAATGTTATTCAACATATAAACAAACTGAGAAACAAAAATCACATGATCATCTCACTAGATGCTGAAAAAGCCTTTGATAAAATCCAACATACATTCATGATAAAGGTCTTGGAGAGATCCAGGATAACAAGTACATACCTAAACATCATAAAAGCTATATACAGCTAACCAACAGCCAACATCAAACTGAATGGAGAGAAAACCAAGGTAATTAATTCCTCTAAGATCAGGAACAAGGCAAAGCTTTCCCCTCTTCCCATATCTTTTCAATAATGTACTGGAAGTTCTAGCTAGTGAAATAAGACAACAATACAAGATCAAGGGGATACAAATTGGAAAGGAAGTGATAAAATTTTCACTGTTTGTAGATGATATGATAGTTTACATAAGTCACACAAAAAATTCTACCAGGGAAATATTGTAGTTGATAAACACCTTCAGCAAAGTGGCAGGCTAAAAGATCACTCAAGAAAATCAGTAGCCCTACTATATACAGATGATAAAAGGGCAGAGAAATAAATCAGAGAAACATCAAAATTTACAATTGTCACAAACAACATAAAATACCTGGGGGTAATGCTAACCAAAAAGTGAAAGAACTGTATGGCAAACACTTTGAGTCTTTAAAGAAAGAAATTAAAGAAGACACCACAAAATGGAAAGATCTCCCATGCTCTTGGATAGGTAGGATCAATGTAGTAAAAATGGCATCCTGCCAAGAGAAATCTACAGACTCAATGCAGTCCCCATAAAAATCCCAGCACAATTCTTTACAGACCTTGAAAGAACAATTATGAACTTTACATGGAAAAACAAAAAAACCCAGGTTAGCCAAGACAACACTGCTCAACAAAGCAATGTCTGGAGGCATCCCCATTCCTGACTTCAAGCTCTATTATAGAGCTCTAGTCCTGAAAACAGCTTGGTATTGGCATAAAAATAGACAGGTAGACCAAGGGAATCGAATAGAAAACCCTTCGATTAATCCACAAACCTATAAACAGCTGATTTTCAAAAAAAAGCTAAAATCACACAATGGATAACAGATAGCATCTTCAGCAAATGGTGCTGACATAATTGGATATTGGCATGTAGAAGACGGCAGATAAATCGATATCTATTGCCATGCACAAAACTTAAGTATAAATGGATCAAAGACCTCAACATAAAAAAAAAGACCTCAACATACATCCAGCCACACCAAACTGTTAGCAGAGGATGTGGAAAGTACCCTTGAATGAATTGGTACAAGATACAGCTTGCTGAACATAATACCAGTAGCACAAACACTGAGATTGACAATTAATAAGTGGGACCTCCTGAAACTGAAAAGCTTCTGTAAGGCAAAGGACACTATCAGCCAGACAAAAAGGCAAACCACAGACTGGGAAAAGATATTCATTAAACCCACATCTGACAGAGGACTGCTCTCCAAAATTTACAAATAACTCAAGAAGCACGTCTCCAAAACACCAAAGGATCCAATTAAAAAGTGGGGAACTGAACTAAATAGGGAATCCTCAATTGAGGAGTATAAAATGGCTGAGAGACACTTGGAAAGTATTCAACATCACTAGCCATTAGGGAAATGCGAATCAAAACAGCTCTGAGATATCATCTTACTACTGTCAGAATGGCAAAAATCAAAAACACCAATGACAGTTTGTGCTGTAGAGGATGTGGAGAAAGGGGAACACTTGTCCGTTGCTGGTGGGAATGCCAACTAATACAGCCACTATGGAAATCAGTATGGAGATTCCACAGGAAAATGGGTCTGAGTCTACCATAAGACCTAGCAGTTCCACTCTTAGGCAGATACCCAAAAGATGCCCATTCACACAACAAGGATGTCTCTTCTGATATGCTCATAGCAGCATTATATGCAATAACTAGATCCTGGAAGCACTCTAGATTCCCCAAAACTGAAAAGTGGATAGAGAAAATGTGGTACATTTACACATTGGAGTTCTACTCAGTGGAGAAAAACAATGGAATCTTGAAATTTGCAGGAAAATGAATGGCACTAGATGAAAGCCTCCTGTGTGAGGTAACCCAGACAGAAAGACAAACATGGTATGTACTCACTCATATATGGATTTTAGATATGGATCATGGGAGTGTAATCCAACAATCCCAGTGCCAGTGAGTCTGGGAAGCAAGGAGGTTCCCAAGTGAGATGCATGATACCCCAGAGAGGTGGAATGAGGCAAGATCTCCTGAGCATATTGGGAACATTGAGGGAGGGGACAGGGAACCAAGAAAAAGAGATGGGGAGAAGAGGAGGGGAAAAGAAGGAATGGCATTGCAGGAAGGTTGAGTTGAGTTAAGAATAGAGGAGAAGTGGATGAGAGTTACCATAATAGATTGAGTTATTATAGGCTTGAGGAGAGAGCTGACACTAGTGAGATCTCCAGAGATCTACAAGGATAACACCAACTGGGAAACTAAACAATAGTGGAGAGATTACACTAATAGTCCCTCCTTGATGACAGGTTTGATGACTACCTTATATGCCATCCTAGAACCTTCATCCATGGATTGATGGAAGCAGAAATAGATATCCACAGCTACACACCCAACTGAATTCCTTGAAAGAATTGACAGAGATGGAGGAGTAATGAGCAAAGGGATCAAGACCATGATGATGAAACACACAAAGACAGCTGATGAATAAGGGGAAGCTCTTGAATCTCAGACTGATGGATGGATGAGAGGCCAATAGGGGACTGATCCAGACTCCATGAATGTAGTGCCAGGGAGGATGCCACAGAAATCACTGGAGCCTTGGCTAGTAGATCAGTGTTTACCATGGTTTGTGAATGATCTTTGAGAGCCCATGCCAAATAGATGGATGCTCTCTCAGCCTGGACACATGTGGATGGGCCTAGGTCCTGCCCTGCATGAAAGGACCGACTTTAGAGATCCCCCCCCAAGGAGTGACTTACCCTCCCTGGGGAATGAAGTGGGGATTGAGTGGGGACATGGGAGGCTGGTGGAGGTACAAGGGAGGAGGTGGGGGAGAGGGAGCTGGCACTGACATATGAAATATCCAAGGTTCTAATTTAAATAAAAACATATTGAGATAAAAAGAACATAAATACAATGTGTAAATTTTCCAGATCCATATTTAGAACTTCTTACTACAAAATCATTCTTCATTTTATCAGTTTCTCCACCATCATCTCCTTAAAGAATGAGTATTCCTATTACACACATTTAGTTGGAGCAGCTATTACGACTTTTGTTAGATTTCTCACATTATTTGGTATATTTGTATTTTATTTATTAACTATTCTTCACTATGGTTATTAGCTACTTATGGATTCCTGAGTGTAAATCCTCTGTTTTTCCATCAGCTTTTATATACCACTGTTTCTAGCTTTTCTCTATTAAATAGTTAAAATAATAAGGTCATGTTATTTGTAGTTCTATTATTTCTTCTATTTACATGGCAAGTTATTTGTAAGCATTTTAATGTCATGCTTTATTGGGAGATGTCATTCTGTAAATCTGTCTCTTATTTGTTGTTGAATAAAGCACTGTTGGCCAATAGGGAAGCAAGATAGTTGGGACTAGGAGTCAAGGAGGATTCTGGGAAAGAGACAGGGGGACACGATGTAGCCACCAGAGTAGTAAGAGGTCCAGACATGTGGGGACACCAGACCTTGAGCCGAGACCCTCTTCCCCACCAGCCTGGGAGTAGGCAGCTGTAAGACAATGTTTACTAAAAACATGTTTACTAAAAACAAAACAATGTCCAGGGTAATAAGTTCCTGAAAAGGGTTGTCCCATGGGAACCGCCCTGACCTTGACCTTGTCCAAAGACTAACTGCCTCTTCTGACACACCTAAGTCAGTTTTCTGGTGTCAGAGCAGAACCAGCCAGGGGTAAGGAGGGAGCAGAAGCTTTTCTGGAGGGAGTCCTTTCTTGGGAAGTTTTCTTGAGCCTTTTTGGGGCCTGCTTAAAGTTTTCTTTACATAGTTGACTGGTCTCTGTGTCATCAATCCCGACACCCTCACCACATTCTCAGATACAGGCTGCTCAGTGGACGCAGCAATTGGAGGGCCCACTGAGATGTGAAAGCGAGGTAAGTGGACAGGGTCGTCCCTTTTTCCAGCCAGGGACAGATGGGGGAAAATAAGAAGAGAAACGATGGGAAATAGTCCCTGGAAGTTTAAATTACCATATCACGTAAAAAAGTGACTTGAAGAACAGGGAACTACAACCATGGAAGGCTTTCTAAAATGGATTGAACCAGTGAGTCCATGGGTCATTACTGGGGGAGGCTTAAATGTCCCAGATTGGGAGGATGTTCGACATGATTTTCAGAGAGCCGGGTGTTGCTGCCACACGCCTTTAATCTCAACACTCGGGAGGTAGAGGTAGGAAGGAATGAGGCCATCCTGGTCTATAGAGCAAGTTCCAGGACAGCCTCCAAGACTATAGAGAGAAACCCAGCCCTTGGAAAAAAAAAAGGTAAAATAGAAATAGAAAATAAAATAAAAAATCTCCAGCCTTTGCCCTGATCCACTGAGGTCAGAAAAGTAAAGGGGAACTGAGAGATCTAAAAGGTTCACCAATAAGTAAGGTGATGAGGATGTACTAAAAAGGGGTACAAAGCTAGGGGTACCAGATTAAATCTCCAGGCCTTCGCCTGACAAAGGTGGGGAAAGTAAGGGGATCCTGAGAGAATGCCCTCAGTTGGAGGGTAGATTGGATTAAATCTCCAGTAAAAAAGAAAAGTTGAGAGGTTGCCCTCAGTTGGAAGGTGAATTACATTAAATCTCTAGGCCTTAGCCTGACAGCAAGGTCAGTTGGAGGGTGGATTTTGTAAATCTTAAGGCTTTTTGCCGGAGGGAACATGCTGGATTGGAGGATGGATTGAAAATGTGTGAATATACTGGTGTTGGCGTCATCCGCCTATAATCCCAGCATGCCTTTAATCCTAGTACTCGGGAGACACAGGCAGGCAGATCTCTTGACCTTGCATATACAGAGTTACAAGGAGTAGGTATGGCTGTACCCCATGACTGTACCTCAAATGGAGGAATGATGAGGGACATACAGGACTTTGTAACATTTTTAGTTCAAGGATTGGCTGGAGTTGTTCTGTTACAGAGATTTCAATTAAGGAAGTTTTATTTCAACAGACTAATCATGACCTAGGGAAAAAGGATGACCAAAAGATGCATGTATGTTCTGAATGTATGGTGTGGCCACACAGGTATATAAGAAATGTGATTGTGAATGTGTGAGTGTGAACTGCTTATATGATTAAAAGGATACTTAAATCCCTTCAAAAATAGTTAAAAAGCTACCTAAATTGCTTCAGATATAACCAAAAGGAACATCCAGCCAGTCGGTTATTGTCTTATATTTATTTATTTACTTATTTTTTGGTATTATGAGACAGGGTTTCTCTGTATTGTTTTGGAGGCTGTCGGTCCAGCCTGGCCTTGAACTCACAGAGATCCGCCTGTCTCTGCCTCCCGAGTGCTGGAATTAAAGGCGTGCGCCACCACCACCCTGCCGGTTATTGTCTTAACAGAAAAGTTAAGATGCAAATGAGGCCTTGTCAGCTAGTGAGAGCTCTACCGGTTAGATTGGGAAAGACTGCTCACAGACTTCAAATAATTTTCAAAAGTCATTTGGGACACAGTATAGTTTACAATCTTTGAGTGATTTTCAGAAGTTTTTGGCAAATACTTAATGGATATGTCCTTTTTACAGGGCATCTACAAATAATCTAGGTAGTGATCCCAGTTCACCTAGATAGTTAACCAAGGAGGGTAGAGAAATCCTTCTACTGTTATGGTGCAGCTTCAACAGTTTACAGAAAATTTAGAAAATAAAAAAGGGGAGTAATGTCCCCAGTCCCCACATGACTCATCAAATAATACACTCCTCATTTAAAAATTTTAAAATGTGAATGCCAGTGAGCAATCTGCTTCAGACATATTCTGGCATGATGGAACTTGAACAACTATTGCTCAGGTCAAATGGAGACATCCATGCAGTAGACAGTGGAGAAGACCCTAATTTGGGGTTGAGGGCATGTTTGTGTTTTCTTGCAGGAAAAGAATAAATCTTCAGCAGCTGTCAGACCATTTAGTGAGATGCATGGAGCAGAGAAAAACTGGACCTGAGACCATGGGAGCCTACCTAAGCCTGTTTAAGTGAGATCTCCTAAATCAGTGTTCCTGACCCTCGATGTCATCGAATCTACAGCCCGAGAAAGAAAGAAAACAGTTGGTTTGAGATTTCCAGTTTCTCAACAGGCCTGCTGCATCAACCTCCCGGACCCATGAGTTTCCATCCCAAAGCCAAAAGAGAACTGGAAAGACTAACTGTCTGCCTTTGACACACCTTGAAACAACAGAATTCATTTTGCCAGTTTCCCTTTCGGGGAAGAAAGGACCCATTTAAAATATTTGGACATTGGTATGGACTGTGATGAGTGGCAAAAACCTCTTTTCAGTATTTGAACAGGACATGGTCATTTGAAATATCAGATTTGGTGGTTCCTGTTTCTGGAATCGCACCTATGCCAGTGTATTTTTCTGGAGAAATGTAACTTTTCCTAATGTGACAAAAAGGAGACTTTGGCCCAAGTCGCATATTCAGCTGAGGCTACTCACATTAAATCAACAAACTGCATCACCACAGGAACAAATTGGTGCTCTGTGGATAGTGCAAACAAGCCTCTTGTTCATATTTTTTATAATGCTACACGTATAACATCAATGATTATACCTAATGTATCTGTGCAAGTGCACTTTCTAAATGCTTTCCTGAGTAGATCTTGGAAGGATTGTAAACTTTATCACTGTTTTGACCATCAAATTGTAACTGTAATTTACATGCGGGTTACCCTTGTAACAGAGGAAGGCTGGTGGAATGTTATGGCCCAGATCTGGTGATGGGTACGGTGATGGAGAGGTGCTATGTCAATGGGGGTCCTGGAAATGTTGGCAGTGGCAGTAGGCATTCTGGCTTTATGCTGAGTTCCAACGTGCCTTGTTCCAGAGGCAAGAGATCTGTAACCAAGTATTGCTTAGTTTAGCCCATGGCAAACCTGATAGCCATGAAGTTTGGTTCCAGATGATTTAAGGATGAGGTTCTTCCATTGACGGACAACCTGTGGGGAACACAGGGGTTACAAGGTCCCCCAAAGACGGGCAAGGGAGGGTGACCCTACTTGACCTAAGCCAAGAGTGCCTCATTAGAAAATAAAAAAGGGGGAATTGTGGCTACACCAGACCTTGAGCCGAGACCCACTTCCCCATCAGCCTGGTTGTAGGCAGCTGTAAGACAATGTTTACTAAAAACAAAACAATGCCAAGGGCAACAAGTTCCTGAAAAGGGCTGGCCCACAGTAACTGCCCTGACCTTGACCTTGTCCAAAGAATAACCGCCTCTTCTGACACACCCAAGTCAGTTTTCTGGTGTCAGAGCAGAACCAGCCAGGGGTAAGGAGGGAGCAGAAGCTTTTCTGGAGGGAGTCCTTTCTTGGGAAGTTTTCTTGAGCCTTTTTGGGGCCTGCTTAAAGTTTTCTTTACATAGTTGACTGGTCTCTGTGTCATCAATCCCGACACCCTCACCACATTCTCGGATACAGGCTGTTCAGCGGATGCGGCACAGACCCTTTCTCTGGTAAGAGAAATACTTAGATTAACAATTGTGGGTGAAATACTTAAGTCAGTGCTGGCCAGTAAGAAACCAAGCAAATGTCCAACAGCTTCATAATTAATATAGCCTCCTGTGTGTTCATTTGGGACTGATGTGTCTCTGGGACCAGGGTTTTAGGAAGACTACACTCTACAATGCTCTAAATTTATATCTTTAAAAACCGAATGCATTGTATGTTCTTTATGTTCTCTGTATAATGAGAGAGCTATAATTCATTACAGTACACACATTTACTCTGCTTTACTTTGCTTATTTGTTTGGAGGTGTCTTGTTTACCCATTTTGCTTCCTCAACTCCCATGTTGCATATAAAGGAAAACAACCATACTCAACAACCATCACATTTCCATTTCTTTCTTTCCAGTCTCAAAGGACTAGTACAAGCTCAACTAATTCTTCTCTTCCTATGAGCAGTCCTCTTCTGGGGCATAACCTACATTCTCAGTCTTCTCTACAAGGCAGTCAGCAATTCACCTCAGGGACACCATGTCTGAAGTGTTGGCTCTGTGATCAGATGTTTTCTCTCTGTGGACATACTTTGATACTCTTTATCCATCTCTCAGCACTTCCCTGATGCTTTAGTTTCACTTTTAATTTTTTCTCAAGTTGTTCAAGTGGATTTGTGTAAAGGCATGAATCTGCCCCCATTTAACTCTTTTTATCAGAAGATTGAAGTGTTACATAGTCCGTATTTTGGGCCTCAATGAGTTCTATAATTGCAAACTTATTACATCAAATGAGATTTGATTTTTATGCATATTATTAAGTATATGTTTTCAGGTTAGATAATTCCAATGTAAATATTTTTATTTATATTTATAGAAGCATTTTTCTTCAGCAAAGAGTCACTAAGTTTTAAAAGATTCTTTGCTGATTATTTCTATCTAAAATAAGGATCAATCCTCTAAGTCTTTTTTGTTTTCATTTTTTAATTTGTATTTAAATTAGAAACAATCTAATTTATATATCAATTGCAGTTCCTTCTCCTTCCCATCCTCCCATTTCTACCACTGACTACTCTTCTGCTCCCCAGGGAGGGTGAGACCTTCCATGGGAGATTATCAAATTCTGTAACATCATTTGGGGTAGGAGAGTTTGAAAACTTAGCACATTGTTCAACTGGATTATTTCATCTGTATGTTGAAAAGAAGACAAAACAATTTTACATTTTGTTTTACATTTGCATTTTCAAATATGCTTAAAATTTTAAAACAAGGTCAATTATTTCTTTCTAGCTGAAATAAAACAAGAATAAACATTTTGGCGGATGGGAGACACATTTCCATTAGATATGCTTGACCACAAGTTTTTAGACCCACATGTTTTAAACTTTATGTGTGTAATATTACAATTTACATAGTGTATAAAGTGTAATGGAATAAGACAGCTTTCATCATAAATGCTTTAAATATTGATTTAGATGTTATTTTAGATGTTATTATTGTAGACTTTTATCTAGCTGTTTATATCTGATCTTATTTTCCATATTTCTAGCAAGTCTACTATTAGATATGCATTTTATAAAAGACAACATACTATTAATACTAAAACATTACATAAAGGAAATGTCATTGTCTTCTTATGTTAATTTCTTGCATAGTTCTGCCTTGATTATTATGTGAACATATACAGAATTATGAAATGTAGTTTACTCACCTGTTACTAAATTCTGCTAAAATACCTTGAAAGAAAATGGGATAGATGCACTTTAGTGAAAGAACATGATAAAATAAAAGAGAGGTTGCTTGTGACATGTTCAAACCCTGTAATTTTTCATTTAAAACTTATTTTTATATTATAATTTTTTGCTCATATTTAATGAGAATATGGTATATTTTCTAAAATATTATGATGAACACTCCTGCCGTGATATATTATTTATGATTCATTAAAGCTTGCCTGAATATTCAGAAAACAAAGTCAGCCACAAACTGTAGAAGTCAGGCATACACCTTTAATATCAAAAACTAGAAGCTGGGAGGTAGAGTTACATACCTTAATCCCAGTACTCAGGATTAAGAGGTAGATGGATCTCTGTGAGTCCAAGGCCACTGAGATCTATACAAGGTTGATTCAGTCCTGAAGAGAAGCAGCTTACACAAAGATGATCTCAGCACCTGGAGTTATACTCCTTTAATTCCAAGATTCTAGAAGTATGTAAAACATCAGTGAATTCTCAGGCATTCAGGTAACAGTTTGAGACTTGATAAAGGGCTCATGGATCACCCCTTTCAGCCTGAGCTCAGGTGAGATTTAGTAGCTTACTGCTTTGCTCTTCTGAACTCCGGCTTGAAGCTTCAACCCCAATATCAGTCTCTGAGATTTATTTTTCTTGTTACACATTATCTTTGACCCTCAGACTGTGGAAACATTATGAATGGTGATAAATCAATGACAGAGGGACTTTAAATATAGCTTATTATGCCTTCTGTTGCAATATTCAATTATTAGTACTAAGAATACTTTATAATTTTGAACTATCTAACATTGGTTACACCTTAAAATGGTATGCTTCATACTCTCAGAAGAATTATAAACTTAATGTAAATCCTTAAGAGTCCAAACTCACATTGTAACATGTTAGTGCAATCATATACTTAGCAGAAAAGAAGCATAGGCCAGGGGATATGACATTTCACAGAGGTGTGAATCAAAAGTCTACAGTCACATTACTGTCCCTTGTTTCATTGTGCCACTCCCCTTCTGCTTCACTGAGTTTTGTGCACATCTCTCTCCAAAGGTAGTCAGTCACATGGAGGGTATATTTATGGTGTACTGCTCATTCATCTACACAGTGGTACACAGGACAAATTCTTGTAACTAAAAAGACATTTTGATAAAGGTTATCTAATCAATAATGAGTATCATTCTCAGTGGGATGAATGGGAATTTCCCTACCATGTCACATTGGTGAATCTGTCACCCAGAGCAAATACATAGCTTGGAAATCACTCTCTGCCTTCAGTGAATAAACCAGTAGCTCAAGGGGATCCTAGTTAAATTGAAGATAGCTCTCTGATGTTTTAGTGATTTATTACTCCTGTGTTTGAGCCCTTTCTATTGGATTGCCATAGAAGTTCTTAAGCAAATATCATATACAAATATTTTGCTGCTTCAAAGGCAAATATTTTCTGAAGACAAAAAGTTTTGAATAGTCCTACATTTTTGCTTTTGGAAAATGTGCTATAATATATTGTTTTAGAATTAAAAAAATTAAATTATGTATTTTGGTTGGTATGATTAAAATTGTGTGTTATCAGATTATTTTATTTTCTCAATCAGTTAGCATATTAGCCATTTTATTAGTAACCTTCTTTGACCAATAAATTTTAGTTGTATAAATTATAATTGTATATACATCACACCTTACCTGATCTGTTTTGGGGGAGAGTGTGATTAAATGGCTACCTTGAAGAAAATATTAGCAGTTATTGTGATAAGATGACTTTTCAGGTAACATGCTTACTATGCAAAGCTTATGAATTGTGTATTATACCAAGAACCCATATAAAGGTAAGACAGATACATGCATTAAATTCTCTTTTATGCCTTCACATTTACTGTACTATGTATACACACTTCTAATAATAATGAGTAAACATTTAAAATATATGCATTTATTATTTATTCCTTGCATTTAAAAGATTTAATTCATATAAATATGAAATAAGACCTAAGATTTAAAAATGTACTATTTTGGCATTCTTATCTAAGGATGTAAGATAGTAAATATATTGTTCAGAGGTATATTACGTGTAAAAGCATTTTCATAAAACTTATTTAGTTGTATATTATCTATAAAGCTTTGAAATAAAATGTTTACTTTTACCATATTCTAGACTTACTATACTTATATGGCATAAAAATCCCAGGCATCAGTCTGGGAATCCAGCATGGGACTGATCAAGACCCCCCTGAATCTGGGTGTCAGTGAGGAGGCCTAGGTAATCTATTGAGCCTTGGGCAGCAGATCAGTACCCATCCCAAGTATACACACGGACTTTGGACTCCCATAGAACAATGTGAGGTGCACTCTCACCCTGAACTCTTGGGGAAGGGTCTAGGCCCTGCCCTATATGAAATGACAGACTATGGACACCCCGATGGAGGGCCTCACCCTCCCTGGGGGAATGAAGGGATAACGGGGGGGGGCTGGAGGGAGGGCACGGGAGGAGGGGAGGGAAAGGGAGAGGGACCTGGAATTGACTTGTGAAGCAACCTTGTTTCTTATCTAAATTTAAACTGGAAAATAATAAAAAAAAAGTTTATTATTTTTTTATTTTTTTTTTTGTTTTTTTTTAGACAGGGTTTCTCTCTGGCTTTGGAGGCTGTCCTGGAACTCGCTTGGTAGTCCAGGCTGGTCTCGAACTCACAGAAATCCACCTGCCTCTGCCTCCTGAGTGCTGGGATTAAAGGCGTGTGCCACCACCGCCCGGCGGCATAAAACTTTATTAACAATTTAAAATTTTGGGCAATCCCTTGCTCATGAATGACAATACACATGAAAGTAAATAGAAAAGAATTCCTTCTATTAATAAATAACAGAAAAAATAAACTATGAATAAAACCTTATCGTATACTCCAAAGAAAAAAGAATAGTCTGTTTGCCTTTAACCATTTGGTAATAAAATATTGAATATCATTATTTATACTGTATATTTAATTATTTTTCCTTAACTTCACCAAACATTTCAACATATATATAACTTTTTTCATAAAATCTACTTTCTTCTAGATTTTTCATAGATTGTCTTCTGTTGGTAGCTTTGATAAATACCAGCTCCAAAAGCAACTTCATGAAGTTTTATTTCTCTTGAATTTTTTTTTCCTCTTCATATTATGACTCCTTAATCCCAGACTGATGGCTGAAAGGCCAACAGGGGACTGATCCAGACTCCATGAATGTAGTGCTAGTGAGGAGGCCACTGAAATCACTGGGGCCTTAGGTAGTAGATCAGTGTTTACCATGGTGTATAAATGATGTTTGGGAGCCCATTCCAAATAGAGGGATACTCTCTCAGCCTGGACAAATGGGGAAGGGCCTAGGTCTTGCCCTGGATGAAATGACAGACTTTGGATTTTCTCCCACAGGGAGGGCCTCACCCTCCCTGGGGAATAATGTGGGGATGGGGTGGGGGGGGGCTGGGGGACTGGTGGAAGGATATGGGAGGAGGGGTGGGAGAGGGAACTGAGATTGACATGTGAAGCATTCATTTTTCTAATTTAAATAAAACATATATTGAAGAAAAGAATTGGGGTACAGAACCAAATAGAGAATATTCAATAGAGGAGACTAAAATGGCTGAGAGACACTTAAGAAAGGGCTCAACATTCCTAGCCATGGGGGAAATGCAAATCAAACAACTCTAAGATACCATCTTACTCCTGTCAGAATGGCTAAAATCCAAAACACCAATGACAGTTTATGCTGGAGTAGATGTGGCCAACTCATGCAGCCACTGTGGAAATCAGTATGGAAATTCCACTGGAGAATGGGAATCAGTTTACCACAAGACCCACCAATTCCACTGTTAGTCATATACCCAAAAGTTGCACATTCATACAACAAGGAAATCTTTTCCAATACATTTATAGCAGCACTATTTGTAATAGCCAGATCTGGAAGGAACCTAGATGCCCCTCAACTGAAGAGTGTTTAGAGAAAATGTGGTACATTTACACAATGGAATACTATTCCTCAGGAAAAAAACAATGGAATTTTGAAATTTTCATGCAAATGGATGACACTAGAAGAAACCATCCTGAGTGATGTAACCCAGTCACAAAAAGACAAACATGGTATGTACTCACTCACATATGGATTTTAGACATGAATCAGGGGAATGCAGTCTACAATCCCACTGCCAGAGAGGTAGGGAAACAGGAAGGACACTCAGAGAGATATACACAGTACCCCTGAGAATGGGGAATGAGGCAAGATCTCCTGAGCAGATGGTGACCACAGGGTGTGGGAGGGGAAAGGGAACCAGGGAAAAGAGAGAGAGAGAGAGGAGGTCTTGGGGGAGCATGAAGTTTGAGTTGGAGGAAGGATAGAAGAGAGCAGAATGAGAGAAACCATAATAGATGGAGTCATTCTAGGTTTGAGGGGAAATCTGGTATTAATGATATGTCCAGAGATCTACAAGGATGACATTAACTGGCAAACTAAGCAGTAGTGGAGAGACTACATTAAATGCCCTTCCATAAAAATGATTCTGATGACTGTCTTACATATCATCCTAGAATCCCCATCCAGTGATAGACAGAAGCAGAGGCAGACACCCACATCTAAACACTGAACTGAGCTCCTGGAACCCAGTGCCAGAGAGGGAGAAATGATGAGCAAAGTGGTCAAGACTGGGCTGGTGAAACCTAGAGAAACACCTGACCTGAATAAAGGAGAGATTTTGGACCCCAGCCAGACAGATGGCTGAGAGGCCAACAGGGGACTGATCCAGACTCCCTGAATGTGGGTGTCAGTGAGGAGACTCAGACAAGCTATGTGGTTTTTGGGTAGCATATCAGTATTTATCCCTGGCGGCACAGAAATGGTCTTTGGGGACCCATCCCACAATGAGGAATGCTTTCTCAATCTGGACTATTTGGGGAGGGCCTGGGCCCTTCCCTGAATGAAATGACAGACTCTAGAGATCCCCTGTGGCTGGTCTTACCCTCCCTGGGGAATGGAGTATGGAGTAGGTGGGGGCCTGGTGGGGGGCTGGTGGGGAGAAGGTGGGTGTGGAGGGGAAGGTTGAGGGAGCTGGGACTGACATGGGAAGCAAGCTTGTTCCTCATTTAAATATAAAGTAAAAAAGTGTAAAAAAAATAAAAGAGGCAATGACACAAATATGGTGTCACATGAAACTCATAGATGAAGACATGGCTTCCAAGCTACACATAGATTTTTATAATTGTTTAATGTGAATTGAAACAATTATTTCAGGAAAGAGGTTTGAGGCCCATGAATCTTAGGAAAAAAATACCACATTGCACTTATCTATAAAACATGTAAATCACATGAACTAAGAGTTCATATAACCCCTCTTCCAGGTTATAGATATAGTAAATACTTCCTTGGGGAGGAGCCTCTGACACTTCTGAATGCCTAGAAGAAGCCCAGCTACATACTGAAGATTCTCTGAACTATGGAGCTGCCCACAAGTCCTATGAGACCTCCATTGTTGCAGGTTACAAGGCATTGCTACTTTATGTAACATACAGAAACTCAATAAACTCATTGGTCTTCCAGTTTGGTTACTAAGTAAGTGTGTGTCTGTTTGAGTGTGTGTATGTGTGTGTGTGTATGTGTCCTCTGGAAAACTCTCAGGCATACACAATGACAGATCAAAGAACATCTTTCGAAGTGATTAGCATGTTTCCTGCAGATACTATCCTATTTCATTTCTTGAAAGACTGTGAAAGCTATACACCCCAATATTGCGTAAAATCACTTTAAGATTCAGATTAAACTAAAAAAATTGTTGATATAATTATATAACTGAAGTTTCTTTGCTATGATTTTTGTGTACATAAATATTTGTATGTATATATGTGTACACGTGTGTATATGTATTATGACAGTATATGTGGTATATGTGTCTAATACATACACAAAGATTCCTGTGATAAAATATGATTCATATAGTCACTCTTTCACATTCCCTACATTGATTTAGTATCTAAATTGTAACAAAAAATCTAATTATTTATTTAAAAATTCTTTAGGTCTTCATAGAAGTATTCTTCTAAAATGGTCTTGCTCTATAACTTGTAAAAGTTACTGATGATCTCTGTTTAAATATAGTAATTCATGATATTTGAAGTTATTAATATACATAATTAAAATGAAATCCTTTATGAAAAATAAATATCTAATATAATTCTGTAGATTTAAATACTCATTGGATTTCCTCAAGAATGTCTCATTAACTCATAATATATCATGTATACTGAGAATTACATGTAGTAATTACCATATATTCACAAATAACACTGAACAAAAATATAAATGTTTAACTCTTAATAAAATAAATTCTTCATATTTCATGGCTCTCAATAGACAGTGGTTATAGGAAATTCTAATCAGCAGGCCTGAAATGTGTGATACATTTTGAAAATGTTCAATCACCAAAAAAATAAAATAGTCTATATTATTCTATGGATAGATATTCTGCCTAAATGATTATGTATCTAAACATCATGAATGAAAACTAATTTAACTGCAAAGTGCCTTTCACTTTTCACACTCACCATTTTCTGATTGGTGTTTTACCTTGTTGAACTCTTGTCTGCTCTGCTACAATATGATGCTAACAAAGACAGCTGACAGAGTAAAAAGAGCTATCCTACTGATGGCCAATGTGTGATATAGAGCAGTAATAAAATAAATCCAAGAGGTATTCTTACATAGAAGGAGAGAAGAGAAAATTTGCCATTCAAACATTCATATCAGTAGGGCAATGATCTCTACTATATCAGAAAGGCATTTCAGACTTACAATTTTTGACATAACATATATCAATGTAAGGTAGCATTAACCTTTACTATTACATGTGTTACTGAAATGTAAAACATCTCAAAGCCATGCTGATTAGAAGACAAATACCTTCTGTTTTCACAGATGCTAACCTCCTACTAATTTAGTTTTACCTGCTAATGGTCATTAAGGACTAAAACATTGTGGCCACAGCACCATAAATCATCATCATGTTGAAACATTGATTTAGCGCCTTTGTGTACAGGAAGGCACTTATTGCAAGCAGATGAAGTGAATCCTGAACAAATGCAAATGGGGAGAATGTGAAGACAGAAGTTCTAATGGGATGCAGATATGAGGAAAGTGTGCTTCAGTATCCACATCCCACCCCAATGTCACTGGAAGAAGGCCACAGATGTTCTATTACTTTAAAACTTCTCTATTCTTTAAGAGTTTCATGCACGTATACAATTAATTATAATTGTTTCACATCCATTGTGTTCTTTCATCTCCCCAACCACTTAAAACATTTCTTCTTTCCAAAGATTCTCCATCACCTTTTCACACCCTTTCTAATTAAAGTAGTACCCCATTCTCCCAGCCATTATTAACTGTCAATATGCCCTCAAAGATGGGAAGACCTATGATCCCAGTCTATCCAAAGGTGAACTGTTGAAAGCACTGGTCCTTTGTAGTTTTTGTGTGGCTGTGCGACTTTTCCATGTGTTTTTTATGTCTACCAGTCAGCCATGTAATATCCAGATCCAGATGTTCTTTTGAAACAAGGTCTCAATATGTAAGGTCTTGCTTTCTTCCCATCCAATCTTTACATTCTAAAATTCCTACATACTTCCTCTAGCAAAACATTGAATGTGCTGAATTGTAAACAAATGGTTATAGTTAATATGAGGATTTTATTTTTATTTGTGTGAATTTACCAGGGGAGATATCTCTGAAATCACAATGTAGCTACAAAGTCCTATAAAATATAGAGTGTCTTACATGAAAAATAAGGGATGCATAAGAGAACAGTTTTTGAAGGAGTGTGTGTGTGTGTGTGTGTGTGTTTGATATATGTTTGCTGTTTGCTCTATGTGAATGTAAGTGCTAGGTACTATGCACAGGACCTTGGCCATTGATGTTAGTGCTTCAGCCCTGTGACATACTACAGTTACAATCATCATTTATACACAGATAATTTTATCTAACCAATAACTTTATTTTCAGAGAATCTCCACCAACAGATAAGCTGGCTTTTTCAGTAAAAAGAACACGAGTCCAGATTTATGTATCTTCCTGCAATAAAGATAAAATAGGATTATTTATTTGTAAGAATGATTTTCTATCACAGAGATAATACAGGAATACACTAACCTTAAAGCCAAATCCTTTTGGTAAAAGTATTTACCAATCCTTTTTTTAAAGATTTTTGTATTTAAATTAGAAGCAGGATTGTTTCACATGACAATCCCAGCACCCTCTCCCTTCCCTCCTCATCTGCCACCCACCAAGCCCTGCCAGTCTCCCACCCAATCCCCACTTCATTGCCCAGGGAGGATGCTGCCCTTTATGGAGGATCTCCAGAGTCTGTCATTTCGTTCAGGGCAGGGCCTAGGCCCTTCCCCAAGAGTTCAGACAGAGAGAACCTCCCTTATTGTGGGATGCGTACCCAAAGTCCATTTGTACGCCAGGTATAAATACTGATCTAATACACAAGGCTTCATAGATTGCCTAAGCCTCCTCACTGACAGCCACATTCAGGGAGTTGGGATCAGTCCCATGGAGGCCACTCAGTCATCGGTCTGGGGTCCAAGGGCTCCCCCTTGTTCAGGTCAACTGTTTCTGTGGGTTAAACCAGCCCATTCTTGACCTATTAGCTTATCAGTCCTCCCTCTCTGTCACTGGGTTCCAGGAGTTCAGTTCAGTATTTAGCTTTGGGTGTCTACCTCTGCTTCCATCAGTTACTGGATGAAGGCTCTAGGATGGCATGTAAGTAAGTCATAAAACTCATAATCAGGGAGGGGAATTTAAGGTAGTCTCTAAATGATTGCCTAGTTGCCAGTTTGTGTAATCCTTGTAGATCTCTGGAAATCTCATTAGTGCCAGATCTCTCCTCAAACCTGTAATAACTCCCTGTATTACAGTATCTCTTGTGCTCTCCTGTATTATTTCCCCAATTGTCCTCTATCCTGCTCCCCCATGTACTCCTCTTCTTCCTCCTTGCCAACTCACTTTTTCCTGGCTCCCTCTCTGCTCCCCCATGCTTCCAGTGTGCTCCGGAGATCTCTCCTTATTCCCCTTCTCTGGGGTAAAATGCACATGTCTCTTACCATCCTGCCTGTTTGCCAGACTCTCTGGCAGTGGGATTGTATTCGGGCACAACCTTAATCCATGTCTAAAATCCATATATGAGTGAGTACATACCATGTTTGTTTTTGTGAGTGGGTCACCTCACTCAGGATGGATTCTTCCTAGTGCCATCAATTTGCCTGTAAATTTCAACATTCCAGGGTTTTTAAAAAATGAATAATACTCCATTGTGTAAATGTACCACATTTTCTCTATCTATTCTTCAGTGGAGGGGGATCTAGGTTGCTTCCAGGTTCTGGCTATTACAATTAATGCTGCTATGGATATAGTGGAACAGACATCCGTGTTGTATGAATATGTATCTTTTGGGTATATGCCTAAGAGTGGAATTGCTGGGTCTTGTGGTACACTGATTCCCAGTTTCCTGAGGAAGCTCCATACTGATTAGCCTTTCTCACAGGAGTTAGACGGTATCTCAGAATTGTTTTGATTTGCATTTCCCCATGGCTAAGGATGTTTGGCACTTTCTTAAGTGTCTCTCAGCCATTTTCACTCTTCTATTGAGAATTCTCTGTTTAGTTCTGTGCCCCACTTTTAACTGGATCCTTTGGTGTTTTGGAGAGTTGCTTCTTGAGTCCTTTGTAAATTTTGGATATCAGCCCTCTGTCAGATATGGGGTTAATGAATATCTTTTCTCATTATGTGGTCTGGCATTTTGTCTTGTTGACTTTGTCCTTTGCTTAGAGAAGCTTCTCAGTTTCAGGAGGTCCCATTTGTTAATTGTCGATCTCAGTGTCTGTGCTGTAGGTTTTATGTTCAAGAAGAGGTCTACTGTACCAGTATTTTCAAGGGTATCTTCCACTTTGTCTTCTAAGAGATTCAGAGTGGCTGTATTTATGTTGAGGTCTTTGATGCATTTGGACTTAGGTTTTGTGCATGGCGATAGACATGGATTTATCCGCATTCTTCTACATGCCAGCATACAGTTATGCCAGCAGCATTTGTTAAAGATGCTTTCTTTTTTCCATTATATATTTTTAGTTTCTTTGTTGAAGATCAGATGTTCATACATGGATGGGTTATTATTGGGGTGCTCAATTCAATTCCATTGGTTTGCCAGTCTATTTTTGTGCTAATACCAGACTGTTTTCAGGATTATACCTCTATGACAGAGCTTGAAGTCAGGCATGGTGATGCCTCCAAATGTTGCCTTGTTTTACAGGGTTAGTTTGGCTATCCCGGGTCTTTTTTTTTCCATATAAAGTTGAGAAGGGTTTTTTCAAGGTCTGTGAAGAATTGTGCTGGGATTTTAATGTGGATTCCATTGAATGTGTAGATTGCTTGCAGCAAGATTGCCATTTTTACTATGTTGATCCTACCTCTCCAAGAACATGGGAGATCTTTCCATTTTCTGGTGTCTTCTTTAAAATCTTTCTTTAAAGACTCAAATTTCTTGTTATACAGATCTTTCAATTGTTTAGTTAGCCTTACCCCAAGGTATTTCATGTTGCTTTTGGAAATTGTAAAGGGTGATTTTTCTCTGATTTCTTTCTCAGTCCTTTTATTATCAGCATATTGAAGAGCTGCTGATTTTCTTGAGTTGATCTTGTATCCTATAACTTTTTGGAGGCTATTTATCACCTGAAGGAGTTCCCTGGTAGAGAACTTTGGGTCACTTTGGTAAACTATCATCTTCAAATAGTGAAAGTTTGACGTCTTCCTTTCCAAATTGTATCTCCTTGATCTACTTTTGTTGTTTTATTGCTCTAAATGGGTCATCAACTACAATATTGGGAAGCTATGGAGAGAGGCGACAGCCTTGTCTTGTTCCAGATTTTAGAGGAATCACATTGAGTTTCTGTCCATTTAGTTTGATGCTGGCTGTTGGTTCACTGTATGTAGCTTTTTTATGTTGAATTATATTATCTCGGATATCATGAAGGGGTTTTGGATTTTGTCAAAGGCTTTTTCAGCATCTAGTGAGACGATCATGTGATTTTTGTTTCTAAGCTTGTTTATATTGATGGATTTTCATATGTTTAACCATCCCTACAATTTTGGGATGAAATATACTTGATCATGATGGATGATTTTTCTAATGTATTTTTGGACCCGATTTTCCCTTATTTTATTGAGTATGTTTGCATCAATGTTCATGAGGAATATTGGTCTGAAGTTAGCTTTCTTAGTTGTGCCTTTGTGTGGCTTGGGGATCAAATTTATTTAAACCTCATAAAAATGAGTTTGGCAAAGACCTGTTTCTATTGTGTGGAAAACTTATAGGTGAATTGGTATAAGCTGTTCTTTGAATTTCTGGTAGAATTCTGCACTGAGGCCATCTGGCCTTGGGCTTTATTTGGTTGGGCCACCTTTGATGACTGCTTCAATTTCCTTAGGGGTTATAGGTTTATTTAAATTGCTTACCTGATCTAGATTTGATTTTGGCAAGTGATATCTATCCAGAGAATTGTCCATTACCTTTAAATTTTCAAATTTTTTGAGTACAGGTTTTCAAAGAATGACCTGATGATTCTCTTGTTTTCATCAGTGTATGTTGTTATGTTCCCATATTCATTTCTGATTTTGTTATTTTGCATGTTCATACTCTGCTATTTGGTAAGTTTGGATAAAGGTTTTTTCATCTTGTTGATTTTCTCAAAAAACCACCTCTTTGTTACGTTGATTCTTCATATTATTTTTCTAGTTTCTACTTTGTTGATTTCAGCCCTCAATTTGATTATTTTCTGGCATCTACTCCTCTGGGGTAAGTTCTAGAGCTTTCAGCTGTGCTGTTAATTTTCTAGTGTCAGTTTTCTCTAGTTTCTTCATGTGGGCACTTAGTGCTATGAACTTTCCTCTTGGCACTGCTTTCAAGGTGTCCCATATGTTTGAGTATGTTGTGTCTTCATTCTCATTGAATTCTAGGAAATCTTTAATTTCTTTTTTATTTGTTTTTTGACCCAAGAATGGTGCAATTATGCATTATTCAATTCCCATGAGTTTGTTTCTGCAATTTGTGTTGTTGTTGAATTCTCAATTTTTCGCATGGTGGTCTGATAAGATGCATGAAGGTATACCAATTGTTTTGTACCTGTTAAGGTTTGATATGATGACAAGTATGTGGTTGATTTTTTGGGAAGGTTCCATGTGGCGCTGAGAAGAAGTTATATCCTTTTGTGTTTTGATGGAATTTTCTATAGATGTCTGTTAAAATCAATTGTTTCATAACTTCTATTAGTTCTTTACTTGTTTGTTATATTTCTATATGGTAGTCCTGTCTTGTAATGAGAGTGGTATGTTGAAGTCACCCACTCTTTGTGTGTGAGGTTTTATATGTGATTTCAGTTTTAGTAATGTTTCTTTTATGAATGTGGTTTTCTTTGTATTTGCGGTGTAGATGTTTAGAACTGAGACTTCATATTGGTGGATTTCTCCTGTGTTGAGTATTAAATGGCCTCCTTTATCTATTTTGATTGATTTTAGTTTAAAATCTAATTTGTTAGATAATATGTTTGCTAGCCCTGCTTGTTTTTTGGGTTCATTTGATTGTAAAATGTTTCCCAACCGTCAATTCTGAGATAACCTCTGTCTTTGAGGCTGAGATATGTTTCTTTTTTAAAAATTTTTATTTTTAAATTTAAATTAAATTAGAAACAAGGTTGCTTCACATATCAATTCCAGGTCCCTCCACTCCTTCCATGTCTTCCCAACAACCCCCCGAATACTCCCTCATTTCCCCAGGGAGGGTGAGGCCCTCCATGGGGGTGTCCATAGTCTGTCATTACATTCAGGGCAGGGCCTACACCCTCCCCCGAGAGTTCAGGGTGAGAGTGCATCTCTCATTGTTGGATGGGCACCCAATGTCCCTTTGTATGCCAGGGATAAATACTGATCTATGACTCAAGGCCCAGTAGATTGCCTAGGCCTCCTCACTGACACGCACATTCAGGGGGGTCTTTATCAATCCCATGCTGGATTCCCTGCCATAAGTCTGGGATTCAATAGCTATTCCTTGCGAGGTCAGCTGTTTCTGGGGGCTTAACCAGCTCAGAGTTAACCCCTTTGTTCATCAGTCCTCCCTCTCTGTCACTGGGTTCCTTGAGTTCAGCTCAGTGTTTAGCTATTGGAGTCTGCCTCTGATTCCATCAATGATTGGATGAAGGGTCTGTTTCCCAGACTCTCTGGCTGTGGGGTTGTAAGCTGGCACTCCCCAGATCTATATCTAAAATCCATATATGAGAGAATACATACTATGTTTGTCTTTTTGTGACTGGGTTACCTCACTCAGGATGTTTGTTTTATGCAGCAGAAGGATGGGTTCTGTCTTTGAAACTATTCTGTTAGCCTGTATCCTTTTCTGGGTGATTAAGCACCATTAATATTGATGTACATTAAGGACCATTGATTGCTCATTCTTGTTTGTTTTGGAATGGTTGGTGGTTGTAGAATTTTATGTGGATTTCCACCACTTTTTTCTTTTGGCTGTTGGTAAACTGGGATTATCTATGATTTTCTGCTTGTAGATAACTTCCTTGGATTGGAGCCTTCTTTCCAGAACCTACTGTAGTGTTAGGTTAGTGAATATGTATTGTTTAAATATGCTTTTCTTAATGGAATATCTCATGTTCTCCATCATTAGTGATTGAAAACTTTGCTGGGTATAGTATTCTGGGCTGGCATCTGTGGTCTCTTACTGTTGGTAGAATATCTGTCCAGGATCTTCTGGTTTTCAGAGTTTCTATGGAGACATCAGATGTAACTCTGATAGGTTTGCTTGTATGTGTTACTTGGCATTTTTCCTTAACTGCTTTTAATAATCTTTCTTTATTCTGTATGTTTGTGTTCTTATTTATTATGTGGCAAGGGGATATTTTTTCTTGTGGTCTACTCTATTTGGTGTTCTGTAAGCTTCTTGTACCTTCATTGGCATGTCTTTATGTTGTTTGTGGCAATTGTAAAAGGTGATTTTTCTCTGATTTCTTTCTCAGCCCTTTTATCATCTATCTACAGTAGGGCTACTTATTTTCGTGAGTACCTGTCCATTTGCCCATTTTTCTATTTCCATCATTCCTGCAGAACCCTTAAGGTTTTTTCATTGTCTCTATTTCAGATTTCAACCCTTGTTCTGCTTGAATTGTTTCTTGCAATTTTTGCTTTGTCTTTTCCTCCATTTTTTGCATTTTGGCATGGTTTTTTCTTCCATTCCTTACACTTTTTTGGTTTGTTGTTTCTTCTATTTCTGTAAGGTATTTTCCCATATCCTCTTTGAGGTCCTCTTTCATTTTCATCAAGTTGTTTTTAAAGTCATTCTCTTCTGCTTTATTTGCATTGGAATGTTCAAGTTTTGCTGGTGTAGAGTCTCTAGACTCTGGAGGTGTCATATTTGTGTTTCTGTTTCTGAGTATGTTTTTGTATTGTCTTCTTCCCATCCCTTCTTCCTGTGGGTGCAGAAAGAGCCTCTTCCTCTCCTGGTGCATGTGGAACCAGGGTTCCCTTTTGGAGGGTGCAAGCATGTTCATTACTCTGGTAGTTCTCCTCTTCCTTGACCTATTATTGGTACTGTGGGTGGAGAAGTAGACTAGTATCCTGGTGTGCATTGGATCCTGCTGGGAGCGAAGACTCAGTGGTAGTTCCCAAGTACCGGATGGTGAGCCCACAATCAGTTATCAATCTTAATACAAAAATATGATCAAAATGAAGTTATTAAAAATTAGTATTCAGAGAAACAAATATCCAAGCTGAATAAGTCACCTTTTATGCTTTGTGCTGTCTTTTGCTATATTAAATCCATTGAAATCCCCTTTTATAACATCAGATGTCAGTGTAGTCATGTTGTTTAAAGTAAGGTAGCATCAAGTTCCATTTTACTTCTTTAAATATGTAAAATTATATTAATGAGCCAAATGAAAGGGAGACTATGAAATACTTGAAATTTCTTTGTGTGTCTGTTCATATGGGACAATAATAATCCAGAGTATTATGTGTATTCATACTTCCATAACATCAGGTTTGACAATTTTTTCCTGATTTGACTATATAACAAGTCTTATGAAAGATTTCTTCATAGTTCATTTTGGACACTCAATTTCCACTCTGGGAACTTAGTAGATATTTTATTTTCATTCCTTATATCACTTCGATCTGTAAGCCATGCTTCCTATTGAACTTTTATATCTTTACTTGCATGATACCCTGTTTCTCTGGTTACCTTTACTTGTAGCACAGCTTAATTATCAACTATTGCTACCCTAAAATGTATGTGTTGACATCTGTCTTATCTATTTTTATTCTTATGAGTTATTTTGCTTTATAATGTGTTTAATTGTGCTTGCAATTTGACAACATGTGTTTCTAGAAATATTCCCCTGTTAATGCTCCAGTTTAAGAGTTTCATAAGAATTATCACCCAGTTACCAAGAATGGCTACTTGTCATATGATAATAAATTGTAATTCTATATTACTGTTTTACAATATTCTTGTCTTATTCATCAGAACCCATATTCTGTGGTCTGGGGTTACTCATCTTTACAACATGCTTTATTCATAGTTCTTTCAGATTTACTGTCTGAGTTGACTCAATATAGTTAAATGGATGAATAAACTATCCTCACCAACAAAATTCTGGAACTCTCCTTAAGAATTTGTGGGATTATGAACTAGAATTTTCAGTAAGTTTTTCAATGTATAGAAATAAGGTGGAGAAAACTCCAGCGAGCCAAGCTTCAGGTCAGATTGGGTCTCCGGAGGTGACACCCCCCATCCCCTGCCCAACACCCATATCCCCTCGATCTTCTGGGGCTGATCCTGGCACCCAGAATACCCACCCATACAGGAAAGACATCAGCCCTTCCAGGCCCCAAACTCCAGGGAGCCCAGCTTCAGCTTAAGCTTCCGTGTCAGCATCACCAGCTTCAGCTTCAGGAAGGAAGGAGACCAGTGGAGACAGAAAGACCCCACCAGCAGCCACTGGAAGAAGAGATAGGAAGAAGGCAGAATAAGAGCTCACTCAGCAATAGAAAGACCAACATGACTCCACGAGAATCTAGGGAACCAACACCAGCAAGACCTGAAAAGCACTACAAGATGAAACATAGGAGACAGACTTTAAAATTATTTTATGAAGAAGATAGAGTCCCTCAAAGAAGAAACAAGGAAATCCCTTAAAGAAATAGAAGAAAAAAACAAACAAAAAAAAATCCATGAAATGGGTGAAAAATTCAAAAAATAAACAAATCTCTCAAAGAATCTAAAGAGCACCAAGAATAAACAACCAAACAAATGAAGGAAATAACTCAAACAGTTGAAGGATTGAAAGCTGTAATAGAAACAATAAAGAAAACACAGAACGAAGGGATGCTGGAAATAGAAAAGCTGGGTAAATGATCAGGAACTACAGATGCAAGTATCACCAATAGAATACAAGAGATAGAAGAGAGAATCTCAGGTATTGAAGACTCATTAGAGGAAATACAGTCATCAACCAAAGAAAATATCAAAACCAACAAATGCTTAACACAAAATATAAAGGAAATATGGGACAACATGAAGAAGCCAAACCTGAGAATAATAGGTATAGAAGAAGGTGAAGAAATACAATTCAAAGGTATAGAAAACAAATTCAACAAAATCATAGAAGAAAACTTCCCTAACCTAAAGAAAGACATGCCTATGAAAATACAAGAATCTTACAGAACACCAAATAGGCTGGACCAGGAAAGGAAGTCACATCGCCATATAATAATCAAAACATCAAACCTACAGAATAAAGAGAAAATATTAAGAGCAGCTAAAGAAAAAGGCCAAATAACATAAAAAGGCAGACCTATCCGAATTATACCTGACTTCTCAATGGAAACGATGAAAGCCAGAAGATCCTGGATCGATGTCCTACAAATGCTAAGGGAACAAGGATGCCAGCCTAGACTACTATTTCCAGCAAAGCTTTCAATTACCATAGATGGAGAAAACAAAATATTCCATGACAAAGCAAGATTTAAACAATACATATCCATGAATCCAGTTCTACAGAAAGTACTAGAAGGAAAACCTAGATCCAAGGAAGATAACTACACTCACAAAAACACAGGCAATATATAATTCCACTTTACAAAACACCAAAAGAAAAAGGGAGGGGAAACTACACAAAATAACTTCACTAACAATAAATCAAGCACAAACAAGAATCATCAATCAATGGTCACTAATATCCCTCAATGTCAACGGCCTCAACTTGCGTATAAAAAGTCACAGACTAGCAGAATGGATACGAAGACAGAACCCTTCCTTCTTCTCCATATAAGAAACACTTCTCAACATCAAAAAGAGACGTTATCTCAGAGTAAAGGGTTGGGAAAAGATCTTCCAATCAAACAGTCCCAAGAAAAAAGCGGGTGTAGCAATCCTAATATCTAACAAACTCGATTTCAAATTAAAATCAATCAAAAGAGATGAAGAAGGACACTTCATATTCATTAAAGGAAAAGTACATCAAGATGAAGTCTCAATTTTAAACATCTATGCCCCAAATACAAATATTCCTACAGTCGTGAAAGAAACATTACTAAAGCTCAAAATGCATATAATATCTCACACACTAATAGTAGGAGACTTCAACACTCTGCTCTCACCGCTAGATAGGACCTCCAGACAGAAACTTAACAAAGAAACAAAAGAACTAATAGAAGTTATGACCGAACTGGATTTAATAGACATCTATAAACATTCTACCCAAACACAAAGGGATATACCTTCTTCCCCGTGCCACATGGAACCTTTTCTAAAATTGACCACATATTAGGAAACATAGCAAATCTCCACAAATACAAAAAAAATTGGAATAACTCCCTGTATCTTATCAGACCACCATGCATTAAAATTAGAATTCAACAATAACACAAATCACAGAAAACCTACAAACTCACGGAAATTGAACAATGCAAAATTGCACCATCCCTGGGTAAAGGAAGAAATAAAAAAAGAAATTAAAGACTTCCTGGAATTCAATGAGAGTGAAGACACAACATACACAAACTTATGGGACACTTTGAAAGCAGTGCTGAGAGGAAAGTTTATAGCACTAAGTGCCAACATTAAGAAACTGGAGAACAGACACACTAGAGCATTAATAGCATAGCTGAATGTTCTAGAACAAAAAGAAGCAAACTCACCCAGGAGGAGCAGACGCCAGGAAATAATCAAATTGAGGGCTGAAATCAATCAAGTAGAAACCAGGAAAACACTGAAAAGAATCAATGAACCAAAGAGTTGGTTCTTTGAGAAAATCAACAAAATAGACAAAACTCTGTCCAAACTAACCAAAAGAGAGAGAGCATGCTAATTAACAAAATCAGATATGAAAAAGGGGACATAACAATGGACTCTGAGGAAATCCAGAGAATCATCACGGCATACTTTGAAAATCTGTACTCCACAAAAGTTGAAAATTTAAAGGAAATGGATAATTTCCTTGATAGATATCATTTGCCAAAACTAAATCAAGAGCATATAAACAATCTAAACAGACGTATAAACCCTCATGAAATAGAAGCAGTCATCAAAAGTGTCCCAAACAAAAAAATGCCCAGGCCCAGATGGCTTCAGTGCAGAATTCTACCAGAAATTCAAAGAAGAGTTTATTTCAATACTCCTCAAAGTATTCCACACAAAGAAGCAGGAGACTCACGGACAAACTCTTTTCACGAGGCTACAATTACCTTGATCCCCAATCCAAACAAAGACACAACTAAGAAAGAGAACTATAGACCAATTTCCCTCATGAACATTGATGGAAAAATACTCAATAAAATACTCACAAACCGGATTCAAGAACATATCAGAAAAATCATCCACCATGATCAAGTAGGCTTCATCCCAGGAATGCAGGGATGGTTCAACATTAGAAAATCTATCAATGTAATCCACCATATAAACAAACTGCGAAAGAAAAACCACATGATCATCTCACTAGATGCTGAAAAAGCCTTTGACAAAATCCAGCACCCCTTCATGATAAAGGTCCTAGAGAGATCAGGGATAACAGGAACGTACCTGAATATAATAAAAGCAATATACAGTAAACCAACAGCTAACATCAAACTAAATGGAGAGAAACTCAAAGCAATGCCTCTAAAATCAGGAACAAGACAAGGCTGTCCACTCTCTCCATATCTCTTCAATATTGTACTTGAAGTTCTAGCTACAGCAATAAGACAACAAAAGGAGATAATGGGGATAAAAATAGGAAAAGAAGAAGTCAAACTTCCACTATTTTCAGATGATATGATAGTTTACATAAGTGACCAGAAAAACTTGGTAAGGGAACTCCTAGAGCTGATAAACACCTTCAGCAATGTGGCAGGATACAAGGTAAACACAAAAAAAATCAGTGGCCCTATTATATACAGATGATGAAGTGACTGAGAAAGATATCGGAGAAACATCACCCTTTACTATAGCCATAAACAGCATCAAATATCTGGGGAAGTGAAAGACCTGTCTATCAAGAACTTTGAATCTTTAAAGAAAGAAATCAAAGAGGATACCAGAAAATGGAAAGCTCTCCCATGGATTGGCAGGATCAACATAATAAAAATGGCAATCTTGCCAAAAGCAGTCTACAGATTCAATGCAATCCCTATCAAAATCCAAGCACAATTCTTCACAGACCTGGAAAGAACAATAATCAACTTTATATGGAAAAACAAAAGGCTGAGGATAGCCAAAACAACCCTATACAATAAAGGAACTTCAGGAGGCATCACCATACCTGACTTCAAGCTCTATTATAGAGCTATAGTCCTGAAAACAGCTTGGTATTGGCACAAAAATAGGCAGGGAGAGCAATGGAACCGAATCGAAAACCCTGATTTTAACCCACACACCTATGAACACTTGATTTTGACAAAGAAGCTAAAACTATGCAATGGAAAAAAGAAAGTATCTTCAACAAATGGTGCTGGCATAACTGGGTACTGGTATGCAGAAGACTGCAGATAGATCCATGTTTATCACCTTGTACAAAACTTAAGTCCAAATGGATCAAAGATCTCAACATAAATCCATGTACACTGAAATTTTTGGAAGAGAAAGTGAGTGATAGTCTTCAATGAGTTAGTACAGGAGACCACTTCCTGAACATAACACCAGTGGCACAGACAGTTGACACAAAGAACATGACAAGGCAGCGTAAATAAAGGATAATTGTTTCAATTAAGGCAAAATGGAGAAAAATGTAAGGGATGGAAAGGGTTAACTGAAAGGTGGTTAATTAAACTATGAAAGATATTATATATCTTATGTACCATTTTTTATTCTTGATATTTTTACTTTTTAATTAATTTTAAGCTAATTTAAAATAATTTCCAATTTAAGTATATTTTGATCATATTCTTCCCCACTCCAAAGTTGGTTCATATCCTTCCTATATACCCAACTTATGTTATTTCTCTAATAGTAAATAAAAAACCCAATGTGACAACAGACACCCAATATGACAACATAATTTGAAACCTAGAAATCCAATACAATATCTCCCAAGCAAACAAGGAATACCTACCAACTGTACCCAAATGAAAGTACAACAGAAATCTATGGAGTCTGTTATTTCTTGGGTAAATACTCCTGAAGATTAGAACTGAAGTGTTTGATTTTCCCAGGGTCATTCTGTTGCAGGTATATAGGAGAGTTTCATTGTCAATCGTTATTCAAGTGGCTAGGTTTGTCTTCATTCATTCATTTATTCATTCATTCATGTTGTTTCAACACAAGGAAAAGTAAATACAAAAAAAAGATTGTGGATGGATGGAATGGGGCCCAGAAGGGGAAAGTGTGCTGGTATAGGGAAAGGGAATGTTGGAATATACAGGGCCAATATTAAGGGCCAATGAGGGTTAGCATGGAAACCTAATATGTTCAAAACATCTTAAGATATGTGCACATATGAAGGTAATCAAAATGAAATCACCAAATAATAGAAGGAGTCAGAGATACAATGGGATATCTCTTATCATGAAATGAAACTTCCTGTGTGGTGATATCTTGCATGTACACATAAAGCCTGAAACCATGTGGTGGTGGCACAAGTCTTTAATCCCAGCACTTGGGAGGCAGAGGCAGGTGGACCAGCCTGGTCTACAAGAGCTAGCTCCAGAACAGACTCCAAAGCCACAGAGAAACACATTCTCGAAAAAACAAAAACAAAAACAAACAAACAAAAATAAATAAAGCCTGCCTGAAGATCATAGAATGGAGCTTGCCACTAGCTAAGCATAGAGGTCTGGAGGTTTGTACAGACACACAGAAAGTTAGATGACTGAGCGGAAACAGTAACTCATCCCCTTGTCCTCTGAAATGCTAAGGAGGTAAAGGTGACTTTGGCTTCCTCCTCTTACTCTCTGATCTCTCAGTATTTTTCTCTGTATCTGACTGTGGATTTTTATTGTTTAGACCAAATAAGAACTTCTTTTTGCCTTCCTGTTCCAGGACTATATTACATCTATTTCAGGTTTTGGTCAAAGGGTCCCAAAAGAATTCTCACATAATTCAGAATGCCAAGTCTATAGGTTGCTCTCTACAAACTGACAGCAAGACATCATTGCTGAAGGTAAAACCTACACACAACTCATTGAACATGGAGATGTCGAGGTGGTATTTATATAGATCCTTTACCTCTATATCCCAGTGTCTTCATTACTGGACGGTACTTTGCATGCTATCAAATGAGAAACAAACACCAAGCCAGACACAACGCTTTATTTTCAACTCTTCATCTGTAAGAAATTCTATAGCAATGATGGCACAAGTGTTGTGAGAGTAATCAACCAATAACTCATCTCACTTAAGACCCAGTCCACAAGATGGCAGCAATATCTGATGCCGTTTGGTGACTAACAACTTGAGACCAGATAGCCAACTGACTTAAGGCAAAAAAATTAACTAAAGAAGAAACATGAAAAAATGTAGTGGTAAAATGACTCCTAATGATATCCTGCAATACTCATAAATCATTGCCTTGTACAATCATCATCAAAGAAGCATCCTCATTCAGAAGTTAAGAATATAGAAACCTATAGCTGAACATTATGCAGAGAATGAGAGACTTTGGAACTGAGCCCTAAATGGGATGTCTGCATCAAACCTCTCCCCTTAGAGCTCAGAGAACACCAATTAAAGGTAGGCAAAAAGAATGTAAAAGTCAGATGGAAAGTAGGTCACCGGGAAAACAGGATCTTCTAAATCAACACAAGCACAACACATTCTGAAAACAAGTCCCAGTTTACAGCTGGGTAGTAAATGGCTTTGATCCCTAGGAGGAATAATACTGTAAAATAAAATATGGTTATACTCACGTAAGAGTCTAGAGCCATGAATGACCATCATGTCTATAATTTAATTGTGAAAAACAGGTCACTAATAGGTACATTCTTGTAAATACATAAGAACTAATTTGTATCTGTAGAAATATGTAAAGAATAATGAATAATGCAAAAAGTTGAAATTATGATAAGAAGAAATATCAGTGGAATTAGTTTTTGTATTTTATGTTTCCATATATTTGGACATTTTATTAAATCTCACACATTTCTGCAAAGGAATACTACTTGGGTTCAAAGACTGTCATGTACAGAATTGTCACAGTGGATGACAATGTAGCCCAGTTGATTGATTACTTTCTTATTATGTACACAGTCCTGGGTGGTTTGCCATTTTGTATAAACTAAACATGGTGGCATAAACCTGCAATTCCCATTCTGCAGAGCAATAGGCAAGAAAATAAAAAATCAGTAATCTTCAGACACATAATATACAGATGCACACAGTGTTCCATATAACTATGTCTCAGAAAGAAAGCAAATAGTGAAGGGAGGGAAGGAAAGAGCAAAGGAGAAGTAATTTTCGGTTGAGATGGACATAAAATCAGACAAAGAAAAAGAAAGTAACTTAGATTAACTGAAATGTCTACCATTTAGAGAAAAGAAATCTGAGGATGCCCTCTATGCAAGCCTAAGGAGAGATTTTAGCATGCAATAGTTAATGCTTAAAATGTTACATGTGATAATAGGATCCAGAGCAGCCTGACAATAAATATTTTTTGCCTTGTGAAAGTATGTGAGGAAAGCACTAGGTCTCATTTATTAGTATAATGTGGAATGTTCAATGAATCCTCAAGCCAAGTCAGAAGACAGCATCTATCGTCATAGGAACATATCCATGGATCCAGGGCAACTTGCTTTCCTTCAGTATTGTTCTTGTGACATGTATTCACACATAAGTAAAAGAAACTCATTTCTTTTGTGAAGTAACAGAATAAAACATTTCAGTCATCTAAACCAGTAGAAACTTATAATCCCAACCCGACATCAATTTGAGAAAATTTTAGGGACTATTGAGACTTCAAAAAAGATCTAGGAGTAAAGAATTTTAAAACCCTATTAAGGAAGCCAAAAGTATTGAGGTTCAAGATTTATATCTGGGAAAACTGAATATGCAATGCTATCTCATTAATAACAATATAAAAGTTTACAGTAAAAGGAATTGATGAGAAACATATTATATCCCTGTCCTTTGGCATTTTACAAACTACTGTGGCACAAGATTTAAGCATGAAAGTAATTTTGGAACAAGTATGTTCACAGACAGTTTTAGGCTATTTTATTATCACTGTATTACCTGTAACACTGAAAAGTAATAGTTCTTTCCTTCATAGGCCAACAGAAGAATTGGTACTTTTTAGTAACTCTTTAAATCATTCTCACATTCTCAAGTGTTTTATATTTGTTGCCTCATTCTTCAGTCCCCATTCCAGATCATCACACCAATACTCAGAGGACCAGGGCTCTTAGGAGGTATATGCCACCCCGCACTTCAGCTACATCTGCCACTGTAGTTAGCCCTCTTCCTGCCATGCACTTCCATAAAGCCTCATACATTTGTGTAAATTTTTTTAATGGGAAACCAAAATACAAACAATGCAAGCAATCATAAATTTAAAGGAAAGTAAATAAAAAACAAAAACAAGCAAGCAAACAAAAAATCATTTACATGTGCAATAGGTACTTCCAGAGCCAAGAAGATGAGACGCTTGCGATCAAACAGATTGGCTCTGTAGGTTTCTCAAACAGTAGAGATGGAAATATAGCAATTTTCACATTTAATCAATGAAAACTATCTAATTGTGAAGATTTTTTTGGACTGTAGAAAGAAAAATTAACCATTATTCATTATTACTGGATACTATATGATTTTAGTCCTTTTCTTATTGATTAATCCACATGTCTAAGAAATTTATGAATAATTGCTCATTAACCTTCTTTAGATTAATTAGGCAGTGACAAATCCCCAAATGTTCATTTACTGATGATGGCACAAAACAAATATTACATAACCAATCAACAGAATATTATTCATTAGTGAAAAGTAAAAGAAAATATTTCAAAAATCAAAGTGACTTTTGACCAAATAAAAGATATTGAAAGAATACATTAAGGAAATACTCAGACTCAGTGCATAGGGAAACAGGGACCCTAGCAGTAATGCCCAGTGGAGGAATAAAGCTTTGGGAAGTTTGAAAATTGTCTTTGCAAATATAGCTGAATCAGACATTAAAAATAAGTGCAAAAGTACAAGAAAGACCCTAAAAACTACTAGATAGTATATGTTATAATAGTTAAAATTGTAGCATTTAGGTTTTTATCATTACCTGGATATATTAGCAGAAAAGCATCCAAATTTTTGTGTTCTAATTTCATCAAGGTAACTCTAAGCAAATTAGTGCCAAATAAGTTAGGTAGATCGCTTTATGTAGTTCCTAGAAATGAAAAGCTGTATTGAAAATTACTTCTTACTTTCCAAGCACATGCTTCATGAGATGTACCATACACAGTATTGAATTAAGTGATTCGAGATAAATATGATGTAATTGCCTCTTGCTATTATTTAACCATATCCATCATATTTGTCTTAATCTAAATATTTCTGAATTTGTTAGTATTACAATTGGCTGGGATTAGTCACATTTTGTGAAATTCTAGATCTTGTTCCAGTGTGAGAAACATCTTACAGATTTTTTTTCAAAATTCCCCTAAATGCAAGCTTGAGATACACTATACCTGTATTACATGGAATTTTGCCTCATTTTATTGATATTTGCAATTCTAAAAATGCACTTTTCCTATCATTTTGAAACATCTACTTTTATTTATGTTGATGTAATTGTGCCTCTGAGAGCACAAGATGCATGTACACAGATTCGGTGGAAGCTACATGTGTGTTTCAGACCCTTAGAGCTTGTGTTCGGGACCTGAATTGGATTTTCTGAAAGAACAGCAGGCATCACTTCACCACTCACACTGTCACGTTATTTGTTTGGCTTTACTCAAGGCAGATCTAGAATATTTGAAGTATTAGCAGTTTAAATTTTAGAGCTCACATAAAAGCATCAACATGTATTTTCAAAAATTATCCATAATTTTAATCAAAGGCATTAATACTATTTTGCTTAGAGCATCTCACTTCTAGATTCAGAAATTCGGTTTGACCTTGGAAATACGTTCTTCTGTTTGCCTTTTAGAAGAATAGGGTAACATGGAGTTCCCAGGAAGAAATGGTAATGTCAGAAATTACAGCCTCATAAAAGCTTTAATTCTCACCATAAAAATAATATATAAAGTAGGGAACTATGAGGGTACTTCACATCATGCGATGTCAGGTTTAGGAGCACTGCTATAAAATTTATAATACCTATCTATTTGATAGTGGATAAGCACAGAGAAGTGTTGCTTAAATAGAGCTGGGCTATAAACAAGTGAATGCGTTGGGGAAAAGTTTGGGGCATTTTTTTGAACAAATGAATGTTGAAGACTGATGTTGAAAAATTGTTTTCTACAGATGAATCCCTAATGCATTTTCTCAATAAAGCACAATGATTGAAATTAAAAACTATGTTATAAAGTATGGATAAGTGTGTCAGTGAAAGTTGATGAACACAAAATACTGAAAAAGGAAATTCCATTCACTAAATTTCTGTGGATAGGCATAGAGTTGCAAATTTAACGTCGGCCAGCTAAGCACATGGAATCCTACATTAACTAAACTTAGCCAATACTCATGCCCCAAAGGCCAGGACACTCTGTATTCTGATGCATATTGGTCATATCTCAACACTATGGATATGTTGCTGGTTTGAATTTTCTTGAGACAGTATTTGAATGATCAGAATATGAGTATGAAGCCACAATTTGAAACAGAAGATTGAATAAATCAGGTTGCATTCACCTAATGATGTTGCATTTAAATACTCTTATATCTTTTATGTGAGTGAAATAACTTTTATAACATTTTTTAGCAAATTTTATGGTAAGAACAAAATCTTTAAGTAATCCTTTTATTCAATTTTTCATTTGTTTTTAAACTAGAAAGAATACAGAATTTAATGTTCTTCTTTAGGTCATTTATTAAGAAATGTGTGTAAAAAATTTATTAGCCTTCTTTTCTTTTTCTTTCTGGTTTTGAAGGCTAAGTCTCATTATCTGGCCCAAAAAGCCCTGGAATATAACATTCATCCTAATGTATCAGCCACATCAGGACTGTAGAATTGATGATAACACATCCAATTATTTTAGTCATTTTTATATACTAACTTGGAGAGTTTTATGTTTAACTCTATATTTACATTGCTGTGTATTTTACTATACATGTCATTCTCCCTTAATTATGTTTTACTCAAGCATTTGCTCAAAATAGAGCTTTTATCTTAGCACTACTAGTGTACTCCAATTTGAAAACCATTCCAGAGAAAGGTGTCATTTGAGATAAACTAACAAAAATACAAACATATCACTCACTTTATTTTATTAAGATGTTTTAGGAGATTCTGGAGTTATTGTTCATCATTTCTGCAGGAAACTCTCTTCATCTTGTCCTTTGTCCAACAGAGTGATACTTGTATTCTCATTGTTTCAGTTTGCCCTCCAACAAAAACACTGGACTTTTGCTGAAGATGAAACCAATGTGTAGAAACAAAGGATCTGCCAAAAAGAATTTATGGCTTCCATTGAGCCACTAGATTAATGATGCTTCATGTCCCCTCTAGATTCCCTTATGTAAACTAACAATTTTGTTACCTTTAAATCTACTTTTAATATTACTTATTAGTTTTACTATGTCACTTGCTTTGAAAGTATATTATTTAACAGGTATATGATCCGCTTACATCTTATCTATCCTATTGGGGTGAACAATATGAAAAATATTTCTTTTTAAATTTTTATTTAAAGTATAAATAATCTTACTTTACATACAATTCCTAGTTGCTTCTACTTCCCATCCTCCCATTCTCCCCACCATTCCCACATCCCACCCCTTCCACTCCTTAGAGAGGGTATGATTTCCCATTGGAGATCATCTAAGTTTGTCACAAGCCTAGGCCCTTCAATGTGTATCTAGACTCAGAGAAAATTCCTCAACAGGGAATGAGCACTCAAAGTCCATTCATGCACCAGGGATAAATACTGGTTCCACTGCTAGAGGCCCCACAAAATGAATAAATGCTTTAATTAATGGTACTATAAAATAAGCAAAATATCTTTACTGCATTATTCATGATTAATAAAGATTGAGAAATGATGACTTGCCTGGTCTACTAAATAACAGATATTTAGAGAATCTCCTCACTTCTTTGAAAGCCATGATATGCATGTAAAGAAGCACTTTTCCATGTGCACCTGGGCATAGGTTTAATATGCTATCAGGCAGCCATGAAACACATGCTATAGTGAACATCTGCTTTCTCGCCACATGAATATTTTTGAGTACTGCAAAAATAGGCAAAGAGTAGGTGCAGATACAATTATTGCTTCAGATTTATAATTTTCAAAGGAAAATTGCAGCTTTCATTACTCCTCTCTAAATTTAGACAAATGAATGCAAAATCAGCAAATGAGTTTTTGATGTTATATGTTTATGAGTCTGCAGCAGAATCTCTGCTTCCCAGTTTTTTTTGCATTTTTTATTTTGAATAAGTGTTCCAGAAGATGAAGACTGAAGAATAAGTTCTAAAAGTATATGTTATTCTTTGTACCTGTGATGTAGTTTGCTTCATTAGTTTATATCTGAAAAATTTAAATGATTCTGTACTGATCTGTGAGTATTTGGGAATGGGAAAAATAATAAAAATAACTTGTATGAAGCCGGGCGGTGGTGGCGCACGCCTTTAATCCCAGCACTCGGGAGGCAGAGGCAGGCGGATATCTGTGAGTTCAAGGATGGGCTGGATCGATAGCCTCCAAAACAATACAGAGAAACCCTGTCTCGAAAAACCAAAAAAAAAAAATAACTTGTATGAAAAGAATATATTATTAATGTAAACTTATCTACTGGATCAGTAAAGTCACAGCCTTGCCTTTTAATTGTAACTGTTCTTTTGTGACTATGAGTAATTAATGGGTTCAAAGGAAGTTCTCCCCCAAAACTAAATACTCACAAGTATTTAAATTATAATGTTAAGGTTCTGTGAGTTTTCTTTCCACTTCAAAACCCATAAAGTAACAGGAAGTATTCACTTGAATAATTTAATGGTCTAGATTTTTGATTATTAGGTTGCTTATTTGACCTTCTTTTGGCTTGTTTTGTTTTTAGAATAATTTGTGGTTAATATGAATTTTCTCTTTGACTTTGTTTATATTTACTCATGATTCCACACAATAACATGTCTGTCATCTATCATTCTGCAGTTCTCCTTCTGAAGAGATTTGCATTGTCAGAGAAGTCAAGTACTTACTTCAAGAGGGCTCCAGTGTCAGCAAGTTTATTGCGGGTTTTAATTAAGTTCCATCTAACGCTAATACTCAATACTTCTAACTATATAATGGAGATAAATTTCATAGAAACATGATGTAGATACACAGAACCTTTTTCATGGATAGAAGGTTAGAAGTAATTCACAGTGGGCCCAGAAATTTCTTAGGGTGCTCTTTTTCCATAGGAAGCATTAGTTAACTCCCATTACTTCAGAACATGTTGAAGGATTTACAAAAAAAGCTGTCATAGGCCAGGACTATTTACTATTTTTAAAGTAAACTTTAGCATTCATTCAGTGAAGTAAGATTCACATATTTCAAATAAATAAATATATATATATATTAATATTCTTTCCTCCCTCTGTCTGAAGTACTGTCATGCCCCCGGTCCCCTATTCCATGTATTATAACATTCCTTTTTTACTACATGAGCTCTACCATATTTTTTCTTCACCTCCCCTTCAAAAATCTCTGCTTTTCTCATGGAAACAAATGCACATCATGTTTAGATTATGTAAACCATTGGGATATAATTTAGGTCTAGATTAATACAGTGTTTTAATTTTAAACTTTCCCATCTTCTACTGCTTAGATATCACAAGGGTGAGGAGTCATCTTTAAGTTAGAATTTGGAATGTCATTGATCACTCTGGAGGTGGTAGAAAGTACATATTTATATAATATTTAGCTAAGTGTAATACATAATGTGGTGTATCATGTGCCTTTTTTGTTAGAATGAAATGAAAAAGAAGACTAGCAATTTCATAATCTGCAGTGCATGTAAACATGGCTTCAAAATCCAAAGATGAAAGAGACATTGACTGTGTGGAGGAAATAGGGAATAAGAATAATTAATTCAGGAATTGATATTTCTTTTCCAGAAGTTTTAAAAATGCACTGATGTCAATGGCTTGAAAACTTAAGTGGGAAAAGTCAGTTTACTGTTATATAGCATCTTTCTCTGGAAACAATTCCCTTGTTTATCTCATTGAAAGAATCCCTTGTAGTTGTTAAGTACAGATTTCCCCACATCAACTGCAAAATAACATTTTAACCACTACTAGAAAAGGAGATAACTACAGTAGCTCCAAAGAACATACCCACATTAAGAATTTCAACTGAGATGAGAGGAGTATTAAAGCTAATGTGCAGAGTCTTGGAGAATTCCTTATAGGACAAATATGAAAACACTAGTTGTAAACTAGCTTATTGAAGTGCGTAATTGGATAATGGCAAAATAAATAGGAATGTATGAAGCAAATCTACTATCATGACAATTTTATTTTCCTTAATATGATTCAGGTGAAATAAGGCAGAAAAAGAATGAAGGGAAATCATTTTTACCAACATGAATTATCGTGTTATTTTTCCTTATGTCAATTTTGTGTTTTAATGAAGATAAAATGAATCTAAATTCCACAAGGAGTTCACTAAGTCCAGCCAGGTTTTCTAAACACATAGTTTCTCTTAATTAGACTACAGCCATGCCACATCACCATTCACCATTTCATCTGAATTCATCTACTCATTCTTTTAGAAAATATTTACCAGACACAGTTAAAGTAGTTGTAGTTTCCAAGTTAAACAAAAGGAAGGCTTACATTTGTTCTGATGGTGATCCATTCATGAGAGTATGATAAGAATGCATTCCTTTTCAAAAGTAAACATAAATATAAAAGAATACATGAAACAATAAATATAGCAACTTGATAAAATAGCCAACTCAAGAATACAGTTCAATTATGGAGGTAAGTAAAGTCCCTGAGTAGATGACAATTGAGGTGAAATCTTAAAAAAAATAGCAACGTACTTATTGCATTTCCTGGAGCAAACATGTAACATGCAGAAGAAATAATGTATACATATTCATTGGGATCTGAGTAATACTGAATAAGCAAGCAAGGAATAAGACAGGTTTAGTGACATGTACTTGTGTCCTCAGTAGAGCAATCCAGTGTGGGTTACATAGTAAGGTCAAAAGTTGATATGTAGCAAAATATTGCCTTATACCAGCAACAAAAACAAAACAAAAACAAAAACAATAAAACACAGAGAAATAATAAACTAGAGTCAAAACCAATTAGGTAAAAACAGATAAGGACACTCTTAGCAGGCACAGAGGATTCCTAAGGATCTAGTGAAGATAAGCAGGCAGGGGGATGGCTGCATGGAATATTCCATTGAGGTTTCACTCGATTTTAATGTAACAGGCAGTAAGTATCAGTCTCAAAAGGAAGAAAAATGATTAAACATCATTTTAAAAAGATGACTGCAACTGTCAGAGGAGGATGAGTGTTCATGGAAGCCTAGAAATTTCCAAACAGTTAAACTAAAAATCAGAGATTCTGCTTCAAATCTTCAAATGCTACATGTGAAAACACCTGTGATAATGTCAAGTGAGTAAAAGTTTAAGAAGTTGTACCTAGATATCTGAGATAGGTTTCATTTCCTACATCTTATTTGCCTTTAAAGTCAAAAAGAGCACAAGAAATCACCAAAAGAGATTTATTTTCAACGTGAATGTTTTTACACAGTATACGATTACAGAGTGAAAACCTCATTTCAACAGGTAGAGACAGGTATATGTTTTATTGCTGTGAATTGAGGGAGCGTGAGGAAGACAAGAGAGAAGTGGTTACTGATTTCTTACAAGTGTAGTGTGCTGCTTAGATTTTTGTCAACTTGACAAAGCCAGAGTCATCTGGAAAGAGGGAAACTCAATTTACCAGATGCCTCCATCAAATTGCCTGTAGAGATAGTATCTTGGTCAATGATTAAGGAGGGAGGACTCAACCTAGTGTGGCTGGTGCTATCCTGAGTAGGTGGTCCAGTGTTGTACAGTTAGGCAAACTAAGCAGTTTTCAGAAACAAAGCAGTAAGCAGTGTTCCTCTATATTTGTACAATGCATTTGGTTTCTTCCCTGTCAGCCTTAATGAACTCGAAGCTGAATTAAACCTGGTCTTTCATCAGTTGCTTGTGCCCATGTTGTTTATCATAGCAATATTAAGAAAATGTATATTTGCAATAGCCAGGGTCCTGGGAGTTCTAGTTTTAACACAAACCTTGGATAGACGGTTAAGGCAGATGAGTTGATTGGAGACCAAGGGTAAAATAAATTTAGTTTAAAAGTTTCAGGAAAGTATAACTTTAATGGAAAAGAAGCTGAAGTCAAGTGTGAGATTGATGTGTTTTGATGTAAAGGTTTGACGACAAAATTGTTCAAAGATATTTAACTCTTGACTTCAGCAGATGAATCAAAATTTTATGTTACACAGTTCCTTCTTCCTCAGAAAGTTCAAAGTTTTTTCTTTCATTTTAGTTAGCATTGTGAATCAGAAGCCCAGGTTAAATTTGATATTCATTGATATTTAATATCAGTGAAAGATAGTGCACATAAACCATAAGTAATTTGTAAATAACATCTTCCTGTAGTGAAACCTCATGTTATTTTCCCAAAGTAGCCTGAATTTTCATTGTTTCTTTGGTCTAGACTTTTGTTGTGACTTGTTAATTAAATAGTGGTATTCTAAAATTACAGACCATTTCCTAAGCAAACCATAAGATTTCCTTTTTAGACTAAACCCATAAAGACAAATATGGACATAAACATAATTCACATGTTCAAGATCATAAGCATTTCTATTGTTTTCCAATTCACTGTCTTTTTTGTTTTAGAAACAATCTTACTTTACAAATCAATCACTCCCATCCTCCCATGCCCCCTACCAATGCCCACAACCCACCCGACCCTCCTCCCCAAGGATACTGAGGCCCTCCACAGGGGACTATCAAAGTCCATCACATCATTTGGAGCAGGGCCTAGGCCCTTTTTCTTGAATCTGGACTGCAATAGTATCCCTCCACAGGAAACCGGCTCCCAAAGTCCATTTGTGAACTAAGAATAAACACTGGCTCCACTGTTAGAGGTTCTGTAGAATGCCCAGGCCTCCTGGCTGGCACCCACATTCAGAGGGCTTGGTTTAGTCCAATGCTGGTTCCCCAGCTTTACAACTAGGGTATCTGTGCTCTCATTAGTTCAGGTCAACAGTTTCTGAGGGTATCTCCTGCAAGGTCTTGGCTCATTTGCTCATTTTTTTTGTTTGTTTATTTTGTTTTTGTTTTATGAGACAGGGTTTCTCTGTATTGTTTTGGAGGCTGTCGGTCCAGCCCAGCCTCGAACTCACAGAGATCCGCCTGCCTCTGCCTCCCGAGTGCTGGGATTAAAGGCGTGTGCCACCACTGCCTGGCTCATTTGCTCATTTCTACTTCCTCTCCACAATCGAATTCTAGGAGTATGGCCCATTGTTTAGCTGTGGGTGCCTGCTACTGCTTCAATCAGCTAGTAGATGAAGGGTCTAGGATAGTCATCAATCTCAATATAATGTTAAGGCATCAAAGGAATTCTCTCAATCACTGCCTAGATTCTTATTAGGGGTCATCCCTGTGGATTCCCAAAGATTCCACAAGTGCCAGACCTGTCTCCAAACATATACTCGCTCCCTCTACCAAGGCATTTCCTTTCTTGCCTTACTCTATCAGTCCCTGTCGCACCTGCTGTGTGGCCTGCATCCGAGAATGTAGCGAGGTGGTCGGGATAGATGACACAGAGAATGGTCGGTTGCTTTAAGAAAACTTTATGCTTCCCAAGTCAGCTTAGGAGGAGACCCCAGTCTGCTTAGGAGAGAGCTCTCAGGAGAAGTCTCTCCAAGAAAAAAGAGCTTCCCTTTTTAAGGACTTCTGCCATCCATCTACATACAATTCTTTCCAGACCTCTCACCCTCCTGGCTGGTGGTTTAATCTCCGGCCCCAGAATTGGGGGGACACCGCAGGGGGGACAGGAAGAGGCATCTAGCCATAGGGGATGTGAAAGTCATGGTATCTCAGTGAGCAAGCCCTTATCTGAGCCCTATCAAGAGCTTTAAAGCACTGAATTGTTTTCAGTAAGCATTACACAGCTGCCTGCTCCAAGGCCGAAGGGGAAGTGGGTTTCTGCTCAAGGTCTGGTGTCCCCACAATTCACCCCTTTTTATTTTTAAATGAAGCACTCCTGGCTTAGGTCAAGTAGGGTCACCCTCCATGGCCCCCCTTTTTTTGGGGACCTTGAACCCCTGTCTTAGGTGGGAGGGGGTCTTCCCCACAGGTTGTCCGTCTTTGGAGTGGCCCCACCCTTAGAATCATCTGTAATAAGGTTTTATGGCTATCGGGATTGCCATCGGAAAGGCACTTTGAACTCAGCATGAAGCCAGAATGCCTACTGTCACTGTTACCATTCCAAGGACCCCCACTGACATAGCACCTCTCTGTCATCTGCCCATCCCCCGATTTGGGCCTTAGCATTCTACCACCAGCCTTTCTTTGCTACAAGGGTGATTTATAGTTACAATTTGACGGTCAAAACAGTGATAACGTTTACAATCATTTTAAGATCTACTTAGGAAAGCATTAGAGAGTGCACTTGCACAGATACATTAGGTACAATCATTGATGTTACACATGTAGCATTATAAAAAATATGAACAAGAGGCTTGTGCACTATTTACAGAGTACCAATTTGTTCCTGTGGTGATGTAGTCTGTCGATTTAATGTCAGTAGTATCAGCCGAACATATAACCCGAGTCAAAGTCTTTTTGTCGCACCAGGACAAACCACATTTCTCCAGAAAAACACACTGGCATAGGTGTGATTCCAGAAACAGGAACTAACAAGTCTGATATTTCAAATGACCATGTCCTGTTCAAATACTGAAAAGAGGCTTTTGCCACTCATCACAGTCCATACCAATGTCCAAATGTTTTAAATGGGTCCTTTTTCCCCCAAAGGGAAAAGCTGGCAAAATAAATTCTGTTGTTTTAAGGTGTATCAAAGGCTAGCTGTTAATCTTCCAGTTTTGTTGGCTTTGGGATGAAAACTCACGGGTCCAGGAGGTTGATGTAGCAAGCCTGATGAGAAACTGGAAATCTTGAACTGACTGTTTTATTTCCTGTCTCGGGCTGTAGATTTGATGACATCAAGGGTTAGGAACACTGACTTAGGAGATCTCGAACTGGCTTGAGCAGGCTCCCACGGTCTCAGGTCCAGTTTTCTCTGCTCCATGCATCTCACCAAATGTTGTGACAGCTACTGAAGCTTTATTCTTTTCCTGTAAGAAAACACAAACATGCCCTCGAACCCAAATTAGGGTCTTCTCTACTGTCTAGTGTATGGATGTTTCCATTTGACCTGAGTAATAGTTGTTTAACTTTCATTATGTCAGAATCTGTCTGAAGCAGATTCCTCACTGGCATTTACATTTTTAAAATTTTTAAATGAGGAGTGGATTATTTAATGAATCATGTGGGGACTGGGGACATTTCTCCCCCTTTTATTTTTAAATTTTGTTTGAACTGTTGAAGTTGGACCATAACAGTAGAATGATTTGTCTACCCTCCTTAGTCAACTATCTGGGTGAATTGGGATCACTATTTAAAGTATTAGTAGATGTCCTTTAAAAGGGACATAACCATTAAGTACCTTGGAGAATCATTTAAGGATTGTAAACTATACTATGTCCCAAATAGTCTCTTTTTTTTTTTAACCTGTAGCTCTCACTAGCTGACAAGGCCTCGTTTGCATCTGAACTGACAAGGCCTAATTTGCATCTACACAGACACCTTGGGGGGGGGCCTGCCAAAGTGGCAGGACAGTTCCCTGAAAAACCTCTCTCTCTCTCTCTCTCTCTCTCTCTCTCTCTCTCTCTCTCTCTCTGACTGGCTCTGAGGGCTTAACTTGAATTTTTTGTTAAAATATTAACCGACTGACTGGATGTTTCTTTTGGCTATATCTAAATCGATTTAGGTAGTTTTTAACTGTTTGAAGGGATTTAAGTATCCCTATAATCATATCCAAGGCAGTTAGAACAGTTGCTTTTGTCAACATTTACGCATTTACATTCCACACTTCATACATACTGACGTGGCCACATCCATACACACAGACCATGCATACATATCTCTCCTTTTGCCTAGATTATGATTAGTTTGTTGAACTGAAACTTCTTTAACAGAACAACTCCAGTCAATCTTTTAATTACAACAAAAGGTTGAAAAAGTCCTGTATGTCCCTCGTCATTTCTTCATTAGAGAAGTTTTGAGCTACACTCAGGGGCTACAGCCATATCCACTCCTTGTAATTCTGTAGATGCAAAGTGGAAAGGCCAGGCTTTTGCCAAAAGTTTTTAGAGATGACTCACAAAATTCAGTAACCTACCCTATATAAATGTAACCAAACATTTTTATTTTATATACCTTTGTCTTTTTCTTTACTGAATACTAATACCTCATTTATTAACTGTTACCAGTTTATTTAATTTACCCATCTTTAATCTATCTTCCCATTGAGGATGATCCTCCAATCTACCCTCCAACTGAGGGCAACTTCTTATCTTAGGTTCCCTTTCTTTTTTGACCTTTGTTAGGTGAGGGCCTAGACATTTAATCCAATCCACCCTTCAACTGAGGGTTTAATCATGGAGATATTAAATATTTTTAATAAAGCAGATTCCCCTTTTAGGAGGGGGAAACTCAGACTCTCGTGTTGGCAGCAGCCACTCCCAATGTATTTATTAGTGCTATAAAGGCGATGAATGGGGAGCTGCAGTGACTAACTGGCATCAAAACGGTGGGAGGGGTTTTCCTCACTAGTGCCCATACTTCCCTTACCTGAGTTTGGCAATGTTTGGATCATTTTTATCATGGCGAGCATTCCTAGTGTCGGGAGCAGAGTCGGGGTCAACATGCCTGATGCACCATTCGGGGACCCAAATAGGCTTCTCACTTCCTGGAGGGAAAACACAAACAGCCCCTTGGACCGTAGCTAGTAGGGGAGTGGGTGGCTGCCATTTTCCTGTAATCAAATCCTTCCATCTGACCCATCCCAAAGACTGGGAGGGTTTGTTCCAATGTCTCTCCATAGCAGACAAATTATTACTGTCTATGGTCAAAAAATTTAAAATATAAAGTATGGTGGGTAACTGAATATTGGGGGAGGTGACATATTCCCCCTTTTTTATTTTTTTAAAATACTGTTTGAGAGTGGCATGGGTGCGCTCCACAATGGCCTGTCCGGTGGGGTTGTGAGGAATACCAAAAGAATGGACAATGTGATGTTCCCTGCAAAAGGCAGCAAGTCCCCTGTCTCAATCCTCCTGATCACTACTGCTCTCTTCCCCCCTCATCTTTTCCCCCTCTCCCCTTCTCAACTTCCTCTCCCCCTGTGTCTGCTCAGGGATTCTTTTCCCCCACTCCTTCTTCTGGGGACCATGCATTCTTCTCTTGGGGTCCTCCGTGTTTCCTAGTTTTTCTGGTGATGAGAATTGTTAAGCTGCTAGTCATTTGCTCTATGTCTAATATCCATATATGAGTGAGTAATACCCTGATTGCCTTTTTGTGATTGGGTTACCTCATTCAGGATATTTTCTTCTAGCTCCATCCATTTGTCTGCAAATTTTAAGATTTCATTGTTTTCATCCACTGAGTAATACTCCATTGTGTAAATGTACCATATTTTCTCCATCCATTTTTTGTTGAGGGACATCTATGTTGCTTCCAGGTCTTGGATATTACAAACAATGCTGCTATGAAAGCAGTTGAACAGATGTCCTTGCTATATGAATGTGCATTCTTTGGGTATATGTCCAATAGTGGAATTGCTGGGTATTGAAGTAGACTGATTGCTATTTTCTTGAGAAACTGCCATACTGATTTCCAAAGTGGTTGTACAAGTTTGCATTCCCACCAACAATGCAAAAAAGGAGTGGTCCTCTTTTTCCAATCCTCTCCTGCATAGACTTTCATTGGATTTTTTGATTTTAGTCATTCTGGCCAGTGTAATATGCTACCTCAGAGTTGTTTTGAGTTGCATTTCCCTGATGGCTAAGGATTTTGATCACTTTCTTATGTGTCTTTCAGGCATTTTAGATTCCTCTATTGAGAATTCTCTATTTAGTTCTGTACCCAACTTTTTAATTGGGTTGTTTGTAGTTTTCGTGCCTAGTTTCTTGTATTCATTGTATATTTTGAATATCAGCCATCTGTCAAATGTGGGGTTGGTGAAGATATTTTCACCTTCTGTAGGATGCTGTTTTGTCTTATTGACTGTGTCCTTTGCCTTACAGAAACTTCTCAGTTTCAGTAGGTAACCAAATATTAATGTCGATTTCAGTGTCTATGCTACTGGTGTTAAGTTCAGGAAGCAGTCTCCTGTACCAATTTGTTCAAGGTTGCCTGCCTCTTTTTCTCTTCTAAGAGGTTCAGTGTGGCTGGATATATGTTTAGGCCTTTGATCTATGTGGACTTAAGTCTTGTGCATGGTGATAGATATGGATCTATCTGAAATCTTCTCCATGTCAGCATCCAATTATGCCAGCACAATTTGTTGAAGATGCTTTCTTTTTTCAATTTTAGCCAAAACAACCTTGTCCAATAAAGGAACTTCCAGAGGCATCACCATCTCTGAAATCAAGCCATATTATAGAGCTTTAGTTCTGAAAAACATTTGGTATTTGCCCAAAAATAGACAGATAGACAAATGGAATTCAATTGGAATTCCTGTTATTAACCCACACACCTGAGAATTGACAAAGCATTTATATTTTTAAAACTTAAAAAAATGTCAAGCTCTGAAAACAACTAAATCACTCAATATTTGATTTGCCTTATCCACTGCAGTTTCTCCACTATTCCCACATATGGTCATTGTCACATGGCCCATACTACAGTATAGACTTAGATAATGATTAATGTCAACTAATTCAGTTACCAAAATATTTATCTTCCTTTTCCTTTACTGTCTTCTCCTTCTTTATTCTTTCCTTTTGCTTTTCTGAGACAGGATTTCACTCTGTATTCCAGGCAGACATCAAATTTGCCAAACTCTTCTCTCAGGCTTCATAATAGTGGGGTTTAGATATGTGCCATTAGGCCTGAAAATAGTTTTCTTTCTATGATCATGCTTGAACATCAAAGTACTGTGTAAAGTTATGAAACCTGAAATTGTGGAGGCCACCACTGAAATATTTGTAAAACCGTTTATTGAACTAAATATAGTGAGTAAACTCCTACTACTTTCATGTAATCCATTTAATATTCTTAAGTTAAATGCATGGTTTTCTACTGGTTATATAGTTATCACTTGATTCTCAACATACACATATAAGCAACATTAGAAATGTAATGCTCTACAAAAGAGTGTTCACATATTAGAGAGGAAACAAAGGAGTTAGGTGGATCATTAAAATAAAGCCAAGTGTGATTTAATATTTAGCTATTTGCCTACCCATTCTGTTTTTAAATTAAGTGCCATAAGCTATTCTTTGTAGTAGAGCATACATGATGCAAACATGATATCATCACTTGTTCCAATTATGTGCACAGAGTATGAAGGCACTGTTCTAATATAACTTAAGGCAAGCTTATATAATGACAATGGATGCTTGTCTACTAGAATCCTAAGAAATTGCAACCATTGTGAAGCACTTTGTTGAAATTTCAATTTGCCTTTTAAATGATATGAGCATATGATGATAGTATCTCACTATACAATTTTGCCAAAACAAAGCTCTTACCTCTTTGAAGTTTGAATTCTGTATTTCCGTCTGCCAAAGGGACAGTTAAAAATTTAAACACAGCACCCAGATACTCTTTCTTTTTTGCCAGCAGCCTGCTTGTTATTACACACATATTTGAGATGTTTCACTAGGTTCCAATTATCCTATTTCAGGGAGCTATATTGAGTTTTCAATTTTTAATGACCACCTCCTGTAGATTTCATAGTGAAATCTATATGTAGCAAGATATCAGAATATTCAGATAGGATAAAGAACCAGACTTTAAGAGGGTGCTTATACTTTTATAAGGCACTAAATTACATGATGTTTCTGTACGTGGGCATTTCACTGAATGTTGCATTACTAAAGGTATAGGTGTTCTGTGTCCTATTTCAGATCTCTATGAATGTAAGTGAACATTTTCTTTGTTTTTGTCTACTTTAACACCCAATGTAGTTTAAACTGCTAACCCTTGGGAAAAGTAAATTTTAAATGTCTCATTCTGTTACAAACTACTGTTATTGGAGAGGTCTACCCTGTAATCAGATTGGTGAATACACTAACTATCATGGAGCCTTCATTCACTAACTGACGGAAACAGATGTAGAGATCTACAACAAAGAACCAGGCTGATCTCTGGAAATCCAGTCGAAGAGAGGGAGGAGGGATTATATGAGCAAGCCATGTCAAGAACACAATGGAGAAATCTACAGAAACAGCTGAATCATGCTTCTGGAAATTCATGAATTCTAGATCTACAACTGTGAAGATTCCAGGGGACTGAACTAGGTCCTCCATATATGGTAGAGTTGTGAAGCTTGAAGTATTTGAGGGGCCCCTGGCAGTATGACCATGATATAAACCTGATACATGAGCTAGCTTGTTGGGGCCCATTCTGTTGGATGTCTTGCTTATTCTTAATACTTAGGAGAGGGACATGGCATTGCCCCAACCTATTGTTCTAGACAGTGTTAACGCCTCTTGGAAGCTCTTATCCATGAGAAGGATTGGATTTGGGTGTGCTAAGGGAAGATTGTGTTGGTGGGGCAGGAGGAGGTGTTGGGGTTAGAATGTAAAATGAAATTTAAAAATCAACAAATGTTCTAAATTAGACATTGGGATATCATATTAGTTGCCAATTATTATCTTACAGGGAATTCATATTCTATAAGCCTTCTAGTCATATGCTGTTCTTGTATATATGAGAAAATAATAATTTTTATATTATTATAAAATTATTTCAAAAGTGTTGATCTACTGGGCTTAAAGCTGTCACCATTGAATTTGTGTTTGTTGAAATACCTTAAATAGAGATGTATTCATGAATAAAGACAAAAACTAAAATGTGAAAGTTATGCATATTTTCATGTATTTGAATATAATAACAATTTTTTTCATGATAAGCTTGATTCTGTTCTTAGTACAAAATGGTCATCAAATCAATAGATACATCTTTAATAGCAATAAGACATCTGTGGGCCATGAAGTCAAGAATTGTAAATGGAGTAATAGGTGATACCAAGGTATTCCCCATGCCACAAGAAAAGGAGGAAACAAAGAAATACAAAACAGAATAAACTTCAAGCATTTCTATAAGAACAATCATCAAATTTCAGTGTAGGAAAGGCCTCTCAGGATAAGCATATACAAAGTCAAAGTTACAGGAGTAACAACATGAGCAAGGAGAATATATGGTATATTTTTAGGATAAAAAGAAGACAATTATGTAGCACTGCATTCTGCATGTTGGTGAAAGAGTATCAAGAGATAAATCTGAAAAGCCTGGATAGGAAATGGTTAGGAAAGGCTATTATATGAAAATTAAGTTAGCAAAGTTACCCTGGAGCAATAGGAATCCACTAACTGGTGATGAACAGAATAATACAAATTTATCAGGACTTTACTATTATAAATACCCACCATCAGGGAAAATCAATTTAATCACAGTCACAATAGGAAGCAGTTAAAGAATGGCACAAGTATTTCCACATAGTTTCAGGAAGAAAGTTTGTGAAGTAGGAAAAATTACCGGTGAGTTTGAGAGAAAACAGATTGAAGATGAAATAAAAGGAAAATTCCAGGCTGGGCATTGGTGGCGCACACCTTTAATCCCAGCACTCGGGAGGCAGAGGCAGGCGGATCTCTGCGAGTTCAAGACCAGCCTGGACTACCAAGCGAGTTCCAGGACAGCCTCCAAAGCCACAGAGAAACCCTGTCTCGAAAAACCAAAAAAAAAAAAAAAAAAAGAAAAATTCCAAGTGTTCCAAGAGCTGTCATGGGATTACACAGCAGTTGACAACTATTATTTAGTTGTTAGATAACAATGCTTGATAAAGCTGTGGTGTTACTGTCTGTAAATGACCTGTTGCTCTTGTCTGTATTTTCTCTCTTGTGCCACTTCATTTCTTCCCTGAGAATTGCCATGGGTGTGTTTCCACTGCTTATGTATTTTTCTCATGTAAATATCCTTCTATTGAGCACACATGTAGCTGCAGTTGATCAGGAAGATGATTTCTGCTTATACTGTAAAATTCTGAAGAACACAAATAACACTATGATATATTTAATTATTCAGACACACAGGAAAGTAATAGTTTTCTCAGTCACAAAGACAGCTAATTTTAGGCTTCAGAACACATTCAAAGAAAACTGCTTGTTCATGGAGACAAAAATTTGGTTATCCCTTGAGACATTTATAAGAGGTCAGTTTTTCAGGTGTTGTTTGCCCTGCTTCAATTAATATTGGTAATCCTGCCTATTTGTTTTAGAGCTGAAAATAATTGCTGTGAGTTTTATACAGATTAATAAAAATAAATATCAAAGGGGCAAATACTAAATGCTAAGGCTTAATCATTTTGGAACTTATTATCACTAAACATTATTTTAGGCATTTCAGCATATTTAATTAGGGTGTAAATTTTAGGTGACATATTATTATTATTAATAATAGTAGTAGTAGTAGTAGTAATAGCAGTAGTAGTAGTAATAGTAGCAGTCGGTATTATTTTTTACTGTCATAATAAAGTGATTGAAGTTATTCAAAATGGTCTTCATCTTTAATGATTTACATGGAAATGTGTATGATCACAATAATATTTGAGGTTCACATGAATTACTTTTGGAAAATAATGCTTTTGTTGTACCTTTTGAAAATGTTCATGATATGTTACAATTAAACTTTCAGTTTTGGTTATGGCCGGGCATTGGTGGCGCACGCCTTTAATCCCAGCACTCGGGAGGCAGAGACAGGCGGATCTTTGTGAGTTCGAGACCAGCCTGGTCTATAAGAGCTAGTTCCAGGGCAGCCTCCAAAGCCACAGAGAAACCCTGTCTCGAAATACATACAGCATTCTTTCTCATGAATCTATACATATATACCTTCACTCACACAGACACAGACACACACACACAAACACACATACACACACTCACACAGACACATACACACACACACAAGCATGTAAAAGTAGACATATGCACACAGTTCTACACATAAAGATATAGGTAGGAAGAAAATAAGTCAAATAACAGTATTAAAAACTTTAGATGGGCGGGTCATTGGTAGTGCATGCCTTTAATCCCAGCACTCGCGAGGCTGAGGCAGGTGGATCTCTGTGAGTTTGAGGCCAACCTGGTCTACAGAGCGAGTTTCAGGACAACCTCAAAGCAATACAGAGACTCTTTGTCTTGAAAAACAAAACAAAACAACAACAACAAAAAGACTTTAGATGATAACAGAAGGCACACACATACCAACACAGACTACAATGGCTCTGTCAGGCCCATGGATTTGGACATGGCCTTTGTTAGGAGTCCTTACTCAGATATCAACAAGGCTCCAGATAGCAATTAGACCACCTAAGTTAGGAAGTTCTTTAGTCCCCAAGGTTCTGCCTTTCTCTCTCTCTCTCTCTCTCTCTCTCTCTCTCTCTCTCTCTCTCTCTCTCTCTCTCTCTCTCTCTCTCTCTCTCTCTCTCTCTCTCTCATTTCTCCACCATATATACACTCAACATAATAGTGCCTGAAAGATGGTGCCTTTAGAAGAGGGCAGGATTGTAGTTGATCTGTGTTCACCCAAGACTAGTGACCTTGAGTGGAACTATACATGTCCTCCATATGCCCAGGCCTCATGACATTTGGCAGATGGTGATGTAAACTCAAGTAATATAGGAAAGGCCAGAGTAAATTAAATTTACATTGGAAGTAAATCTGAAGTGTCATTAATTTTCTATCTACTTCACATTCATTTTTCTAGGGAAACATATATTTTTTGATCACCTTTTTTCTGATAAATATTTTCTTTCTGATAAATATTTTCTTTCTTACATTTTTAGGGGTGGTGTTGCAGAGAATCAAATTCAGGTCTTCATGCATGCAGGAAGAGAACTCTACCATCTGAACTATATCCTCAGGCCAGATCAATACTTTTCTAAAGTTAGAAAAGTTTATCATGAAGCCAAAAAAATCCTCTGCAGCTAGTATTCTGGATACTGGTGATAATAATTGTGACAGAATGGAAACAGCAAACATTTATTGAATTACTTAGTCATATGCTGCATAAAGATATTTTGTTTAGAGAACTGAAAAATTCCTGTCTCCTAGTAACATAATGCCCTTCAAAATGTCCTCGCCCACCTATATCTCATGTATTTGGGGTGATGAAACTGTAAACAAAATTGTATATAAGAAGTATAGTTATACAGGCTATACTAAAAATTCAATCACATGGAAGGCCGAAACAGGATGACTGACTCCAGACCAATATACACAATGCAGTGAGGTGCTGTCCCAAGAAAAAAAATAGCACCTAAAGTTATGCATCACACATGATAATGATAGTGAGTGACTCTTACTGGTTTATGTAGATCTTGGCCTATATTTTTTATTCTCACTATAAAGTGTACTCCTTGTTATAAATAAAGGCTTAATGAAAAATATATAAATTTTACATGAACTATAAAACCTTGATACACCCCATGCTCCCAAAATGTGATCTCATGTATCATGATCCTTGAAATACACAATGATTTTTAGTGTTGCTATACATGCCCATTCATTGTTCACATTAAAATATCTTGGTTACAGAAATCATGTTTTGTACTTGATTTTTACAGGAGTAGTTCAGTTCCTGATGTCCAAAGTGCACCTAGTTAAGATGTAGAAGAAGTGTATAAGCTGCTTCATAAAAATGTCATGGATTAGTTTTCCATCTCTTGACTTTGGATTAGATTCTGTGACAGTAGAGAATTTTTATAAAAATGCTTCTACTTTTGCTGTCACTCTTATTATGAGGACTTTAATATCAAAGGATATATAGAATTAATATTCTTATGAATCCAAATAAAGTGCATGTTTGTAAAATGTACAAGTACAAACAGATTTCTTATTGAAAAAATTCACAAAATTACAATAAAGAAAAATAATGATGGAGTACGAGCTTAATACTATGAAATAGATTTTGAGGAAAGATACTTTCTTCGTCTTTTTGAGATTTTATTATATCCAAATCAAGGTAGAATTTCCTGTTTCTGAAAAATCTATAATACTCAACTCAGAAATAATTTTGAACTAATCCTTTAAAATTATTATTTAATGAAATGGCATTTTCAGCATATAGGGTTCTATCATCTGAATGCAGAAACAGGGTTGTTCCTTTTACTTTGTGATTAACCCCATGAAGTGTTTGGACAAAGGAGTAACAGTTTTAGAAAAAATATTTGAAGTCATTACAAGAGTTTAACAGTAAAGATATTTGTTTCATTTGGAAGAAAGATTTGAGAAGCATATGTTAATTTATGAAAGTCTGGAGACACCAATATTACATTCAAAAATGTATCCATAGTAGAAAAACCATCTCTAATATTATTTTTCCATTTTAATGTTTTGTCATGTATTTTTCTTTTAAGATTTACTTTTAATTTTCATGTTAAAAGTCAGCCACTTACTGCCAAATTCTTTCAAGCATACTGTATTTGTGTTGGAAAATTTCATCTTCACTCACTATTGTATATTTGGCAGCAAGTGTGTCTACTTTCACTAGGGGAAAAGTGAAGTCATACTAATATCAGAGCACCTAGTTTTGCAGTTCTTGTAAACTTGTATTTGTTACTCTTTGTATTTCAGGAGTAATTCTCCTGAATTCTCATTTTTAAAAGTTCTAAAGAGAATATATTAATTATTATTTTCATGAATGATTAATAGGTAACAAAAGAAAATTAAGTGGATGCAAATAATCTGAAAGAATTTAAAAAAATGAGTTACTTGGTGAAGTAGCAGGTGTTGAATATTTCGGTGTCCTTAATCGCAGTTGTAGGGCTGTGCCAGGTCTAAGAAGATAAGTGAGGCACATTTTTTCAAACACTAGTGAAACATTTGATCACTGTTCAAGTGGCAGACAAGCCTCATTATCACAGTGTCCGGCAGGTGTAGGTATTCAGAAGGTGGCTGTCATTAAAGTGTTTTGTATGTACATGCTAATTTTATTTCTAATTTTCAAGCAGCAGCATTTTCATCAATGCAACATTTGTCATCCTTGCAGTGGGTAGCCTGGGTACAATAAAAGAAAGATAAAGTAATGCTTTTGTGATCACATGGGATGCTGATGAAATTCTGGGAAGGGTATGATAAGAAAATCTATCCTTTTTGTCCCACATGCTATTAAGAAATGGAGATTTAAGTCAGAATGAAAGCCAAAAAGCAGGGGGCATCACTGCACACACATTTTGTTTTGTGTGTAAGAAATGCCACATAGGGATCCACTATTACCTGTACTGTGCCTATTATTTAAAACACAATAAATACTTTATGGTTAACCTAAGGTAGGATATAGAAAAATGTGTGTGTGTTGTTTTTATTTAATCCTTAAAGAAGGCTTTGATTTCATCCATGAGATTAAGTCTCAGAGAGTTGAATGATGCTTCCATAAACAGAGTTGCAGAGAAGATCCACAATTTCAGTCAAGATTTCAGGTTCTAAAACATAAGACATACAGTTACTGCCAAAAGTTCATCCTTCAGCGCAGTATCCAGACTTTAAACTGGAATAAATAAATAGAAAACATTAAACGAGAAATAGAGCAATATAAAGCATTGTGAGACATAATTGGATTCGCCCTCTGCACATCATCAATACTCAATTTGTTTTATTAGTTCTCAAATGTGCTCTGCAATCAGTTTTATGAACCACTCAGTTGGCTTTCAGTTACAACAACAAATGTCCAAACAGCTATCAGTAACGTGACCTCAAATTTTAGATAATTTCTCCTTTAATCACATTTCTCCCCTGCTGCTAAAAAGGGAATTATTCAAAATATGCTTTTCCCAAAACTATTATTTTCAAAAATAGAATTTCATATGCAATTTAAAAAATAAATGCAGCATTAGGTCAATATTTCAAGTAACTAAAGAATGTCTCAATGTTACATCATTTTGTAAATTTAATTCTATATATTTTAAAAATGTGCCAATTAATTGTATCATCATTAGCTCTCTTAGATATCAATTCTATATACATAGGCACGTGAGTTTGCATACTCCTTTAGTGTATTCTTGGTTAAAATTGAAATAACTGTTTTTTATTTTAATTAAAGAACAAATAGCAAATTAGAAGTTTTTCATCTTCCCTATTGTTTTTAATGTTTCATCTTTTTTAATATTATTAAGGAGAATGGCTATGAAAACCTAGCTCATTATTCCACAAAACAAGTATATCACAGTTTTAATACAATATTTGTATCATGCCATATATGATTTAAATATCTAATTTTTCCTCTTTCTTCTTTCATATACCTTTCTTTACTTGACTCTTCCATGAGAAAGGGGTTTTGTTATTCCTCTCTCTCTCTCTCTCTCTCTCTCTCTCTCTCTGTCTCTGTCTCTCTCTCTCTGAGTGTGTGTGTGTTTGTCTACGTGTGTGTGTGTGAGAGAGAGAGAGAGAGAGAGAGAGAGAGAGAGAGAGAGAGTGTGTGTGTGTGTGTGTGTGTATGTTGCACCTTGACAACACTTTTCTCTTAATACTACCAAGACCTTCCCATTATCCATGCAGTCAGTATTCCTCAGTGTCCACATTAGTTTCCCCCTCAGAGTATTGAAATCATTACCTGGCACAAGGCTGCCTACAGAGTACCACAGTGCAATCATCACTTGAGTTTCAAGGTAGTATTCTGCATAAGTCATGAATGACAGAATACATGAAGCTATCCTGTGGCACCTTTTAAAATTCTGCCTTGAAAGGTTATCAGTAAGTATAAAATATAAAATTCTCTAATGTTTCAGAGTGATTTAACAAATGGTGAGACTAAGGGTCACAGGAGTGCCATACTGTGCTTCAAAGAATACAATATCTTTAGGAATTTGTGGTGAAAGCCACAGAGGTAATCTGGATAATTTTCTTCTATAACTGATTTAATAAGGAGAAAAAAAATGTCCTCTTAACTTGTTAAGCCATATATATTCAAGTCTCTAACTTCAGAATGTAATTTTAATCACATAAATTTGTCAAGAGGAAACTCAATTTTGAACCTTGATAAGAATTGGATGTGAAATAATAACATTAATTTGATCCTTATTCTACTGCACATGATATATAAAAATCAGGAAAATGTGTCTAATCCTACAAACCATTGATGTCATTATTATTTACTACACCTTGTAAAATCACTTAACATGTTTTTGTGTTCACATTTATGATCTACTATACCATAGGTAGTTTAATAATGTCATTTTTTTCTTTCAATGAAGACTTTTATGATTGCGGAAACACATATACACAGAGCAAGGCATGCATAAAGAAGGAGCCTCTGCAGAAAAGAAGAGGAACTTGGAAACTTGAAATATAGACTCCTTTCGAGGGGTTGTAGTTTTAATGGTAGTTAAGACATCTTCTAATATAGTGTTGGTCAGTGTGAACAAAGCCAGTGAGTGTGATACGTCCACAATATTTGTGTCAATCATGTCCCTACCTTGCCTTGAAATTATTGTCAGCTTGCATAATGATCAAGGGTCTCCACTGATTGAATCAAAAGCCTTCTAGACCTTGAGGGTCTTCTTTCCTGTTAGGAATATGTGGGACAATTTGCAAGAGAGCCATCAGTTGACAGTGTGTACCCTTGGAACATGCTTTGTGAGTGAGGCACCATCTGTAACACACTAGCAGTGAGACGGTTAGCAACAGTTTAACTTTCACTAAAAGAATATTCAAGAATGCATTTGAAATATTTTTGCTCGTATTATAGGATGATAACATGTAAAAATTGTCTAAAGTATCTATGGCAATTATAATTACAGGCATAACAAGATGGATGGTTTTCATTATTGTAATTTTCTTTCTTGCCACCATCGCCTACTACAAGATATATACCATGGGGCTTGTGTTGCTTTGGCTGAAGAGACTGAGAGACTTTTTGCTGACTAGGTTACCTTCATGAGTTGACCATTGACTCCCCTTTATTATAATATACTGAGGAGCACTAAGAGATAATTTTAATGAGGAAAATCCCTCAATATCATGATTAATTGTAGGATGCATATAAGTTCTTGTGCTTACATATAAGCACTAGGGAAACCGGGAATATTAAATACACATGGTTGTCTCTTTAAAAGGAAAAATGTATAAAATAACCTGGTTTCCCCAAAGATGTCTGGGAGTGGAAGTGGTTAATAGCTTGGTAACGTCTGTGTTGTCTGTACTGACAGACCACACTGGCTCCCTTAGATTTGTAACTTGAGACTGTTTACCCAAATCTATAGTGTTAGCCACCTCTAGACACTAATAATGAGCTTTTAAAAATATATATCTTGGCCCTGAATTCTTAGTTACCTATACAACCCATTTTTATGAAAGTTGTAAATATCTGATATGCAGGATATCTGATATAGAACCCCAAGAGAGTTGGCAAGCCACAGGTTGAGAAACATACTTCTTGGGGACTGACACTCTGCTGCTTTTGTTGTTTGCAAATACCTTCCAAAATAAACAAATTTCATTTTGTAACAAAACTAAATAAAATGATTTTCATTACTATCTCTGAACCTCTGAGGAGCACTGTGTTTTATGTTTGTTTATTTTTACAAGAAAACTTGACTTTGTAATCTTCAAGTTTTCAATCTGAAAATAATTCAGAGATGGTGAAGGCATATGACCAAATAATGAAGCTAATATTGTACTTACATAACATATCTAATTAGTATCCTTTTGAAAAATGTATATGTATTTATTTATTTATTACAGTTTTTAATTTTCCAAAATAAATATTAATGATTGTTTAAATTCTAGTGGACACAACTTGGGAAAATATGGATGGCTATCTCTTTATGTGTAATTTTGCTAAGGGCATAGGAATGTTCAAGTCAAATATAGTTATTTTCACTCAGCTTAAATATATTTTTTTATAAAATTCAAGATTTTGGCAAATTAAATTATCTTTCAGTATCATCTGCAATGTGAACCATTCCAGGCTCACCATAGAAAAAAAAGTTAATTTAACACTCATAACTCATACAACCTAGGTTCCTGAAATGCTTATTGAGAAATACTAAAAGTATTGGTAAATGAGATAGCTCTAAAGAATTTTCATGAAAATAAGACCTTAGAAGTCAACCAATTCTGCTGGGGATTACAAATTGGGTTGAGTCCATCTGGATAGTACATAAATACATTAGCTACTGGGATTAAATGATCTCTAATTCCCAAGAACCCAGCAATTTGGGATAAATAAAATTCACTTTGTAAAGTACATAAGAAAACTCTTAGTAATTATTTCTATATTTTTTATATATTCTACCCTAAAAATTGAAAGCTACCCACTTATCATGGTATCAATTTACAGTAGTTAGATTTTTGTCTGCCTCACTACATCCCACTGGCCTGGTTTCTATCCAACTGCTTGGTCCCCATAGCCTCGTATGAAGTAAAACTTTGAGAATTAATCTATGTATTGTCTGCCTGCCATGATGATGTGGCCTATTGGTGATATTCCGGTGTGCTACTCCTTTGGCCACTCTATGGCATCTCCTTTTTTCTCTATGTAACTCTGTTTGGATTTTCTACCTAGCTATATTTTGCTGATCATTAATAAAAACAGCTTTATTCATCAATCCATAAAAAAGCACATATTCACAACAAACAGCAGGACATATCATATCATCTCTACTTTTCTGTCAAATTACAAAAGGAGGTTTTAATTTTAACATAGTAAAATTACATATAGAAAAATGGTTATCAAGCAAGAATTACAGTTATAATATTTAATATACTTGCATTTGGCAAAATTAAAGAAAATATTCTATCATCTACTATATCTTTGTGAGTTTTAGTTTTTTTATTTTTTGGATTTTTCCAGACATGATTTCTCGGTGTTGCTTTGTTAACCAGGCTGGACTTGCACTCACAGAAATCCACCTGCCTCTGCATCTCAAGAGCTGGCATTAAAGGTGTGCACCACCACTGCCTAGCTTCTTGTGAGTTTTATACCTAATTTCTTTTTTATCACAAGTGAGAGAAACTACAATTATAATTTTCTGTCTTCAACTCCATCAAAGACCCCAGAAGAATATAATATTATTAAATAATAGGGAATGCATTGCAAGCAGCTACCAAAATTCTACAAGTAGCAGAGACACTTGATTGCCTGAACAGTCACCCAAAGTTCTTCTGCAACATTGGGATATCCATCTTCTGCCTATAGGCTTAGAATGTCAGGCAAACTTCTCATTGATGCAGGAAATTTTAAGATCTGTTCTGTCTTGTGCTGGCAAATTTCATCAAGTACTTTCTTTTGTGTCCTGCCGAATGCCTGGAAGTTTTTTCTGTGAAGCATGAACACTGAAGGATCATCCCATCTTGGCAAATTTAGTAGTTACTCTCTTGTGGGTCTTGTATGTCCAGGTCATACAGCACACCATCACACAGTCCAAGCAAGAGGAGTTTCTTGCTCACATGGCTAGCCCTGCCACATTGAAGGCAAACTCCATTACAAGTTTCTTCAATGCCTATCATCCTCTCTGAAGTAACTGGTGGTGCCAGGATCAGATGTGTCACACTGCCAAGAAAAGTCTAAGTTCTTAAAACATTTTAAAATGTCATACATTATAGGTCTTTGAAATCTTTGAAGATTACCTCTTCTTCTGGGCCTCTGGGGGGGCAATATATATTCTGCACATCTAGAAAACCTAATTATATTTGAGATGAAAATCTACTAATTTGTATTTCCTAGCTATACATTACATTTTTAAATGAGCTGCATAAATGTAATATGTTAAATAAAAGTAGAAATGTATATCCAATATAACAAAATGGATCTTAAGTTTATGTCAATAAACCAAAATTCATTCAATATAAAGTATTCATTTCTATTTCATATCCCCAGTTTTTCTTTAGAAATATATTGACTATGACCACTAACCATTTATAATCAACCCCCTTTAAAACATACATTTCTAAACAATATTTGAGGATTTAGTTGCAGTTTTCTAGACTACTTCCTACTGATTGGAGGTCCTATTAATCTTGTGGAGATCCTAAGAAGATGTAGAATCATGCTTCAATGTAATCTGTAGTAGTCTGTGAGGCCTGCGATGGTGTATTGTGTCAGCCAGTTGATTACAACTGTCTTGGATATTGAATCCCCTGTGCAATTGCTTCAGGGAGTCTTGTTTCATCAAACTATTTTAGCCTCCAAGGAATCCACAGTTTCTCATCTTGTATGGAAACAAAAACAGAACCTCCTTATACTTAAATTTTAAAGCCAAGAAACCATATGTGTGTGTCTGTGTGTGTGTTTAGTTTAGTAGCCCCCACAATAAAATGTCTCTCTCTAGTTAGCTCAGTAACCATGGACAAATTAAAGAAAATACAATAATATTCAAAATCCAGACCCAATGTATATCTTCGATCTTTATATAACCCACTATAATTTTTTAAATGCTCTATCTCTCCTTTAAGTACCTGAGTTTATTGTCCTTAATTTTTAAATTATTTATTTTTAATGTATTGACTTTATCCTCTAGCCTTTCTCTCTCAAGGTCATGTACAATTATCAAACATGCTGTAACATATTCAATCGTGCTTTTTTTCTGATTCTGTCCTTATTAAATATCTCTAGTCCCTTTATTACCATAAATGTCTTTTTATGTTAAGTGGATATGACTAGGACTAAAGTCACGGGTGGCTCTATACTGTTCAGCTTTCTAACATGGTGGAGGTATATTTCCTGCCAGCACTGAATGTACACTGACTCTTTTTTTTAGTTTCTTTTTTAAATATGTTTTTATTTAAATTAGAAACAAGTTTGCCAGCTCCCTCTACCTCCCCTCCTCCCATGCTCCCCCTAGCCACAGGCCCAATCCCTACTCCATTCCTAGGGAAGGTGAGGCTCTCCATGGGGGAATCTCCAGAGTCTGTCATTTCTTTCAGGGCAGGGCCTAGGTCCTCCCCCAAGTGTCCAGAATGAGAGAATAACCCTTTGTGGGATGGGCATACAAAGTCCATTTGTGTGCCAGGTATAAACACTGATCTACTACCCAAAGCCCCTTAGGTTGCCTAGGCCTCCTCATTGTCACTCATTTTCAGGGGGGACTGGATCAGTCCATCCACTGACTCTTAAATGTGCTGCCACAAAGCAGCTTATAGCACACTGCCCCAAAACCTTTTAGTCAGTATTAGTAAAAGCTAAATCTGCCATGCAGTGCATTGTGTGGCCTGGAAACATCTCTGTGTACCACAGCAGTAATCCATCATGCTGTGCTCAAGCCTGAATGCTGTGGTATCTGTGCCCCATGGCCAGCAGGAGAGATAGAACCTGGAGGTTGTCCTCAACTCTGGGTATGTGTCCAGAAATCCTGCTCCCCTCACACTTTCTCATGTCTTAAAGGAACCTTGAAAGTCCTACATTGGGAACCAGATGTAGTTCAAAGTTTTTCTCTGCCTCACCTGGTTACACCAAAGCATTTTCTCTTCTACCCACTGAGGTCCCCAAAGCACTTATAAAATATCACTCTGATGATGGGGGAAGTCCTTCTGCATGTATGTTTCCCTTATTGGCTGATGAATAAAACATTGTTTGGCCAATGATGCAGGAAGACAGATGTGGCAAGGAGATGAGGAGAATTCTTGGAAAGTTAGGCAGATAAAGACCGTGAAAAAATTGCTATGTGGAGACCAGGAGGAGAGGACACACCAGGCATTCTCCAGTAAGATAAAGCCATGTAGAAATACATAGATTAGTAGTATTGGGTTAATCATTAAGACAGACCTAGATAATGTGTCTACTTAAGTTACAGAAACATTAATATGTTGACCTACATTATAAATCTGTGTCAGAGACAAAGATTCATGGAAAGAGATTTTGTCACAGTTTTAAAACACATGATATTAAACACAACAGCAACCAATTTACCAGGGAAATGTGCATAGATTTCTCAGCTATTGGAGGCATCGGCATCACTCATCCTGGAAAGTGGAAACGGAGACTAGACCAAAAGTGAAATTGGTTTTTTGTCTCTTTCTGAAGCTTTAAGCCTGTAGCTCCATTATAAATAAAAGTTTCTATAATAAAAAAAATCTACATGAATGTTTATGATTGTTTATGAAACTTTCTCTACTACAGAACATGAATGGAAATATTTCATATGCATATTTCTATCAGAAAACTGAGACATTATGAAGGTATAACTCAATGAAAGTAACATGATAACATGTGTGAGGGCATATATTCCACCTTCAATTGTAGTTCTCAGGTGTATCTGTTGCTCCAAAATAAGGTGAATATTTAAGAGAAGAAACAAATAGACTATATGGGAAAAAGTTGTACTACACTATTACTTTAAACTGAGTTTTGATCAAGAGCATGTATAGTTCAATCTTTTTTCTCATTTTTTATTTAAATTAGAAACAGGCTTGATTCACATGTCAATCCCAGCTCTTTATCCCTCCCAGCCTCCGCTGCTACCCACCAACCTCCCCAACCCCTCACCCAATCCACACTAGACTCTCCAGGGAGGATGAGGCCCTTCATAGGGGATCTGCAAAGTTTGTCATGTCATCTGAGGCAGAGACTAGGACCTACCCCATGTGTCCAGGATGGGAGAGCATGCCTCCATGTGGAATGGGCTCCCCAAGTCCATTCAGATGACAGGGCTAAGTACTGATTTAGTACCCGATACCCCAAAGATTGCCAAGGCCTCCTCACTGATACCTACATTCATGGGGTCTGGCTCAGTCCCATGCTGGCCTCTCAGCCATCTATCTTGGGTCCATGACCTACCAATTGTTCAGGTCAGCTATTTCTGTGGGTTTCACTTGCCCAGTCATGATCCCTTCATTTCTCCCTCTCTGCAATTGGTGTTCAAGAATTCAGTTCAGTATTTAGCTGTGAGTGTCTGCCTCTGCTTCCATCAGCCACAAGATGAAGGCTCCAGGATGGCATAAAAGGGAGTCATCAATCTAATTTTTGGGGAAGAGCATTTAAGGTAGCCTCTCCACTATTGCTTAGATTGCCAGTTGGTATCATCCTTGCAGATCTCTGCAAATCTAATTAGTGCCAGATTTCTCCTCAAACCTATAATGACTCCCTCTATTAAGGTGTCTCTCATCCTGTTTTCCTCTATTCTTACACCAACTCAACCTTCATGTGCCCCCATATCCTCCTCTCCCCTCCTCTTCTCCCCCTCACTTTTCCCCAGCTCCGTGTCCCCTTCCCCCATGCTTCCAGTTCAGGAGATTTTTTTCCCATTCCCTTTCTCTGGGGTACCATGCATATCTCTCTTAGGTTTCTCCCTGTTTCCCAAACTCTGGCGGTGGGATTCTAGGCTGGCACTCCCCTGATTCATGTCTAAAATTCATATAGGAGTGAGTACATACCATGTTTGTCTTATTGTGACTGGGTTACCTCACTCAGGATGGTTTCTTCTAGTGCCATTTGTAGGGAAAAGTGTCCGGCCAAAGAAACAAACCTTGAACAGAGCCAAAGAAACACACTTTGGCCCTGCAACAAGAACCAAAGCAATGTACTGACCCTGAAATCAGTACCAAAGAAACATACTTTGTCTTGGAATCAGAGCCAGTGGAAGAAATATACCCTGGCCCTCAAACTAGAGACAAAAGGCTAAAAAGGATCAGAAAAAGAAATACACTTTTGCTCTGAAACCAGAGCTAAATCTCACCCTAACCCTGTGCAGAAAACTACTCAATCCCTGAACAGGAGTTCTAGCCATCCTAAACTCAGGATTGAAATCTGACCAATCCTCACCCTGGAAACCCCTCCCCTCCCAAGAAGCCCTATACAAACCCTGTGTCTGTTCAGCTTGTAACTGTTCAGGCTGCCTGGCTATCCTCTGCAACCCTGGCAGAGGCCACTCAATCTCCTGGATTTTTCCCTCCCAATAAATCTCTTGAATGAGGTTTGGGTGAGACTTTATTTCACGGGGGCAGAGACTACCGTGGGTGGAGCAGAGCAGAGCAGGACTGTAACACTTTTCACTGGAGTAAACCTTCCTCTGGCTAACTGAAGTTATTACACTCTCCAAAAGAATGGAGGTGAACTGTAACAACTTCACTCAGAAGCACTCTCCTGCAAGCACAGAGGTGATACACTATGGAAGCCTTTCCCTGAAGCTGGACTGTAAGCTGTAACACTTAGTGTGACCTGTGGTTTTCCTTGGCTCCCGAGTGCTAGAATACCTTTCCATCCAAGCTGTAACCCTCAGTATTCTTGGCTCCCAAGTGCCATAATCCATCCTTGTCCATCCCACCCGATCTGTCAAAATGGTGTACATCCATTTGCCTGCAAATTTTAAATTTACCAAGAGCTCAAGAAGCAAGTCTCCAAAATATCAAAGGATCCAACTATAAAGTGGGCTACAGAAATAAATAGAGAATTCTCAATAGGGAAGTCTAAAGTGGTCAAGAAACACTTAAGAAAGTGCTCAACATCCTTAGCCATTAGGGAAATGCAAATCAAAACAACTCTGAGATACCATCTCACTCCTCTCAGAATGGCTTAAATCAAAACATCAAGGACAGTTTATGCTGGAGAGAATGTGAAAATCTCATCCACTGCTGGTGGGAGTGTATCCACCTTATTTGCTTTTCCTTTTAGCTTGAATATCCAGTGGAATCTCTTTAGCAATATCAATTTTTTGTTTACAAAATATTTCAAATTTTGACTGGCGACATGGCTGTGCTACATACATCAAAACTCCGGTGATGGTTTATAGTTGCAAAGTACCTAAATTTGAGATAAGTTTTTTTTCTCATTCTAATTTTACTATGCATTTTGTGTTTTTGTTTACCTTTCTTCAATTTCTGTCTGATATAATGCATCATTTTATTGTTCAACAGAGTCCTTGTACAATTGTTGCTTTACTTTATTTTCTTTCATATTATATTGTATTGTTTTGCCTTTTCCAAGGGCCATGTTGTGGAGTTGAGACAATATTCTCAAAAATCCTATTAACTATATGGGTATCTTGTCACTCTCAGGTTAGGTAGGTAAATGGCACTAAGATTCACAAGATTTATATCTTTGGATGGCTGATCCTCTTGAGTCTTGCACCTTACTTTAGTTAAAGTGCTGATTTCCATTTACCACGTGTAGTCAGATCAGCAGTCTTTGTATATAATGCCAGCATCTTTAGAATATGTGTAGAAACATCTGTGAATTCAGATATATATATAAAAAAATCTTTGATCAGTGGTATTTATGTGATAAAGAAAATATTAGATTTAGAAAATATAGTCTAACATGGTACAATAATGAATAAATGAGGTATGCCTGAGGCCATTTTTGTCTTCTAAATTGAAATGTTGTTTCCTATAGGGAGTAGTAAGATTCAAAAAGAATCAAGTAGCTCCTTAAGCTTACATTTAAAAAGCTCAGAAAGTCACAAATCCCCTTCTTCATCTTTATGTAAGCATACACAACTGCCAGGCAGGGCCTGGGATGGCAGAATTTTGCACTGGGACTTCTTGGATGAAGCTAACATGAGAAGGCTGTTTATTGACACAGCAGCTTTTTAATTATCAACACTGATTTTACTAAGTACACCCAGTTAGTCATAGGTAGATTCATTTATTTGCTTTATTTTCAGTGTACAGTATGGGATGAATGGACATTTGTTCATATCTCCATGGGGATAGGCCCATACCAGCAAGAATTCAGAATTTTCATTTAAAAAGGAATGGAGAGGACTAATGAGCCAGAACAGCAGGCTAAGGCACTCACTACAAAGCCTATTGACATGAGTTCTTTGCTCAGGACCTACAAGGAAGGGAGAACTGAATTCATTTGTTTATCATCTGACCTCTTGTCAGCAAGATGTGGTATGTGTGGAATGTACTCTCTCTTTGTGTCTCTCTCACATACACACACACACATACATAAATGTAAAGTTAAAAAATTAAAGTGAACAGAGATTAGTATTTTTATTGACAATATATGTAATATAGTTGAAATGGTATAGAAAAGATTAGGCGAGTCTAAGGCCAGTGTACAGGAAAGATGAATAAATTGGTGAACTAATTCAAATTTTTATAAAATAACTAGACAAACTTATACTGGTAAGATACATAAATGAACTGTAAAGAGATGAGAGCAAAGCTTTTGAAAATAAGAAAAGTAGAACATACCATAACGCTAAGGGATGGAGTTGTCAATAAAATTTGAGAATTATAAATATTTGTGGATAGATAGTAGCAAAAACAGCAAGTCTTTATGAAAAAAAGGAAACAACAGCAAAACCGTAAAACACACCTAGGGTGTTAAGAATTGTAAGCTTCAAACATTTCAATTATATACTGTTCATTAAAAACTTTAAATAGATTTATTATAATTTTAAGTTTCTTGATTCATATGAAATATAGAGATATAAACTACTAGGTAAGACGAACCAAATAGTACAAATAGCAAGCAAATAACAAGTGTTTTTATGGGGAGACCAACTGCTTTCTTCATTGACATTGAACTATTCCATGAGAGGAAATTAATATTGGTCATTATAAGCATGGTCAAATCACTGGCATGGATTATAAGCACTAGAGGGGAAATCTGTTATGCTGTTTTATTAAATGGTCATATTCTCTGAAACTATACTCTGCTTATTTGCTTTTATCCATAGATTTGTAATGCTGTCAGTATTGGGGACAGTAGTGTATTATTGCAGTTTATAGCTGGCAATTCACATTTATAAGTGTTCAAGATAATGAAAACAAATGATTTTCAGTAGATGGGGCATCTATATGAACATTTACCCATTTCAGTCAAGGTCCACAGAATATAAGAAGAAGAAAGCCATAGGAGGAGGGGAAGTGATGTTAAATGTGGTCTTCCTCAAATGACATGGCTATCAAACATGTAGCACACATGAGCCATAGCAGCTGTAGTTACCTGAAAATGATGTACACAGTATCAAGACAATTAAAAAAAGCAACCTTGTAATGGGAGGTTAGAGAAATACCTCACTCCTACCTGCATTGTTAAGGAAAACTGATGGCTGATACAAGAGTTAGAGTCATTTTTTGAGAGGAGTCCATAGGCAGGTTGCCTAATGTCTAAATGACAAGTCCACAGTCTTCTTTTCTGGGCATCACTGGTTTGACTCAGGGGGATAGCAAAAACAGACAGCAAGGGATCTTGAAGTATAAAGGCAAATATATTTGTCAGGGCCCTCTGTGGAATTGGAGGGATGGAGTGATGAATAAATATAAATAAGATATATTATGCATCACTATATCATTTTCATCTTATTTTTCTTTATTTTTCTTTTTGAAAAAAACCTTATTTTTCATTTTACACACCAATCCTAGTTTCTCATCCATCCCCTTCTTCCACCTCCTGCTTTCCCCCTTAAAATCACCATTCACTCCTCAGAGGGGGTAAGGCCTTCCTTGGGAATCAACAAAGTCTGGCTCACTTAGTTGAGGCAGGAGGACTAAGTCTCTACCCCTGTATCAAGACAGAGCAATGTATTCCACTATAGGAAATGGGATCCAAAAAGTCAATTCATGCATCTGGAATAGGTACTGTTGAGAATGCCAGCAGCACTGCCCCCCTCCCGCACCAAAACAAGCCACATAACTGTCATCCACATTCAGAGGTTCTAGGTTGGTCCAATACAGGTTCACCATCTGTGAGTCCATAGTTCATGAGCTCAGTTAGATGTCTCTGTGGTTTCCCCATCCTTCTCATGACCTCCCTTATTCATATTTTGCCTCTTCAACTGAACTCCAAGATTTCAGTTCAATGCTTGGCTGTGGGTCACTCAGACTGCTTCCATCAGGTATTGGATGTAGGTTTTATGATGACAATTAGAGTAGTCACCAATCTAACTAATGGAGAAGACTAGCTCAGATACCCTCTCCACTATTGCTAGGAGACCTAGCTGGGTTCATCCTTGTGGATCCCTGAGAATTTCTCTAGCACCACCTTTCTCCCTAATCTCATAATGGCTCCTTCTATAAGGACATCTTTTTCATTGTTCTCCCCCCAGGCCCTCCATCAACTAGGTCTTCTGGAACCCTCATGTTCCCATCTGCCATCCTTTCCCTTCTTCCCCTCCCAGTTTACCCACTAGATCTTACCTAATTTCCCTTCCTGGGGCCATCCATTTTTGTCCCTTTTAGGGTTTCACATTTTACAGAGATTCTCAGTGATTGTGACTTAATAGTCTGGTTATCCTTGGCTTTGCATCTTATGTCCACTTATGAGTGAATGCATACCATGTTTGTTTTTAATGAGTGGGTTACCTCACTCAGGATGATTTCTTCTAGTGCCATTCATTTGCCTGTGAATTTCAAGATTCCATTTTTTTTTTCTGCTGAGTAATACTCCCTTGTGTAAATGTACCACATTTTCTTTATCCATTCTTTGGTTGATGGGCCTGTAGATTCTTTCCAGGTTATGACTATTACAAATAATACTGCTATGAACATAGTTGACCAAATGTCCTTCTGTTATGAATGTGCCACTTTTTTGTATATGCCCAAGAGTCGAATTTCTGGATCCTGAGGAAATCAGTAGGGCACGTTCTCAGAAAATTGGGAATCAATCTCTCTCAAGCTATAGGATTTTCAAAGAAAAACATTAATTTCTCAAACTCAAAAACATTACATCACAAGAAATCTTCAATAATGGTGGAAATGTCATGACTAATAATTTCTAACAGAACTGGAAAAATATCAATTATCTGTGATTTTAACGTTTTGTTTTTTTAACAAAGTATATGAAAGGAAATTGGGCAATGGTGGTGTACTCATTTAATTCCTGCAAAAGGGAGGCAGAGACAGACTGTTCTTTGTGAGTTCAAGGGCAGCCTGGTCTACAGAGCCCGAACAGTCAAAGCTTTACAAATAATTCCTTCCTTGAAAAACGTGTGTGTGTGTTTGTGTGTGTAAACTTAAAAGGGGGTATTTCATAATTGAGCTCAAAATTTTGGAATTTGTGTCCACTCTAGTAGACAAGGACTGGTAAAGCATAAATGTTCACCTCACAACAGGCAAGAAATGAAGCAAAACAAGAATGGAAAAATTTGGTTAAAGAGAGATTCCCAAAGATAAATCCCAGAAGGTAAAACTAAGTCACTATGTTCACTTTTAGAATGATCAATAATTTCTTCAGAAGATTATTACATGAGAATATTATTCTTAATAAATCATACTCTTTACAACCCAGTCACTTACCCAAATGATTTCAAATTCCAGATATATCCCCAATATATGACAACACACGTAGCACATACACTGAGATCGATAATTAATAAATGGGACCTCCTGAAACTAAAAGCTGCAGTAAGGGAAAGGACACAATCAACAAAACAAAATGGTAGCTCACATAATGGGAAAAGATTTACCAACCACACATTTGACAGAGGGCTGATTTCCAATATATACAAATAACTCAAGAAGCTAGTCACCAAAACACCAAATAATCCGATTAAAAAGCAAGTTGCAGAACTAAATATATAGTTCTCAATAGAAGAATCTAAAATGCATGAACGACAAATAAGAAAGTGCTCAACATCATTAGCCATCAGGGAAATGCACATCAAATCAACTGTGAGATACCACCTTGCTTCTGTCAGAATGACTAAAATCAAAAACACCAAGGACAGTTCATTTTGGAGAGGATGTGGAGAAAGGTGAACACTCCTCCACTGCTGATGGGAGTGCAAACTTGTAAAGACACTTTGAAAATCAGTATGGAGATTCCTCAGGAAAATGGGAATCAGACTACCACAACATTCAGCAAATCCACTCGTAAGCATATACCCAAAATTTGCACATTCATATAACATGGACATCTCTTCAATTATGTTCATAGCAGCATTATTTTTAATAGTCAGAACCTGGAATCAACCTAGATGCCACTCAACTAAAGAATGAATGAAGAAAATGTGGTACATTTACACAATAGAGTACTACTCAGCAGAACAAAACAATGAAATCATGAAGTTCACAGACAAATGGATAGAACTAGAAGATACCATCCTGATTGAGGTAACCCAATTGAAAAAATCCCACATGGTTTGTACTCACTCATATATGGATTTCAGACATACAGCAAAGTATTATCAGCCTGCAATCCACACCAACAGAGAAGGTAGGAGACAAGAAGTACCCTAAGTGAGACATACACGATCCCCAGGAGAAGGGGAAAGTGACAACATCTCCTTAGCTAATTGGGAGCATATAAGGAAGATGAGGGAGTTAGGAGAAAGTGAAGGGGAGAGAAGGACATGAGGGAGAAGGAAGTTTGAATAGAGGAGAAGGGGAAGAATAGAGGAGGGCAAGAAAAGAGATACCGTAATAGAGGGAGCATTATAGGTTTACAGAGAAATCTGGCACTAGGGAAATATCCCTCGATCTACAAGGATGACCACAACTAACACTCTAAGCAATAATGAAGGGACTAACTTAAATGCCCTTCCCTGATAATGAGATTGATGACTGCCTTATATGCCATTCTAGAGCCTTCATCCAGTAGTTGATAGAAACAGAAGCAGACACCCACAGCTAAACAGTGAGATGAACTCGTGGAATTGAGGTACAGAGAGGGAGGAGTAATGAGTAAAGTGGTCAAGATCAGGCTGGAGAAACCAACAGAAATAGCTGACCTGTACACGGGGGATCTCATGGACTAGAATGAATCAGACCAGCAGAGGACTGATCTAGATCCCCTGAACGAAACCTATGGGGACTCTGTTAGTGGATCAGTATTCATCCCTAGTACACGAATGGACTTTGGGAACCCACTCCATATAGGGGGATACTCTCTCAGCCTAGATACACTACAGATAGGCCCTGCTCCAAATGATACGACAGACATTGAAGACCCTCCCATGAAAGGCCCCACCCTCCCTGGGGTGCAGAAGGTGGGTAAGACATGGTGCCATTGTGGAGCAGGGGAGGAGGAGAGGGAGAGGAAACTGTGATAGACATTTCAAGCAAGATTGTTTTTAATTTAAATTTAAAAATGTTTATAAAATAAATTTTACATTAAAATGATATTCTACCTATACATTTTAAATATAAAATGCTAAACACCATTGTGAATAGCAGAAATATATAATTACAATTAAATTTTAATAAATTATTAACCATGCTATTGGATAAGACAAAACAAGGATAGCATTTAGTATCAATCAACCTATAATATATCTTTCACTCAGAGGCGAGTCATTTGTCTATAATCTACATGCTATGGATCTGTTTTTATAGCTTCCAGTCAATCTGTCTGCCTATCTATAAGCTCACAGTACTATGCTTGAAGCATACTCTGATCTCATCTTCCTTAAAATACAGCACATAATAAAGTTAATTATCACATCTGAGGATGGACTGACCAAAATCACACTAGTTTAATTTGCTCTGAGAAATTGTGGGAAATCACTGTTTAGCAACATAGTATTTGGAACATTAGATTGTAGAATTTTGATGTTTAAGTTTGGTGCAATTAATTATGTCACAAAATGACATTTAAAAATACTAAATTATTTGAATTGCTGTAGCATCTTGCCTCTAACGTCACAGCTATTTACTCATAATAACGAGAATAATTTTTTTTGCCATTTAATGTATCTAAATTTGCAATTTTTTGTTTTTGTCTTATATTATTAAATATCCCATTGTCTAGAACAATCATGCATAGCCCCATTGCCAACAAATCACATTCATGGTAACAAGAAACAATTGTTTCCTGAGATACCAATAATACATATTAGAAGAAATGTGTGTTTTTCAGAACTTCATTCTTGATATATTCTCTGGGGAAATAATGAGACCCAAATGCAAATAATTATAGGTATACAAGTATTTTATTTACTAGTGTCTTTAATTTTGACTCCATATGCAAATGTCCTACTGAAAAATGGGTTTTCTACTAGTAATTGGGAGCCCCAAGGGATTCAATTAGAATAGTACCCAAGTTCATCTGCCTGTCACATTCCCCAGAGATTGGTATCAATGTTCAGTTGCATAGCAAATCTTCCAGCTATTCCCAGGAGAGGCACGGATACAGATTCAGATTGCATTCCCCAGTGATGTGTATGAAAGTTGGAAAACAAGCAACTCAACTTCAATTTAAATCATGGTTTTCCTGCCTAGGAAAGAGAATCAATGCTGAGCCACTTCTTCATTTGTTCACATTTGGCATTTTTTACTTCATTCCAGAACTAATAATCTACTGCTTGTAGAATGTCAAGTGTGTTAATTTAATCATCCATTAATTTTCCTTATGTAAACTTATTGATAAGACAAATGATTAGGTTTATTAGATGACTGAGTCCCTATGATGACACATTGAAATATTCTTTAATTGTTCTTCAACTTACAATTGTCAATGTATAAACAGGACTGCAATTTCACTACTACTAGGACTTATCTCTAAATAAAGATTTCAGTTTCATACAAGACTTTCATCAATATCACCTTCATTTATTATTCCTGCAGTTTTCTTTGTCATCCAAGATTAAAAATAAAGATGAAAATTAAATGGAATAATCTAAAGACAAATTCTTGAATATAAGTTTGTGAAACAGTAGCGACATTATGGAAGAAATTCAAGTGGAAATCCACTACTAATATGATGAGGAAAAAAGCACTGGTCTAATACAGAAACATATTTTAGCAACAAAGTACATCATTTCTGAGTTTCCCAGATCAATTCATGTCACAGAATTGACATGCTAATTTTTCACTCTCCAATGCATTTTCTACTGCTTATTTTATCTAATGGCCCTTATTTTATTTTATATTTATTTCAGATTCACCACCTGCTCCAGGAAATATAGCTTATCACTTATAATTTCTATCTGCTCAATATTTCTCATGTTAACTCTCTTCTCTATAACACAAGAAGCGCTACTATAGTTTAGTATTATTTACAAATAACATTGAACAGAGGCTAGAATGTAGTATGTCCTCAATAAATTTATTAGTGTATTCACAAAAATACAACATTTCTGAGAAGGAATTCCATTAAGATATGTTTATATTTTTTGGAAGTGAAAGTCAAAAGCATAATTATTTGAAGTTAAACAAAACTGTACCTATTGCAACTTTTGAGTAATAGTATTAATCTGTAGAAAAAGAATGTTTTATTTAAATATTAAAATCACACATAATTCAATCTCCTTAGCATAAATTAAAGTCTTAATATGTTTTAATTTATATTATATATTTAAAATGCTTGAATCCAAAGGAACATATTGTGGATTTACAGTTACTATAGATTTCTCAAAGGAAAGAAAGTTTCTCAATTAACATAGAATTTCATTTTAACAATGTAGCACAATCAAAGTCTGTTTTATAACACTTAGCACTAATGAACTATATATTTCCCATAGATTTTCATGATATATTCATTTGGATTATTTGGAATCATTTTATTTTAAAATCATCTATATCTATTCAGCATATACTAAAATGCAAATGATTTTAAACTATTAGCAAGGATGGAGCCTGAGTTATGAGTCTAGAACAGCATTTTGGCTCAAGAGAATAGCAGTCATAAACAGATTTGAACATCACTCTGACTCTTTTACATCTGCTTTCATAATCCAGCTTTGGCCTCTTCTAAAGATTTCCCAACGCAAAATTCAAGTAATTAAAGAGTTATTGGCAATTGATGCCTGCTGTGTCAGTATTGTTTTACCACTGGAAGGTTCCTCATTATCCTGGCAATGACCCTCTACATATGCACACATAATAACAAGATTCCTAGCAAGTGGCTTAAGAAAAAAAAGGGGGACATGAGTTTAGTAGTTAAGCATGCTAGGTAGAGTTTTGAAATCGTTGAGAGGGAGGGAATAAAAGTGGATATATTTAAAATAAATAGTATATTAGTATGAAATCCTTTTGTTTTCCTGAAAGAATGTTGTAATGGCTCTCTTCATTCTGATGAACTGGTAAGGTGAAAATAAAACAAGAACTACGTATAGTTAAGACAAAGATCCCTAGCATACTATTCAAACGAGAAAGCTCAATCCATGCACTGACTATACAGTTCTCTAAATGTACACAATCATCCTATTAATATCTGATTTAAATTAATTTTTAATTGTTTACATTATTGACTTAAGCTATAAGATAGATCAAGAATTGCTCTTTAAGTGTTCCACTAAAAGGGTTAGATTTAATTATTGTACTTTAAGTTATACCAAGGTTAATGTCTTAGTTTTGTATACTGTCTATCATGTAAAATTTTAACACGGGGAGATGATATACTTATAAAGATCTCTATATTGGTTTTGTTAATTCTGCTAACCTAAATAATTTCAAAATAAGTGGTTAGAAAAGACAGGTCAACTTAGGATATTAACCCCTTTATGCAAGCAAAACTTAGGAAGAAAAAATAACATTTAAGTTTACCATTTTAAATTGAGTTACATCTATAAAATATATCTGCGTTTGGCTGTGTTCGTGCCACAATCAAAGAAAGGCATATTGTATGTAATACTTAAAGAATCATGTTTAAAAACAGAAGAGGCAAGCCACTCTATCACCTTCAAAGATGTTACAGTCCCTTCTATTTATACTATGAGTTCCAATATTTTCATTTTGCTATTAATTCTATGAATTCAATAATCTATTTTTGAGTGTTATTCCTCACTGTCTTCGAGAACCATATACTTTCCTCTCTTAGGTGATGGGGGATGTCCTTTTGTATATATGTTTCTCTAATTGGTTGATGAATAAAACACTTATTGGCTTATAGTCAATAGAGACAGGAAGATAAGCAGGACTAGCTGATGAGGAGAATCTGGGAGAGGTAGGCAGAGAGGTACCAGGAAGAGTTGCCATGTAGACCAAAAAGGAGTAACATGTCCTGGCATTCTTCATTAAGCCAAGGTCATGTAGAAATATATAGATTAGTAGTTATGGGTTAATAATTAAGAGAGAGCTATGCAATAAGAATCCTAAGCCATCAGTCAACAATTTTGTAATTAATATAGCATCAGTGTGCTTATTTGGGGCTGAGAAGGGTGGCAGGATATAGAGGGAAAAGAAAACCTCCACAATACTCAGGTTTTCTGTATAACATCACATTCTCATGTCCTACAAGTCCACATTTCAAAGCCTGAGTGAATGTTCTCTCTCTACCATGTGTTAAGCAGGATGCTGTAAGAATCCTCCCCTAATGAATTCAATTTCAGTAACAGAGACAGTCATATTCTCTACCAAGCCACCAAAGACTTATCAAGTCAATATGTGAAGTCTATAACTAAAATGCTTTTTCTTCATTTTTACTGTCCTCGGGAGATCTTCAGGCTAGATTTCTTTAACTTCAAAGACCAATGAAGAGCTGATCTCAGAATGGGCAGAACAGAAATACCAAATTTCAAACTTGCAGATACTCCCAATGTTACAACTTCTGCATCCTTTTCCATCTACTGATGGGCCCTGGACTACAGAACGGTTCTTAGCAGTATCCCTTCATATTTGATTTCCTTTTTTTTTCTATAACAAATAAGCTATATATTTTTTATTCCTTCTTACATCCTGTTTAACTTTTATATTCTTCTTTATTGCTTAAGTAAATATGGGAAGACTATTTAACAGAAAATAATCACCTTAACTGCATGTAATACTATTACTTAGGGCAAATTGTTTGCAGGAACTATAGAGACCTCCACCGTTCATAGCTGAAATGGTATTTCTTTCTTTCTTTTTTTTTTTTTTTTTGGTTTTACGAGACAGGCTTTCTCTGTATTGTTTTGGAGGCTGTCTGTTCAGCCCGGCCTCAAACTCACAGAGATCCGCCTGCCTCTGCCTCCCGAGTGCTGGGATTAACGGCGTGTGCCACCATCGCCCAGCAAAATGGTATTTCTATTAGATGGAAAACTTCTAGTCCTTGACAGTCATTCCCACAGGATTTCAATCTATGACTGGCTGTTTGCAAAACACAGTAGGTAGCTGTGAATTATCATTCTTTCCTTCATGATTTCAAGTCATAAGGAAGCAGCCTCATCCTCCATTGTTGTACAGCTGCCAATGTTGTATATGCCCATGTGTAGCATGTGAGTAAACATAAACTCCTCTTCCTTACAGTTCCTCTTCTCAGGCATTTGCTCAAAACATCAAGAGAAAAACTAATGCACCAATTCATCATTAATATTATTTGGAGATGCCTATGGAAGAAAATTGACAAAACACTCTGTCACATTTGAGGCTCCCAAAAATCAAACTTTTAAGGTCAACTTCATTTAGTCTTTAAAAATCTATTAAAATACTATGTCATTTTTCTCCAACATGGTTCCTTGTTGACCAACTCTTATACAAATGCTCTGAGAAGGATGTAACCACGACACATGCCTTTCTCCTTTTGAGGAAGCTTATTGCCTTTTGAATTCAGTTTATTGTTCTTTGTTCTCAAATGGATCTGGGTAACATGTTGCTTCTCTTCCAGCTTTTCGGTTTGTAGCCTTGCTTCTTATATTTGTCTACCTCTTAAGCACAAGTATAATTAAAATGATTAGAAATTTGAAAGTTTCAAAGACGATTGTAATAGCACATCCCTGTGTAGGAACAGGAGCTCATCTCCTCACAGGGGCACTTTCAAGTTGATGGTAAATATATTTTGATTGATTCAAAACTTTCAAGAAAATGAAGCAGGAGGGAATAAAAAATAAGATTTCTGCTACAATGATAAATGACAAGATGTTGAAAATCAATGTGATGAAGGATAAGTTGGCCATTCATCCTGTGAAATTTAATTTTTTCTCACAGGCAATGCTGAATGCATTTGTGAAGAAAAGGGTTGTTGCTGACAACCTTTATGCTACCTTTGCTGCTCCAGGGTACCTCTGTATGTTCTCAACTGATGGGTATATTTGTGACTTTTCTTCAAAGAAAGAGGGCTATTGTAGATGAGAATTTACAGTAGGATACTTCCCCGATGTCAAACCAGAAAGCTGTGCATACTAGAGAGTAGAGAAAACCCATTGTAAAATGCAATATTCACCTCTTCATAAAGCAAGCAAACTCAGTCATGTTTTAAAATGAAATTACATATTCCTTTAAATTCCAGATTATATGTTACTTTAAAATAGTTCACTTATTCTATTAAATTTGGAGTACAATACAATTTGTTACATGCAATGCAATTCCTGTATTACCAATACATTTAAGTAAAAAATAATACCTTATGAAATATTTTGAGCATATTAGAACATAAAGAGCAAACAGTACTGAGATGAATGGAAATTTTCCAGAGATGAATGAAACAATGTGTCTTCAGATTTCTTGGGAAAATATCCAGGATAAATATCTCTATCTATCTATCTATCTATCTATCTATCTATCTATCTATCTATATGCATATATATGTGTGTGGTATATGTGTGTATGTATATATGTATATATATGTGTGTATATACGTATATATATATGTATGTATATGTGTGTGTGTGTGTGTGAGTGTGGGTACATGTGAGCCAATCCAATACTGACTATACTATCTCCATGAAATTTGCTTTTCTTTTATTAATATAATCATGCTATCCTGCCTCAGTTATAACCTCTCCACCCTGTGTGGTTCATATTGTGTAAATGGAGTCAGAAATGCAATAGCTCATATTTTATTATAGAAGCATGTTGCTTGTGCTATCATTAAAAGTGCAAGTTGACCCACAGTCTTGTAGTTTATATTTTTGTATGTCACAAGCACTTTAGCTATGAAAGTAACAGTCCATGTTTGCTTTTTCATTGCAAGTAGAAAAATCATATATGTAAAAATAGCTAGCACCAGCCAGGCGGTGGTGATGCACGCCTTTAATCCCAGCACTCAGGAGGTAGAGGCAGGCGGATCTCTGTGAGTTCGAGGCCGGGCTGGACCAATAGCCTGCAAAACAATACCGAGAAACCCTGTCTCGTAAAAACCAAAAAAAAAAAAAAATAGCTAGCATCTGTGAAAATATCTTTCAGCTCTCAGTGGGTTTCACAACAATGTTTCCTACAACAACGCTGTGACCTGTAGGTAGAAAGAAGGAATTTGAAGTCTATGTTCCTTGTGCTGTGCTACTTCATCTGCTTCGACATTTTTCCTTGCTGTGTCTGATGAAAGGTGAGCTGGCAAAGTGCCACAGAAGGGTTAAAGGAGAATGTAGATGTGCTATCACATGGCATTAGTTCCTCTGACATTTACTTGAATATGTCAGAGTCACATGGTAAGTTATGATTAAACAGATTGTGAATGTACATACTGTGTGCCATCAAAAAATTTCTTCAATGACCAGTTGGAAGGAGTAGCAGATACCATGCATTCACAAAGATAACAAACCTTTATGACTTGGAAACCAATTCTGTATGAGTAATATTTTTTATAATAGGTCAATTGTGATAGTGTTAATTAATAGCTTGATTTGTTCTAGGTCATGTAAAAGATAAGCTATTGGGCATATTTACAACAAATTTTTTGATCAGATTATGCAGAGGAGTTAAATGAGAAAATTATAGATCACTTTGCATATCAATTATAATTATAGGTGCTAAGTATCTGTCTAACCTGTTGCCTATTCTAGCAATGCTGTTGCCATTCTTCACAATCATCAGGATCCTCAGTTTTTGGTCTTTCAACACGGACTGAACACCACTGTCTATTGGTATGCTATCGACATTGTGTCCTATGAGACTGTGAAGCATCCAACCTTATAAACATAGCAGCTACTGAGCTGTCAACTTCTCTAGTCAGAAAACACAATGTACTACTGAGACCCTATTGTATAAGACAGTACAATAAATTTCATTTTCTTATACACAATTCTATTATGACCTGAAAAGATATAAAATCAGTCAAAATGAATGTATGGGAACAGATGGAATCACATCATTGAATACAAATATATCAAGGGACTAACAATAATACAAAATAAGAGGATCGGCTTCAATCAGAACAGAAGAACTGATGACATTACATGTCCACACTGTTCTTATTTTCCTTAAGATTAGAAATTAGAAATTATAAGTTAGAAGGGGCAGAAGGAGAAACACAATAGAACCAGCACCAGCGCGATGAACAGAGCACAAGTCATGGAGAGCATGAGCCATAGAGAGTACATTAATCTTAGTTTATTATAGCAGTGGGAGAGTGAGACAGGGGAGGAGAAAAGAACATGGAAAGAGAGGAGAGAGTGGAGATAGAAGAAGAGTGAGATAAAAGAGAGTGAGGTAAGAGTGAAATAAGAGGACAGTAAGGGGCAGAGGTTTGTCTTTGATAGGGGTCCTTTGCACTTGTGTGCAGACTGGTACCGACCAGAGTGCTATCTGACTACATTCTGCAAGGGGTAACAGGGGCAGGCCAGTATGATGCCTGAACCTTTTACACACTGAATATTGAATGTAGTAGGATGTTCACACCCACTGCTTGCATAATTGCCGAAAATCTTAAAAGCCTTTATTATTTGTATATTTAAAGGAATGTTTGAATTTCAAAGGATAACTAAATATATTTTTGCATGTTGAAAGTAAAATATAATTGTAACAATTAGAAATTGAAATATTGGCAATGGTCTGGCAAAAAACAGAAAACTTCATTTGCTAGGAATTCTTCCTTCTAAAAATTGTGATATAATTTTTAATTATTTGAGAAATTCACAAAATATAACTGCTCTCAAATACAACCCAACCTCCCACCCCACTCAATGTAATGTCTTCCTCTTGCTGTTTAAAACTGTGAGAGGTACAAATGGGGCAATCCCCTCAAGGTTAGGCCTATCAAGGGTCACAAACTTTAAGAAATTTTACTTTTCCCTGAAGCTATCACTTACTAATAGTGCTCCACCTATACGTAGGATATCATGCCTACTTTTTCAGTAAATGTTGGGATTTTGCCTCCCAGGATCTTCTCTATGTCTTGTGCATATTGTTACAATGATTGTGAAAGCACATGTAATTTTAGGTCTTTAAGAACTAAAAATTATTTCCTTTCAACTATTTTGTTTCAAACTTCAACATTTCATAACCTTGAAAGAAGAACCAAAATCTTTTACCTAAAAGGCTTGATATTTGAACTAGCAAATGGGATTAAGAGAAAACACAGTCTAGGGTACAACTGGTTAAGGAAGTAGAACAGACATCCTTCTTCATGACTCTCATGCTTCACAGAAATGAAAATGATACATAATTTCCAATTAAAAATGCTGTCATACTTGGAAGCTGACATGTAGAAGACTGCAGATAGATCCATATCTATCACAATGCATAAAACTTAAATCCAAGTGGATCAAAGGTCTCAACATAAATCCAGGCACACTGAACCTATTAGAAGAGAAAGTGGGAGGTACCCTTGAATTAACTGGTACATGAGACTGCTTCCTGAACATAACTCCAGTAACACAGACACTAAGAATGACAATTAATAAATGGGACCTCCTGAAACTGAGAATCTTCTCTAAGGCAAAGAACACAGTCAGCAAGACAAAAAGGCAACTCACAGATTAGAAAAAGATATTCAATTACCTCACATCTGACAGAGAGCTGACCTCCAAAATTTACAAAGAACTCAAGAAGCAAGTCTCCAAAACACCAAAGGATCCAATCAAAAAGTGGGATACAGAACTAAATAGAGAATTCTCAGTAGAGGAGTATGAAATGGCTGAGAGACACTTAAGAAAGTGTTCAACATCCCTAGCCATTTGGTAAATGCAAATCAAAACAACTCTGAGATACCATCTTACAATTGTCAGAATTGCTAAAATCAAAAACTCCAATGATAGTTTATGCTGGAGAGAATGTGGAGACAGGGGAATACTCCTCCACTGTGGTGGGAATGCCAACATGTGCAGCTATTTTGGAAATCAGTATGGATTCTTCAGGAAAATGGGAATCAGTTTACCTTAAGTCCCAGCAATTCCACTCTTAGGCATATACCCAAAAGATGCACATTCATACAACAAGGACATCTGTTCCACGATGTTTGTAGCAGCCTTATTTGTAATAGCCAGAACCTGGACGCATCCTAGATGACCCTCCACTGAAGAGTGGATAGACAAAATGTGGTACATTTGCACAATGGAGTACTATTAAGTGGAAAAGAACAATGGAATCTTGACATTTTCAGGCAAATGGATGGCACTAGAAGAAACTATACTGAGTGAGGTAACCCAATCACAAAAAGACAGACATGGTATGTACTCACTCATGTATGGATTTTAGACATGGATCAGGATAGTGCCAGCCTACAATCCCACTGTCAGAGAGTGTGGGAAACAGAACCTTCATCCAACGACTGATGGAAGCAAAGGCAGGCACACACGGGTAAATACTGAACTGAACTCCTTGAATCCAGTCACAGAAAGGGATAACTGATGATCAAAACTGTTAAGAGTGGGCTGGTTTAACCACAGAAACAGTTGACCTGAACAAGGCCTAGGTACTCTTTGGGGTCTTGGGTAGTATTTATACCTGGCATACAAATAGACTTTGAGTGCTCATCTCACAATGAGGGGTGCTCTCTCAGTCTGGACTCTTGTGCCCTGGATGAAATGATACACCCTGGAGATCCATCATGTGGGGCCTCACTCTCCCTGGGGATCGGAGTGGATATTCAGTGGGAGACTGGGGGGCCTGGTTGGAAGGGCAGGGGAAAAGGGAAGGGAGAGGGAGCTGGGGTTGACATGTGAAGCAAGCTTGTTTCTAACTTAAATTTTAAAAAAGGAAGAGAAAAAGATGAAAGGCACAAAAAAGTTTCTAAGACTCAGAAAATCAAGACAGGCATAAGATTATAATACTACCTCATTTCACGGTGGCAGTCTTTCACTTGGCCCAGTGTTTTGCAACTTTTTCTCTGCTGTGAACCCTCTAATATAGTTTCTTTTGTTAGGGTGACTCCTCAGCATTAAAATTATTATTAATTGTTTCTTCATTACTGCAATTCTGCTCTGTTATGAGTTGTAAATATTTTTGGAGATAAAGGTTTGTCTTGACCCACAGGTTGGAAAACAGTAAAAAAATATACAAACATAAAGCCTCTATAGCTTCTCATTGTTTGCAGCCAATTAAATGACTTCTTGGCTTTTTTTCTTGAATTTCATATTTAGTTACAAGGAAGTGACTAAATTGAGTCATTTCCAAGTTGATATTTATAGATGTTATAGGTTGCATGCATCTAACTGCACAACACACATACATTTGATGGTGTAATTTCACTTTGGTTAACGTTTTATGCATTTGGGATTCTTTAGTTCCCAACATAATTAAAATTGGTACTGCTTCTAAAATGCCTTTATGACTATTTTTCATTTGTTGCCTTAAAGAAAACCTTATTACTGTACCACATTACATTCTTTGCAAAATTCAGGACAGACTTCCTACTGAAGGACACACTCTGTGATCACTAGCCTATTACTGACAAAAGTTTCTTCATTCTAAATCACCCCACAATTGATTTACAGCCAGGTGGATATTTTACAAACAGGAAAAATTTCATTTTTCTTCTGGAATGAATTTCACAGAATTTTTCATTTTCTATTTTTACTGATTATATATTTTACTAAAATAGAATAGTAATTACATAGGAAAATGAAAGAATTTGCTCTCCTACTTAAAAAATACAGAGAAAAAAACACCACATGAATAGTGGTCATTTACTAAGAATTATTCATGGTGCTTGAAATTAATTATGTTACTTAATATTTACATCTTCTTTCCTAGAGGGTTGCTCATGTTAATTTATGCAATGTAATCAAAAGTTCCTAAGTTTTATCTAAATCAAGCAGGGTTCATTTTCAAAATATAACAAGTTTTCATTTGAAATTTGAATTACTACATTTTATTTTATAAATACATAGCAAACTTTTTGGACCCCAGTTTGAGTGAAAGAAATAGCACAAATGGGAAATTAAAGGGTTAATCAAGGGCATGGTGGATCAGGAAGTTTGAGTCGAGGTAAGAATGGTGGAGAGCAGGATGAGAGAGTTCATAATAGATGGAGTCATTATAGGCTTGAGGGTTCTTATGATCTGAATATGAAATATCACTACATTCCCATACACAAGCAGCCTGCTTACTAACCAATCGGTTTTTGAAATGTGAGTGGATTATGCAGGGTCTTACTTAATCAATGGCTTATTCTGTATACAAACTTACAAAATGATGACATACTCATCCTTAGAGGTGGTGAAAACTAGGCAGTAGGCCACATTGAAGGAAATTATTCTCTTGATTACTTCTCCTTATTTGCCTTGCTGTGTCCATCAAGATGGAAACTGCTCTGAAATGCCAGTTCTGAACAGCCATGAAACCATGATACAAAATAAATCTTTCTTCTTGTAAGTTTTATTTTTACAGGTATTTGCAAGACTGATGGAAGAGGAGAGTATCAAAATACTTTATATCAGAGTAGAGTCATTTCTTGGACCAAACTTGAACATTTGTTTCTTTTGCTTCAAAAGCCCTAGAATTCAACAACAGATTTTACAGGTAATGTGGATAATTGCTCTAAAATTCCAGATGCCATATTTCATAGGCAGATTATAGAATGTAAGAGTTATAATGTCATTGAGTCTTCCATCTAGACTTAAACAAATACCTAAGAAGGCAGACAATGTGAGAAAGGATCAGAATTCCCAAAGGACTTCTCTGAAAATGTGGCGTATGTATTTATCTGGTGAACATAAGCTGTGAAATCAGAATCACCATCTGTTCAGGTAATCTGCAGATAAGCGTTGTCTCCCAGTAAGGAAACCATTATGAGAATGGCATAATCATAACAGTAGATTATCCCTAACCTTTCACAGACACTAAAATACATCACTTACTCTATATGCTATCCTGGAACCAACACCCTGCCCACTTTGTTTTAGAATTGTTTTGATCAAATACTTGATTTTGCCCCATCCCTCTCCTTTAAAAAATATCTAGCTGTATTGTCTTGAAAGTATATAGCCTTAATTTGGGGTTTATAGTGGTTCACTGCAAGGCTGTTACATTGAATCATGAATCATGGGTTTTTAAATAATGATAGATTTTTCAAACTTAGAGGAATCATAGAGGTGAAGTATGTACAGTCTGCATAGGATATGTGCCAAGACATTGGAAGCATCGTGTAGAATGCTATGGTTACAAATGAGAGATCTCCTAAACATTTATATTTTGATAACAAGAGCTGAGAGACATATACAAAGTAACTATGCCTGAGGGCTCTGACATAATCAATAAATTCATTGGAGTATTCATAAAGTGAAGGTTTTATTAGGGGGTTATGAAAATGAGAATCCAGAGCTAAGTTGGAGAGGTAGGTCACTTCCTGTATGGTCTGCCTTCCCTATCTCCTTCTGTTTTTCCCTCCTTTTTTCTAGTTTAGAGTAAAGAAATAAAATGTTCACTCAGGTACTATTCTTACAACATGTTTTGGTATAATTGTTGTAATGTTGTGATTATTTATGATATAATTGAAGAATTTATTTTTCATTGCTTTGATATAAAAATTCTGGCCAAGTATTTTCCATAAATCTTAAATATCTTTATTAATAGCTAGTTTTGAAATAAAGTCTTATTATGGATCACAGTCTTGTCTCAAAATAGAAATGCTTTTGCCTTGATTTCCCAAGTACAGGATATATAGGCATATACCATTCTGTCTGGATTATTGGAAATATCTAGAATGAACTACTTTTATTCACCACAAGTTTTTTCAGTTATATATTTGCATGTATTAAGTATTTTTTAGCCTGAGGAAATACAATGAACACAGCTTTCAGAACAAAGAACAGTTACTGATCTTCTACAACTAGTAAAGTTCATCATTTTCTTAAATATGCCAAAGTTTGGGGGCTTGAACTATATTCTGTCCCACATCCATTGTTATTTTAGTATGTGTGTGTACTACTAAAATTTAATGAAAGTTAGAAATATACAAAAATATAGTCAATGTGTCCATATTTCCATAGTCAACTTATACTAATAAGTTCTCCCTCAGTTTTCCTTTTTGAAGGACATATAGCTACATATGTCTTCAGTACATGAACTCATTGTTATCAATAAAGGTGATGTGCTATTATTACACCAATCAAAATAAAATTCCATAAGCTGCGTTCTATGTGCTGCAATAAATGCATTAATTTCAGTATGTCACATGGTACAAGGAACAGTCTGCTTGTGCCACTTCCAGAAGGTACTGATTCTTTTATAAATTATGTCTTTGGTGCTATAATGTTCACTCATTAAGAGATTTAATTTAACTAGTATCTTACAATGTCTGATAAACTATAATCTTATTTTCCTTCTTTCAAAGAATGTATAAAATTTATCTTTAGTTGTTTATTCTTCTAAATATGTAGCTTACTTTAAAGGGTAATGAGTATTACCAAATATTAGAGTGTTTCTTCATATACTTATATACTTCTTTTTATTATTGATTCCTAACATAGCTAAAGAAGAAAAATGTTTTTACAACCTAAGTTTCTTCAAGGGGTTAGAAATTTTTATGTATGAAATACTTGTACACTCAGGATGAACACATCTTCTCTTGTTTGATAGCCTTTTAATAATAGTATTTAGTTCACCATGCTTGTAAAAGCCAGTAAAGGACAAGTTACATGATTCTATTGACCATGTCTCTGTTACCTGAAATTGAAATTGTGCATTTCTCTTACTGGATGTGTCTGTACTTCCCTCCCCCCCCTCTCTCTGTCTCTCTCTCTCTGTTTCTCTGTCTCTGTCTCTCTCTCTCTCTCTCTCTCTCTCTCTGTGTGTGCATCTTTAATTTTATTTTTATAGGTTTTCTTTGATGAAGTGACAATTTTTTAATAACCTTACAGTCCATTTATTTTGAAACCTTTTAATTGCTATGCTGTTACACCTTCCAAGAATTTTGGATTAGTCTTAACATTATATTAGCATTATAAATATTCTGTTATTTTCCCTTTAATATAAGTGTCTCTTGTACTAGAATGCACTTTTCTTAGTGAGAATATGTGTATGTATGTGATTGTGTATGTGTGTGTGTGTGTATGTGTGTGTATATAGTGGGACCAGCTTTTGTTTTGTACCATATTTATAAATTTTAATACATTTAGAGTATTATTGAAAAGTATGCTCCCTCCTGTGATTCTTTTGTATCAGTGTCCATTTTAGAGATAATAAATTCTCACCATAATTTGAAGACCCTTCTGAGTGTGCATATATAGCATATTATGAAAAGTTAGTGTCTGATAGAGAGATCAGGGATAACAGGAACATACTTATAATTACAGCTCAAGTGGGACATTCAGTGATAAACCAAGTTCCTAAACTATCAAGTAGTTTTTTATCTATATGCTACCTGATTTTCAAAATCCTGAAACTCTAATTTGGCATCATAATTTTCCTTAAAAACTGTGTACACCTCGATTTTCTATAACTTTGGGTGAATCTGAACTTTATATTTGATAATACTCTAAAGTATGAGAGTCAAACCTATTTTTTTAACATTTGAAAGCTGATTTTCACATACTATAGTTATATACTGACCACAGTTTCCATTCCCTCCTCTCCTCCCATTTCCTCCCTCATTTGACCTTTGTATTTATTTAGGCTGTGCAAGGCAACACAGTGTGAGGAATAGGTTCCCAAGAGTCAAAGTGTTACGGACAATACCTGCAACCATTGTTAGGTGCCCTGCAAAAATGTACCAAACTATAAAACTGTCATATATTTTTAGAAGTCTTAGATCAGTCCTCTGAAGACTCCCTAGTTGTTGGTTCAGTTTCTGTAAGCTACTATGAACCCAGGTTAGTTGGTACTGTAAGTTTCCTTATGTTGTCCTTGATCTGTCTTGCTCCTACAATCCTTTCTCCCTCACTTCATCAGGAATCCACAACATTTGGGTAATGTTTGACTATGGGTCTCTGCATCTGTTTCCATCAGTTACACGATGAAGACTATCTGATGAAAATTGGGGTAATCACTCATCTGATCAGAAGAGAAGGTAAGTTCAGGCAACTTTTTCATTATTTCTAGGAATCCTAGATGGCTTCATCCTTGTAGATTCATGGGAGTATCCTTTGCATGAGTTTCTACCTGATCAAAAAAATTATCCCCTTTCTCATCATTTCTTTCAGTTCTGTCCCCTTACATCCACTCAAACCCAAACCTTCAAGTTCCCATTTCCACTCACCCATAGTCCACATAGGAGTTCTCTTTCATTTCCCCTCTGAGGGAGATCCATTTGTCCCACCCTTGACACTCTTTGATAATTCCCTATTTAAGACTATTTTTAATGGTATTATTTGTTTTTTTATCTAGTTTCTTGAGCTCTTTATATATTTTGGAGATCATTCCTCTATAAGATATGGAGTTGCATGAAGAGCTTTTCCCATTCTGTAGGCTACTGTTTTGTCCTATTGGAAGTGTTCTTTTCCTTCCAGAAACTTTTCAGTCATGAGTTAATTGTCAATTTTAGTGTCAATATGTTCAAGGCTACTCCCCAATTTCTCTTCTACGAGCTTCAACTCAAGAAGCAAATCTCCAAAACACCAAAGGATACAATTAAAAGGTGGGGTACAGAGCTATATATAGAATTCTCAATAGAGGAGGCTAAAATGGCCAAGAGACACTTAAGAAAGTGCTCAACATCCTTAGCCATCAGGGAAATGCAAATCAAAACAACTTTGAGATACCATCTTACTCATGTCATAATGGCTAAAATCAAAAATACCGAAGACAATTAATGCTGGAGAGAATGTGGAGAGAGGAGAATACTCCTCCAGTGCTGGTGGGAGTACCAATTCATATAGCCACTTTGGACATCAGTATAGGGATTCCTCATGAAAATGGGAATCAATCTGCCACAAGACCCAGAAATTCCACTCTTAGGCATATATCCAAAAGAGGCAAATTCATACAACAAGGTCATCTGCTCCTCTATGTTCATAGCAGCATTATTTGTAATAACCATATCCGGGAAGCAATCTAGATGCCCCACAACTGAAGAGTGGATAGAGAAAATGTGGTACATTTACACAATGGAGTATTACTCAGCAGAAAAAAAAACAATGGAATCTTGAAATTCGCAGGTAAATGGATAGCACTGGAAGAAACCATCCTGAGTGAGGTAACCCAGTCACAAAAAGACAAACATGGTATGTACTCACTCATATATGGATTTTAGAAATGGATCAGGATAGTGCCAGTCTGCACTTCCACTGACAGAGAGTCTGAGAAACAGGAAAGTACCTTAGAGATATGCATGGTACCCAGGAGAAGAGGAATGAGGCAAGATCTTCTGAAAAGATTGGGAACATGGTGAGGGGTGGGGGGGTGAGTGGGAGCTGGGAAGAAGAGAGGGGGAGAAGAGCAAGAGAGAGTAGGTCATGGGGGAACAGGAAGGTTGAGTGGGTGGGGTAGGATAGGGGGAAGAGGGAATCATAGGTTAGAAGGTAGATCAGGCACCAGTGTGACCTCTAGTAATCTAAAGGGATGACACCAATTGGCAAGCTAAGCAATAATGGAGAGACCACCTCAAATGCCCATTCCTGATAATGAACTTGATGTCCATAACCATCCTGGAGCCTTCATTCAGTGACTGATGTAAACAGAGGCAAACACCCACAGTTAAACACTGAACTAAACCCAAGAAACCCAGCGACACAGAGAGAGGAGTGATGAGCAATTTAGCAAAGAATGGGCTGGCAAAACCAACAGAGACATCTGATCTGAACAGGGTAGAGCTCTTGGACCCCAGACTGACAGCTGGGAGGCCAGCATGGGACTGATCCAGACCCCCTGAATGTGAGAGTCAGTGAGGAGGCCTGGGGAACATATGGGGCCCTGAACAGTGGATCAGTGTTTATCCCTGGAATACAAACAGACCTTGTGTGTCCATAACACAAAGAGGGTTGCTCTCTCTGCTTGGACTCTTAGGGGAATGCCTGGACACTACCCTGAGTGAAATGACAGACTCTTGATATCCCCTATGTGGAAAGAATTGGCAATAGGGTGGGAGGCTGGGGGGGGGATGGTGGGGTGGTGCGGGAGGAGGGGAGGGAGAGGGAACTGGGATTGACATGTAAAACAAGCTTTTTAAAATTAAAATAATAAAAAAATCTAAAAAAGAAGAAAATTCTTCAGCAGCTTCACCAGCAACTTGTGATTTAGATGATTTCTTATGCCGTCAGGGTGGCCATCAAGATTAGTTATCCATAACTGTCTGGAATTAAAGTGTCTCTTTCCACATCAAGTCACATTATAACATGCATGTGTCTAGAGTCAATGTATGAGAATCGTAGGTTGAATCCTATAGACAATGAACTTCAACTACTAAATGCTGTCCCCAGACCAATCAGTTAATCAATTAATTTTTGTCATTCTTTGATTCCAGTCAGCGACTGAATTTTCTTTTTTTGGTAACTGTTTTGTCATTTTTAAAAATGTCTGTTATTTTTATGTGTATGTTTGTATACACTACACATGTGGGTGCTTAACAGTTTAGAACATCCTGCAACTTTACTTACAGGTAGCTGCCAACTTGTTAGTTCTTTGTGAGAACATTACAGATGCTTAACCATCAGCAGTTGGGGCTATGCTACTGAACCCTGCTTTCTTCACTTAGTCAATAGTTTTGTAAGTTTTTATTAATTTAAGTCAATAAGTTTTGGATAGTGAAAACCATTTTTCTTCTACATTTTGTCAGTCCTATTTTACAAAATCTCATATAATGTATTTGGTCTCACAATAAAAGTAAGATATATATATGTATACATATATATATATATTATTCTGGATCAAATATCAGGAACAAAACAAAATTGTTATGCATAAGTCTGCAACCAAGTTACCTTCATAGTGTTTAATTTAATAAGATAATATATTTATCACTACTAAACATACACAAATTCATTAAATATATTGCGATTTTCAGAAAAATCTTTGCCTATTCATTTGAAGATGCACATACATCTAAGAGACCAAGTTGTGAATATTTTCTTCAAGCTTAATGTTTCATAGAATTTTGTCACTGAATTCCTTTTACTTTCAGTTTGGAAATCAAAATAATAATGAACACTTCATAAATCTTCTGCAGTTGTTGATTATCCAAAACATAACAAAAAAGACAAAACATGGTTTGGGCAAATTTCCTCTTGTTGTACCCCAATATACTAGAATGCTTTCTTGATTTTTCTGACAAAGTTTTATTAAAAGAAGAAATCAGTAACCTTCAATAGACATTCAGCAGGACTTGTCAAAGTTTTGATTGAGGAAATATTGAGTCTCTGAAGTTTGAGTGGTCAGACATGCACTGAATTTCCTGTAGTTCATTGGTGTATCCTGGAAAGGGTTTCTCACCACCTTCGCCTAATGAGCTTATTAGTAAAAGGCTGAAAGGATCACAGATTGTCTATCAAGGAAGATTGTCAGTCACAAGCTGTTAGCAACTCTGCTGCGAATTATACATCACAAGGAAAGAACAGAATGGTGCTAAAATGCCACTTATTATGCCCACAGCTTGTGCAGTGACACAAATAAAATATTGGAGCAAAGGTTTAAAGGAGAAAATAACTTCTGAACAAGAAAAATCAAAGGAAATTAGAGATAATAATGCTTTACCACTTCCCATTTGCTTCACTCATAATTATGAGGTGGAAGGAAAATCAAGTGACCAGGAGCCAATGTAGGCAGAGTCCAAATGATGTTATTATAATACAGGTGGAAATCTGAAGGGAAAGTCAAAGTCTGCTTGACTGCTGCCATCATTAGGTAGAACTCCCTTCCCCATTTATACATTAGAGCTCCACATATCAAAAAGTATATAGGATTTCTATTTTCCAACTACTCATTTATATTGTACTTTAGCTTAAATCACTATTTTGAAATGGGCCAATATCTTTTCTTTCAAATATGTGTCATTGAACCAAATTAATATATTAACAGGGTATCTAGATCTGTGAAAATAAACGCTATTATCTTTGATGTTTTTGATAATTCCTAAGTATTTTGTTTCATTTATACTATAATAGAAGTATAATGCCTTTATTGTCTTGTCTTTCTTCATCATGTTTTGTCAGCATGACAACAAGAAAGAAGATAATTAAGTTTGGTGGTCATACATGGCTTTAATACCAATCCAGCACTTGGGAGACAGAGGCAGACAGATTTCTGTGTGTTTGAAACCAGCCTTGTCTATAGAGTAACTTCAAGGAGAGGCGGGTTTGTTACACAGAGAACCCTCTCTTGAAAACCCAAGGAGAAAGAGGGAGAAAGAAGAAAAAGAAAACAGAGAACAGTGGAGTTTTCTAATTCTCTTGTCTGCCTTATAAATGGTACTTCTAGTAAATGAATTATAGATATGTGGTGTGATATCAGGCTGTGGAATGTTGTTTTTCTAAAGATATTTTTATTTATTCTTTGAGAATTATATGGAATATAGTTTGATCATATTCTGTTCCTTTTCCTCTTCCCAATTTTCCTACCCTACCAAATCTAGGTCCTTTCTCTCCTTTACAAATGTTTTTAAAATTAAATCACAAAGAAACATGAGGTCTAATTGGTGTTGATCAACTATTCCTAAACATGTGACATTATCTGGAGTTTAGTTGAAATACCAAGAGTCATCTGTGTTGAAAAAAAATTGAATTTCCCTATCCCAGCCAGAGTCAATAATAAACAGCTTCTTGGTCAAGGTTGGGAATTTGTACCCATTTTTCTATCTCATTTCTGTGATTCAACTGGAACATGGCTTGTGAATTTTGTTTCAGCGTTTGTGAGTTATGCACATTTGCCTTGTTATGTCTACAAGATACTGTTTCCTTGAGGTTGTCTGCATCCTATGGCTACAAGCATAACCTCTCCCCTATACATAATCCCAAATATAACAGTCGAAGTGTGATACAGACATCTCATTTATCACTGAGGAAATCTCAGATTCACTGCATGTTGAACAATTGTGGATCACTAAGTAAATTACGATCTCCTTCAAAAAGAAATCCACTACAACAGAAACTGAGTGTATACTGATCTATAAATTTGTGTAGAAAAGTTATTAGAAATCATATTATTGCTATATTCAGTTAGGAGAGTGATAGTAGTATTTTTTAACCACAGGGCTTAAGAACAAACTATTTTGAGTTTCTTGTGTCATTGGCAGGGTTCCAGCTAATGACTCAGTCTTTAAATAGAAACCTTATTCTAGGAGTAAAAACACAGGAAGGAATTACTGTCTACATTAAATATACATAGAATACATAAATATGTGAGATATGGTGTCATATAAGGTGATAATTGAAACATAGGTATAATGCTTTAAATATTCTTCGAAATATGGTAACCATGCAATTTCATCATCAGAAAATTGGCAAGCTGAACTCAGAGTAGCAGTACAGAAATTGTTCCAAAATGTTGACTTCAACATTGGAGCAAAAGCAGATGTGGATGCCTGAACTTACATCATGTACTTGCACATACCGTATAAACAAACACATTTACAGTATTAAAAATAATTTAAATAAACAAAGAAATGTATACAACAGATATAATGTAGGGTATGTAAATGGGTAATGGATAAATAAAAATAATTTAAAGGAAAATAAATAGGAATAAAGGAAATATATTCTTGTTTAGACAATGACTTCATGTTTGTAGGTTTTCCTAAGAAACAGAAATACAAACTGTATGCTAAAATGTATACATACAGTGAAGTTATGAAGTAACATTTTCACATTGTTTCTGAATATGTTTTTGAATCTTTTAAATTTTAACTTAAATTTAAAATGTATATTCTTTTTTACTTGAATTGGAAAATTTAATTCTAAATATAAATGCTGACCTAATTTCATGAATATAAAATTTTTTAGACAAAAAATACTTTAAAATATTTTCCACAATATAGAATTAGTAATGCAGTAAATATAAATTAGCTGTAATGTGTAATACGGTGAAACATATACTTTATGTCCTTTTATTTAAAATAGAATGTTTTATCACATCACATATGCTGGTTATAGTTTCATCTCCCATTACTGTTGCAGTTCCCGCTCACCTCCCTTTTCATGCAGATACATCCCCTTTACTGTCTCTCATTAGAAAACAAACAGCTTTCTAATGGATAATTAAATTAAAATAAAACCTAATCTTATCTTACCTAATAAGTCTGAATAGGACAAAACAAACATAAAGAAGAAAAAATTACCATATCAAAAACAAAAAGTAATTTCAATGTGCAGGTCATAGACCCTGCTTCAAATGATTTGACAGAGTTATAAGATCCCCACTGAAGGCCTAGACTTCCCTAGGGAGCAGAAAGTGGATAGTATAGGGGGAATGGGAGTGTAGGGGAGGACAGGAGGGAGAGAGTACTGGGATTAACTTGTAAAACAAGCTTGTTTCTAATTTAAACTTAATAAGTCTGAAAAATAAATAAAAGTATTAAAATATATGGAGCAAGAGACAAACAAAAAAGTAGAAGAAATTAATAAATTTATTAAAGAAAGCCAAGAAATATTAATGAAACAGGTGAAGTTAATGAAACAGAGGCAATAAATAAAACACAAAATGGACCATCTGGGTAAATAAACAGGAATGAAAGAGGCAAGCATAACCAACAGAATACATGAAATGGAAGAAAGAATGTCAGAATTTGTACATACACTAGAGGAAATAAATTGATCAGTGAAAGAAAATGTTAAACGCAACAAATTATTAACATAAAACATCCAGGAGGGACATCATGAAGAAACGAAGAAAAATAGGGAGAGAAGAATGAAAAAACTTCAGCAAAATTGCACAGAAAATATATTCAAGAAAATCATTGTAAAAAGCTTTCCCAACCTATACTTGCATATGCTTAAGAATGTACAAGAAGGTTACAGAACACCAAATACACAGGACCAAATAAACAAACAAACACACAAAAGAGAGTCTGCTCCCCACATCATGACCAAAGCAGTAATCATATACTATAAAGAAAGAGTCTTCAGTTCAGTTTCTACCTCTGCTTCCATCAGTCACTGGATGAAGACTCTGTTTACCAGACTCTCTGATAGTGGGATTGCACTCCCCTGATTCATGTCTAAAATCCATATATAAGTGAGAACATACCATGTTTCTTTTTTTGTGACTGGGTTGCCTCACTCAGGATTGTTTCTTCTAGTTCTGTGAACTTCAAGATTCCATTTTTTTGTTCTGCTGAGTAGTACTCCACTGTGTAGATGTACCACATTTTCTCTATCCACTCTTCAGTTGAGGGGCATCTAGGTTGCTTCTAGGTTCTGGCATTACATATAATGCTCCAGATGCCCTTGTTGTATGAATTTGCCTCATTTGGATATATGCCTAAGAGTGGAATTGCTGGGTCTTGGGGTAGATTGATTATACTGATTCCCAAAGTGGCTGTACAAATTGGTACTCCCACCAGCAGTGGTGGAGTGCTCCCCTCACTCCACATCCTCTCCAGCATAAACTGTCATTGGTGCTTTTTATTTGAGACATTCTGAGAGGAGTAAGATGGTATCTCAGAGTTGTTTTGGGTTTGCATTTTCCTGATGACTAGGGATGTTAAGTACTTTCTTAAGTGTCTCTCAACCAATTTAGACTCCTCTACTGAGAATTCTCTATTTAGTATTGTACCCAATGTTTAATTGTATCCTTTGATGTTTTGGAGACTTGTTTCTTGAGTTCTTTGTAAATTTTGGAGATCAGCCCTCTCTCAGATGTGGGGTTAGTGAATATCTTTTCCCATTATGTGGGCTGACTTTTTGTCTTGTTGACTCTGCCTTTGCCTTACAGAAGCTTCTCGGTTTCAGAAATTCCCATTTATTAATTGTTGATATCAGTGTCTATGCTATTAGAGTTAGGATCAGGTAATAGTTTCCTGTACCAATTCATTCAAGGGTACCTCCCACCTTCTCTTCTAAGAGGTTCAGTGTAGCTGGATTTATGTTGAGATCTTTGAACATTTGGACATAAGTTTTAGTGGTGTCAATAAATATGAACATTGATGCAAAAATACTCAACATAATACTGGCAAATCAGGTTCCAAGAACACATCAGAAAATTCGTCCACCATGATCAAATAGGTTTCATCCCAGTGGTGTAGGAATGGATGACATATGAAAATCCATTAATGAAATAAACCATATAAACAAACTGAGAAAAAATCACATGGTCATATCACTAGATGCTGGAAAAGCCTTTGACAAATTTCAACACTACTTCATGATAAAAGCACTGGAGTGCTCAGGGATAACAGGAGCATACCTAAACCCAATAAAAGCTATATAGAGCAAACCAACAGCTAACATCAAGATAAATGGGCAGAAAGCAATTCCTCTAAAATCAGGAACAAGACAAGTTTGTCCACTCTCTCGATACCTCTTCAATATTGTACTTGAAATTCTAGGTAGAGCAGTCCAACAACAAAAGAATATCAAGGGGATAAAAATTAGAAAGGAATAGGTCAAAATTTCACTATTTGCAGATGATATGATGATATGATATTTTACATAAGTGACACAAAAATCTCTATCAGGAAACTCCTACAGCTGATAAATACCTTCACCAAAGTTACTGGATACAAGATCAACTTAAGAAAATCAGTATCCCTGCTATATAAAGACGATAAAAAGGGCTGAGAAAGAAATCAGAGAAACATCGCCATTTACAATAGCCACAAACAACATTAAATATCTTGGGATAATGCTAACCAAACAAATGAAAGACCTGTATCGCAAGAATTTTGAGTCTTTAAAGAAAGAACTTAAAGAAGACACCAGAAAATGGAAAAATCTCCCATGCTCTTGGATAGGTAGGATCAATGTAGTAAAAATGACAGTCCTGCCAAAAGCAATCTACAGATTCAATGCAATCCATCTTAAAATACAATTCTTCACAGACCTTGAAAGAACAATCATCAATTTTGTATGGAAAAACAAATGACCCAGGATAGGCAAAACAACCTTACTCAACTAAGCGACATCTGGAGGCATCACCATCCCTGACCTCAAGCTCTATTATAGAGCTGTAGTCCTGAAAACAGTTTAGTATTGGCACAAAAAATAGACATGTAGACCAATAGATTCATATTGAGCACCACGATATTAACCCATACATGTATGAACACCTAATCTTTGACAAAGAAGCTAAAATTATACACTGGAATAAAGAAAGTATCTTCTACAAATGGTGCTGGCATACTGGATGCTGACATGTATTTATGATTTAAAAAAGACAGGAACAAGCTGTAGAGATCAGAGAGTGATGATACATACCTTCAGTATTAGTAACCATAGAACAAGGTAGTGGTAGCGTTCACCTTTACCAACAGAACTCAGGATTTCTAGGTAGATGAATCTCTGTTAGTTCTAGGCCACACTGACTGTGCAAAATTGATCCAGTACTAGAAGAACCAGCTCACAAACAGGTGACGTCAGCAACTGGGATTCAAAGAATTTAAGACCCACATTAGGGAGGTTGGGGCAGAGAAAGGAATAAAAGGCAGGAGAAAACAGGAAAAGAATTTTTTGTCTCATATTCACTGGGATAGGATAGCTACTTCACCTGGGAATCTACTGACTTGACTGCTTTGGTTTTCTGATCTTCAGCTTGAATCTTGAACTCCAACAACTGTCTTCGAGGCTTTTATTTGTCATGATACATGCTTTCCTAGGGAAAACTTTCTTCATTGCTTCATTTGACAAATAAAATACATCACAACGTGCAACACAGATGCTATCACTAGCTAAGCAATATACAGTGATCTCTGATTGCCCGAAATGCTTAGCACACACCTTCACATAAATAAACCTGACATCATTTTTATAGTATAATATGTTGATTTTGAGTGTATTACATGTGGCTCCTTGTTACCAAGCATTTTAAGTCAATGGCAGTCTTGCATTTTTGTCTTCTAGCCCACGTAGCATTGAAATGATCATTAATGGAAATATTTGAAATAATGCTTTATTTAGCCGGAGTGTGCTATGAAAAGAAAGGCCAGCATATATAAGTTGAGAGAGGCACTTGTCATTCACATGGTATGTATTTTACTTACTAAGGCAATTGTTAATTCTTCACTTCTGTTATTTTTCAAAGTGAAGGAAAATATTCCTATTTGAACATATATTTTACTCAGCATTCATTAGAAAATACAAAGAACTTAAATTAAAATGATTTGACAATTTCTAAAGCACTTGCAAATTTATTCTCTCTGTTAATATGAAACATTATTAAATGATACAGAAAAATACATAGTCACAATTTGTTTTCAGTTATAAGTTATAAGGTACATTTTAAAATAATCATATTAAATATACCTTTGATGTAACAAATAAAATACCTTCTATAAATATGGATAACTTGTTAAGAAATAGAATTTTATATTTCAATTATCATATAGTCAAAATCCTGTAAATATCCTATTCATTGATATATATGTATATATGCATGTTAATCATGAGATAAATAGCATTTGATTTATTAATGTTTTAAAGAGTTTTATTTTCTAACAAAATAATAATTTCATTTCAATGATTGAAATATTTATTCCATATAGAGGATGTTCATTTATCCAATACAACATTGAGAATACTTAGATACATAAAAATTTATTCATATAACACAATGATTTTAGCTGCATGTTGCCCAAATTAGGGCAAACTTAACCATGCAATCACATTTTAAGCAATGTATATTGTTAGATCAGTAAAGTCTGGTTTTCTTTTTTCTCCGTGCCCAGAAATTATCCTTATTCCCCCTAATTACACTTATTTAATAATTTTATATACTTTAGCCAAGTGAAGTCATATATCTGTAGGTGTCTTGTCTGTGAACCTGCAACAGGGGCCACACCCTTTTGGTAGTGGTTTCAGGCAGACAGAAGCAAAAGGAGGGTAGCTTGAGGTTTGGCTTCTGTTTGCACACTCTTTCTGGTAGGTCAGTTGATCTGGTTGGAAGGGCAGAGAAATGCTCCTAAGGTTCTTTGTATTTTTCTGATAGATGTTCCCCAATAAACACCTATTTATCTTGGGTCTAGTAAAGACATTACATCCTCGCCTTCATATATATATTGGAATTTCCAAGTAGTATACTTCTTGTGTCTATGTCTTAAATAATTATACACTAATGTATTTAGAATCTATGGAAGTGAGATATTACAATATTGACTATACATCCTTTGTGGGGCTGTGTGACAGTCTATAGTCAGTAAGTCATATTATTTTCACCTATCATTTTGTATATGATTATTGGGTTGTTTCATCTGGATAGACCTTTTACTAAATGTTGATAATTGGAGTTTTTGAATTATTCCATAATTTTAATGCTAAATATTTGAAAAACTCCTACACATTGTGTTATATTGGCATTTTCATTTTGCATTTCCACCAACAATGAACTGGGGATCCATGTTGTTTTTTCACTCCCTTCCTTCCCTTCCTTCCTTTCTCCCTCCCTTCCTTCCTTCCTTTCTTCCTATGTTTTCAGACATGATTTCTCTATAATGGCAGATGGACTGTGAACTTTACATACAGACTAAGCCTCACATTCACAAGATCTCCCTGCCTTCACCTACTGGGTTTGTGAATTAAAAGTCTGTGTCACCATATCAAGAAAAAATGTCATTGTTCCTGCCCATTGTCAGGAACTTCTCCTGTTTGAGGTAAGTATGATGACCACTATTTTTCAAAATAATAAAGGTCATTATATACAAAATAAATGGCTATACTGGCCATGGAAGCAGGTAGACAATCATTACTCTCTCTTCTGCAAATCGCACAAGTCAGGTCCATCCCCAGCCCTATAGCTGATATCTTGCTGCTGCTTCCCCTCCCCCTTTTCCTTGTCTCCAGCTAACAGTGTGAATTTCCTAAATCCCTTATCTCTCTTTGCCCCAATATCCAGGAGCCTATATATGTTCTGGTGGAACAGTCTGTTCACTTCCCTCCTGTGGAAAACATAGCCCACTCTCCTTTCTACACAAAACATATTTGGAAATGTCAAATACCAAAACCTTGAGACAAATTCTACCCAAAACCATTAATAGATACACCAGGCAGACTCTCAGGATTCCCTACAAGGTAACTGACATCCTAAGAACTGTTCTATGAACTTAAGAAGGCAACAGGAAATGATAATTAGAACACCCACCCAACAATGACGAGACCCAGAATTACAAAGGCCCTAAACATGTATGTCTGAACATCTGTGCAAATTCTCAATAACAGATAGGACAACACATTTTCACTGTATCACAAGAACCTTATTACAGTAGACCATGATAAATTCAATATACCTAAACACAAGATAAGACTTCAAAACAGTGTTTATGAGTATATTAGAAATTCTTAAAGAGGACATGAAAAAATAATGAAATCCATGAAAACACATAAAGTGGATACAGATGAAGAAAACAATTCAAGGCATGAAAATGGATATGGAATCAGTAAGGAAAATCCTGGTGTAAAACTGAAAAGGAAAAATTAAGGAACTTCAACAGAAATCTCAGAAGCAAGACTCACAAACACAATAAAAGAGATGGAAGAGAGTATCTTAAGCACTAAAGATAACAATAGCAGAAACAGACACCTTGATAAAAAGAAAGTTAAACCTTCTAATATCCTAGTGTAAAACACACAGGAGATCTGGGATGCTATAAAAATAACAAATTAGTGAAATAATATTAATAGTGGAAGCATATGAAATCCAGGTCAAAGACAAAGGGAAATACTTTAAACAAAATCATAAAAGAAAAATTTCTTAACCAAAAGTAGAAGATATCTATCAGGGTAATGAAGCATACAGAACAGTAAATAGAACAGTCACAAAAGTAGTTCCACTTGACACATCATAACTAAACACTTAATGTATAGAATAAAGAAAAATATTAAAATATAAAAGGGAAAAAGGGAACATATAAAAGCAGACCTAATGACTTAAATTTGGTTTTCCAATAGAGATTCTAAATAGCAGAAGAACCTGGTTAGATGTGCTGAAGACTCCAAGAAATCAAAAGTGCCAGCCAGGACTACTGCATCCATAGATTGAGAAAGAAAAACATTTCATGATAAAAACAAATCAAAGAAGTATTCATCCACCAATCCAGTTGAACAGTTAAAACGTGCAAAAAGGAAAACTTCAACCTAGAGAAGCTAATCACAGCCATGGAAAACAAGGAGCAAATAGCCTCAGACATACAAAAGAAAATGTGGTGCAGGTGCATCACAACAACAAAAATAATAGGAATCAGCAAATATTAGCTGTCCAAAACAACAAAAACAGGACAGATCTTCCTACTGCTATCATGAAACATACTTTAACATCAAGGATAGAAATATTGTACTGGAAGGAGTAAGGGAGGGGAAACTGTGCTTGGGATATAATTATGAGGTAAGAAGAAAAAAATTTTAAACAGAAAAATCACGCCCGGCGGTGGTGGTGCACGCCTTTAATCCCAGCACTCAGGAAGCAGAGGCAGGCAGATCTCTGTGAGTTCGAGCCTGGGCTGGTCTGACAGCCTCCAAAACAACACAGAGAAACCCTGTCTCATGAAAAAAATCTCCAGGATAATATTGAAATTCTAAAACTAAGAACATCTTCAATATGACAACTACACCATGATTCACACAAGATAAAAAGATAAAGAATGGATAATTATTTTTAGTTGTCTATGCATCAGATCTAGGACTAATATATATAAAAAAGCAACGCTCCAAACTGGACATCAAGCAAACATACATCAACATATATAAAATTGGAGCCTGATCTAAAATTCAGAATTCTGAGAAAAGGAAACTCAAATCACTGTGTAGTCAGTATGTGTTCAACAAAATAAGAATTCATTTTCAGTTAAAAAATACATTAAAAAGAAAAAGAAATATTCAGTTTCTTTAGTCATTAGGAAAATGCAAATTAAAACCAACTTGAGATTCTGTCATACACCAGTCAGACATGTTAAGATCAATAACAATTGACAACTTTTGCTGGTGAAGATAAGAAGTTGAGGGATCTCTTATTGGTTTATAGTGGGATTGAAAACTTGTATAGCCACTGTGGAAATCACTGTGATGTAACAGATTCTCAGAAACAAGAAAAATCAGTCAAGCTATGCCACTCTTGGTTATATTCTCAAATAAATATTCATCTTACTAATGAGATATGTTCAGTCATGATTATTGTTGACCTCATCATCACAGCTGGAAATTGGAAAAATAATCTAGATGTCTGTTAACAGATAAATGGATAAACAATATTTTGTGCATTTACATGCAGGTCTATGACTCATATATTGGGAAATAGATATCGTGATATTCTCAGGTGAATACATACAGCTAGAAAAGCATCATTCTGAATAAGTTAGACAAGACCAAGTTGCCTTTTCACTGATATGTAAGTTTGGCTTCTTTGTCAAAAATCAAACATCAAAATTGTCTAGACTTATGACAGAGTCTTCAATAAAATTCCACTATTCAACATATCTAATGCAACAATATAATGTTTTTATTATTATAGCTCTGCTTGAAGTCTGGGATGGTGACACTTCCACCAGTTTTCAACATTAGTTCAACTATCTTGGGTTGTTTGTATTTCCATATAAAGTTGAGTATTGTGTTTTTGAATAATATATAGAGTAATGTTAAAAATTCAATATGCATTTCATTGAATGTGTAGATTACTCTTTCTTTTCCTTTCTTTCTTTAAATTAGAAACAAGCTTGCTTCACATGTCAATCCAACTACCCTCTCCCTTCCCTATTTCTTTGCCCCCCAATGATCCACCTAACCCCTTACCTAATGCCCACTCTACTCTCCAGGGAGGGTGAGGTCATTTATGGGGGATCTCCGAAGTCTGTCATATCATCTGGGGCAGGGCCTAGGCCCTCCCCCATGTGTCCAGGATGAGAGAGCATCCCTCCATATTTAAGAGGCTCCCAAAGTCCATTTGGATGCCAGGGCTAAATACTGATCTACTACCCAATGCCCCAAAGATTGCTGAGGCCTCCACACTGACACCCAAATTTAGGGGGTCTGGATCACTCTCATTCTGGCCCCTCAGCCATCAGTCTGGTGTTCATGAGCTATCCCTTTTTCAGGTCAGCTGTTTCTGTGGGTTTCACCTGCCAGATTTTAACTCCTTTACTCATCACTCCTCAATAGCTGGACATTTTCAAAACATTAACCATAATGACCCATGGAAACTGAGATATTTCCATCTTCTGATAACTTCTTTTATTTCTCTATGTTTTTGCTATAAAAGTACTTCACTTGCTTCTTTGGAGTTATCCCAACTTATTTTGTGGGGAGGCTATTGTAAAAGAATAATATTCATCTCTCAAGAAAAATGTAGTGATGTTCTCGGGTAAATGAGAGATCTGGAAAACATCTCTCACAGTACTATAATATAAAAATAGAGAAAGGTAAAAAGTTCAACACATTTACATATGATTCTTTTGAATCGTCAGCTGTATACATGTTATTTAGAATACCCAGTGAAATTAGAATATAGTAAGAAGCCATGAGAACATAAAAAAGGGGAAACAAAAAACAAGGTCATAACATCATGAAGGGGATTCATAGAAGTGGTGTCACGTCTGCTGCGCGGCCTGTGTCCGAGAACGTGCGGAGGGTGTCGGGGATTGACAACACAGAGACTCGTTCAAAGATATAAAGAAAACTTTAAACAGGCTCCAAAAAGGTTCAAGAAAACCTCCTAAGAAAAGCTCCCACCAGAGAAGCTTCTGCTCTCTCCTCTACCCTGGCTGGTTCTGCTCTGACACCAGAGGTGGATGTGTGTGGGTTTTTGAAGGTGCGGTTAGTCTTTAGACAAGGTCAAGGTCAGGGCGGTTTCCGTGGGAAGGCCTTTTCCAGGAACTTATTGTATCGTTTTTAGTAAACATATTTTTACTAAACATTGTCTACAGCTGCCTACTCCCAGGCAGAAGGGGAAGTGGGTCTCTGCTCAAGGTCTGGTGTTCCCACAAAGTGGGAAAGTTAAGCTGAGGCTGGTCAAATGTGGCCAAAATAGTGGAAGGAATTCAGGGAAAGATAGATGGTGCTTAAGAGATTTTAAAACTTATATGGAAACATACCAGATACTGTAAAATCTTCTTAAAATATATGTGCATAAACATTTTAAAAATAATTAAAATGTGGTTGCCATGTAGGAAAAAGTGCCCATATTAGATAACAAAGTTAACACATAAAAATTCTAAGGTCAGTAATGGGTACCCTTTTTTGAAATTGTTTACCAAAACATTAAAGAATATTATCAATGATTCTGGTTATAAGCTCAAACTTGACAGTAAGACCCTATTGCTTCATATACCACATATGTAAATTGCAGAATATTAAGATATAAAACTGTTATTGACCTGGGAATTTCAATCTTTGGAACTATTTTCATGATGGTTTAAGTTACTGTGCTTATTATTGCAGTAAAAGCTTAGTTATTGCTCTTATCTCACAGTAACCCTTAGGAGCTGCCTGGTCATACATACTCTCAAAACAACAATGGCTCAAAAATTATAGGTATGATCAATCATGTCTTGATTGAATTTAAGTTTGATTATGCATGTTGAAAATGATTCCTTGAAAGGTTTTTGAGACAACAATCTATGGAAAGTCACGTCATGGGATCTTGAGGAGGACATATTACTCTTATTCAGCTAAATGAACATTCAAACAACCCTTAATGAATTATTTTTTCTAACCTTAGATTAATTTAACTTCTTATGATAGAACTTTCAATTTGCAATAGATGTTGATTAACCCAGTGATCCACATGAACAAGATTCAGAGCATAAGAAATTGCAGCATGCCCAGAAAATTGGAGAATCTACTACTTCCCTTACCCTGACTACAAAGGCTAAGTTATCATTGCAGAGGAATGTATGGAAAATCTAAAAGAGCCAGAAGAAGTGAACAAATACAAGGAAACAATTATTTGAGAGTAATGTATAACTGCAATTTAAAACCGTAGTAAATATGTCAGTATACACAATTCCTGTGCAATCCAGAACAATACCAGCATGAAAAGAAGAAACAGACAGGAAGTACCACTGTTTGGTGAAGAGCTATTGACAATTGATATTTGCCTGGGGAGAAACATGGACTGTTGTTTGATAGTGTTGCTCATTGTAGGTTGACCATGCTCTTTTGGGAGATCACAGATCAATTGGAGAGGAGTTATAGGAGGTGGTTATGGCCAAAAGTCATGGAGTAAAATTGTCAAGGAACCATATAAAAGGCAAAAACACCCAGGCTATTTAAAAGGCAATAGGCTACTCTAAAAAAATGATAATAAGGCTGCATTGAACATAGAGAGGTTGATCTGGTGCCTACAAAGAACTTTTACACTATGTTCTGCAGGCTACCAAAGACTATATATATCAATCTAGCAAAAAATTTTGATCCAAAATGCTGTCCTGCTTTTAAAATGTGCTGGAGAAATGATAGCACCTCCTTATGGGAATAACCAACAAATGTTTGCTTAGACTAAAGTCAGGCATGGGTTCCAGGAGATGAAACCCATATCTGATACTGCTTGGGTGGCAAAGAAACAGACATAAGATATCCCAGAAATGAAGGGTATAACCAAATAATAAAGATGTTTAACAAATGAAGTGATAAAATGTTTCCTAATGATAATCTGCGTAACCCAAAGATCAGTTCCTTATTCAGTGATTATCAGAGAAGCATCCTTTTGGAGCTAATGGGAAAAACACAGAGACCCAATGACAGATGGCAGAGAGAGTGAGAGAGTGAGTGAGTGAGAGAGAGAGAGAGAGAGAGAGAGAGAGAGAGAGAGAGAGACTTTAAAACATACACTGCTAAATGAGATTCCTCCATAGAATCCCTCCCATCAGATTTGAGGGAAACTCCCAGAAGATGAGGGAGGGTGAAAGAACCAGAGGGGCTGCAGGACACCAGTGGACAGGACCCTCAAATTCAGCTGAAGGAAATTCCTATGAATTCATAGAGGATGAGGAAGCAATCACAGTGACACCATGGGCCTGGATCACGACCTCTGCATACGTCTGAGTTTAGTATTTTTGTGGAGATTCCAAATGTGAGAAGTAGTGACTTTTTTATTCTTGTGCTTTCTATTGGAGTTCCTTTCTATTTGTTGTTTTGCTTTGTCAACTTTGATTCTATTTTACTATATTTTATTTAGTTTGTTATTATCACTTCAAAGCCCATTCCTTCATAATAAGAGACAACAAGTGAATTCAAGAGATATTTAATATCTTTCATCAGTCTACCAGGGAACTCTTACAGATGATTAACACCTTCAGCAAAGTGGCAGGCTACAAGATCAACTCAAGAAAATCAGTAGCCCTACTATATACAGATGATAAAAGGGCTGAAAAAGAAATCAGAGAAACATCACCCTTTACAATTGCCACAAACAACATAAAATACCTTGGGGTAATGCTAAGCAAACAAGTGAAAGACCTGTATCATAAGAACTTTGAATCTTTAAAGAAAGAAATTAAAGAAGCCCTCAGAAAATGGAAAGATCTCCCATGCTTTTGGATAGGTAGGATCAATGTAGTAAAAATGGCAATGTTGCCAAAAGCAATCTACAGATTCAATGCAATCCCCATTAAAATCCCAGCACAATTCTTCACAGACCTTGAAAAAACAATAATCAATTTTGTATGGAAAAACAAAAGACCCAGGATAGCCAAAACAACCCTGTTCAATAAGGCAACGTCCAGAGGCATCACCATCCCTGACCTCAAGCTCTATTATAGAGCTATAGTCCTGAAAACAGCTTGGTATTGGCACAAAAATAGACAGGTAGACCAATGGAATCAAATTGAAAACCCGGGTATTAACACACACATGTATGAACATCTGATCTTTGACAAAGAAGCTAAAAATATACAATGGAATAAAGAAAGCATCTTCAACAAATGGTGCTGGCATAACTGGAGACTGGCATGTAGAAGAATGCGGATCGATCCATGTTTATCACCATGCACAAAACTTAAGTCCAAGTGGATCAAAGACCTCAACATAAATCCAGCCACACTGAACCTCTTAGAAGAGAAAGTGGGTGGTACCCTTGAACGAATTGGTACAGGAGACAACTTCCTGAACATAACACCACTAGCACAGACAGTGAGATCAACATTTAATAAATGGGACCTCCTGAAACTGAGAAGCTTCTGTAAGGCAAAGGACACAGTCAGCAAGACAAAAAGGCAGCCCACAGAATGGGAAAAATATTCACTAATCCCACATCTGACAAGGCTTGATCTCCAAAATTTACAAAGAACTCAAGAAGCAAGTCTCCAAAACACCAAAGGATCCAATTAAAAAGTGGGCTGCAGAACTAAATAGAGAGTTTTCAATAGAGGAGTCTAAAATGGCTGAGAGGCACTTGAGAAAGTGCTCAACATCCTTAGCCATCTGAGAAATGCAAATCAAAACAATTCTGAGATACCATCTCACTCCTGTCAGAATGGCTAAAATCAAAAACACCAATGACAATTTATGCTGGAGAGGATGTGGTGAAAGGGGGACACTCCTACATTGCTGGTGGGTGTGCCAACTGGTTCAGCCACTTTGGAAATCAGTATGGAGATTCCTCAGAAAAATGGGAATAAACCTACCACAAGACCCAGCAACTCCACTCTTAGGTATATATCCAAAAGATGCCCATTCATACAACAAAAAAGTCTGTTCCACTATGTTCATAGCAGCTTTATTTGTAATAGCCAGAACTTGGAAGCAACCTAGATGTCCCTCAACCGAAGAGTAGATAGAGAAAATGTGGTACATCTACACAATGGAGTACTATTCAGCAGAAAAAAAATAATGGAATCATGAGATTCGCAGGCAAATGGATGACACTAGAAGAAACCATCCTGAGTGAGGTAACCCAGTCACAAAAAGAGAAACGTGGCATGTACTCTCTCATATATGGATTTTAGACACAGATCTGGGGAGTGACAGCCTACAATCCTATGGCTAGAGAGTCTGGGAAACAGAAACTTCATTTAGTGGCTGATCGAGGAAGAGGCAGACTTCCTCGGTTAAGTACTGAGCTGAACTCAAGAAAGCCAGTAACAGAGAGGGAGGACTGATGATCAAAGAGATTAAGACTGGGCTAGTTTAACCCCCAGAAACAGCTGACCAGACAAAGATTAACTCTTGAATCCCAGGCATCAGCCTGGGAATCCAGCATGGGACTGATCAAGACCCCCTGAATCTGGGTGTCAGTGAGGAGGCCTAGGTAATCTATTGAGCCTTGGGCAGCAGATCAGTACCCATCCCAAGTATACACACGGACTTTGGACTCCCATAGAACAATGTGAGATGCACTCTCACCCTGAACTCTTGGGGAAGGGTCTAGGCCCTGCCCTATATGAAATGACAGACTATGGACACCCCCATGGAGGGCCTCACCCTCCCTGGGGGAATGAGGTGATAATGGGGGGTTGGGGGGAGGGATTATCTCTTGTAACTTAGTTTTGTGGGAGCCAACGACATAAAAAAGTTATGAAAATACACACTTCTGTCATTTGAAGTAATCACTTATAAACTCTTTTGTTTCTAATTGGCATCATATCTAGTCAAAGGGGAGAAGGGAGTGTCATGAAATTTTCACTTGTGTCGGGAAATTTGTGTCAAAATACATTCTTTAACTATTGAATTTGGAAATTAATTAGCACTTTTAAAAATTTTATGATACATCTGTTTTTTTTTGTTTTCAATTTAAACTAATTAATTACTTCCAAACACACTAGGCATTTCTAACACGCTGGGATTTGATCATTTCTGACATAGCAAATAATTTTGAACTGTGAACATTTGAACTTTTGAAGTCTGCTATTTAATTGGAATGTCTTTGGTGAAATAATAAAACTCAATTTATCATTATCTCTTTTTTTTCTTTCAGAGAAAGAGTGACAAATAATTTACTAGCTATTAAAACATCACTTAATCTTTGAGTTGGCTTAAATGATTCTCCTTTCTTAGTCGTTACCTTCTACTCTCAGGGGAAGTTCTCTCTAAAAGTAACTTTCATAAATTGAGTTCTTCCAAAACCTCATAGTATGGATAAAGTTGCATTTTCCTGTGTTCCTTATCTCTGACCGCTAGACAGAAATATTAGATAAACTGAAAGTCATATCTGCTTTATTTTACCTCCATGATATGACAGGTACTTCTGCTTGATGGTTCTCTGATACCCCCAAAATGTCGACATTTGTAAACACTGCCATTATAAATGTAATAAAGGAAATGTAAGCAATGAAGTAGAAATTAGTGATCACATTGATGAACTGCATGAAATTTTGAACTTTGTATATTAAATGTTTTCTAAGTTCTGTTGTATGTTAGCACTTTTCTGTATTATATAGACAGGCATCTCAGAAAACCACCATGTGTTTCTGCATATGTATTTTCCTTCTCAGGAAAAATGAAATTAACTGAGGTCATGTTTTCCTACCAACAGATGTCAGTAAGAATTAAGCCTCCTTCTGGAGACCACTCATACTATCAGAAAACTTTCTTACTCTGACTTTGTGTACTATCATCTGATTTAATTAAATGCACAGTTTTCCATTACTTAATGTAGTATTATCCTCCACTTTTCTTCATGCATAATAGCTACAATATGGGATGTATTTAGACTTCTTCACACCTGTCATTAATTCTAATAGCATCTTGATGTACACAAAATACTTCCCACATTTATGTCCCAGTTACTTTAAGTCAGACCCTCAGCCTCTACTAGAAATTAAGAACAATAATAAGAAAACTATATGGTAGAGGAATCAAAATTAATATTTTTATGAACAAAGAATCATCTTCCTACTTCAACATAAGATGAAAAGAGGCATAGTGATTATTTTTTCATAATCCCTTAGTGCTATGCTCCATTTAACCTGAGGAATCAAATATTCTTTACGTCCCAGGAATGATTTTGAAGACATTCCTTATAATATACATACTTTGCTTATCTTTATTTATTAATTCCCTTTTTCCTAGAGGAGATGAATTATACACTATCTATATTACATAAGTACATAATTTGCAAACCTCTAAAGATTTTCATTCAATAAAATTTGGTATATTTTTCAATTGGTGATATTAATAGTTACAAAACACTGCTTTTATTTATCATGTTGGGTAGAGCATTAACTCCCATTGCAGGTTTCATGGCACCCTTAGGTATCTCTACTCACCATAAAAAATTCTAAATTGTTCCTCGAAAAAAATTAATTTTAATTATGCTTAATTTTGAAAATTACATCTCATACAAAATTTCTCATGGCCCAAATATAGAATATCCAGTGCAAATTGCTGCAAGGCTGAAACCACAACTTTAGCATGCAATTTGATATTATAGCCATGATTAAAAAAAACTGTTCTTGGGAAGGTCTTGAATGAGCCCCATGAATGTCAAGGAAGTAACAGAAGTAGACAGTGCTACTGACAACTTAGTGTCTTATGGGGAAAACATAAGCATATAAATAGCTAAGCAAACTATGATAAATTAATTTGCTAAATAAATGTTTCATCTTGGGAATTTGAAGAAGAAACAATTAATTCTGATAGAATCTATGAGTACTGCCTTGAGAAAGTAGTTAACTACCATCAAGACTCCTCTTATTAGGATGGGTTTGAAGTCTGTTTTGTCAGATATCAGAGTGGCTTCACCTGCTTGCTTTTTAATTCCATTTGATTGTAATATCTCTGTCCATACTTTTCCAATAAGGTGGTGTATTCCACTGCTATTGTGGTATGTGTCTTGTATTTTGAGATGGGTTTTCACTTAATAAGCTCATGGCTCTGCTAATCAATTTCTCTTCCTTGAAGAATTGAGAAAATTTATACTAAAAGGAATTATTTAATACTGTGTATTAATTCCTGTCTTTTTGTTCTTTTATGGTAATCTATTAAACCTGTTTTTATTCAATGTTCTAGAATTGTTAACTTTCTCATGATGACTTTGGCATGCTTAATCTTCTTGTCAGTAAAAATTCCTCCCAGTATCTTCTGTGAGACTGCCCTAGAACACATATATTCTTTAAAACTAATTTTATCATATAAACACTTCATTATTCCTGTAAATAATTTTAGTAAAAGTTTTACTGTGCACAGTAGTCTGAGATTGCATCTGTGCATTTTTGTAACCTGTACTATGATTCACCTATATCACTCTTGGACACATATCATAGGACCCTATAATCTACTACAGAGATACTCATATATCCACATTCACTGATACCCTATTAACAATAACCAGGAAATTGAAACACTCTAAGATGTCCATCAACAGGAATGAATAATGAAAATGTTATATTTATGCAATTATATATTACCCAGGTATTAGAAAATGAAATCCTGAAACTCACAGATAAATTATTGTAGTTGTAAGCAATTATTTACCACTATGCTGTTTCTTTTTCTCTCTCAATCTTACATATAATTTTAAACACACTGTAAATGTTTAGAGGTTTTTCTTTATCCAAGTCTGACTTTACTGTAATATTTATGTTTTTCTGGCCACGTATCTTATCTGTTAAAACCGCAGCTATTTAAACTGCAGATTTTCCAAGATGGTGGGTATAAACGTGATTCCAGCCCACTGTCTCAGTCTATGCTGACATCCAGCAAAAGCTGCCGGCTTGGAGATATGGTCACTGCCACTTCCAGCTGTGGGTACACACCTTTCAATTGTTAGCAGAGCCTCTTTAAAGAACCTTGCTTCTTTTGTTTTTGTTTTTGCTTATGCTGAGTCAGGAATACTACCTTAAGCAAGCCGCGTGAGTCTCTGCTTGTCTCTAGCAAAACAGAGCCTACCTGAGAAAATGCTGCCACCAAAAATCCCTGCTTTTCTCCATTCTTTTGTTTCTAAAATTCCTTTAAAGCTTTTGTCATTCTACGTGGAAATTCATGATCCCATCCTCGTCGCCATTTGTAGAGAGAAGCCTTTTCCTTGCCAGTCACCTGGGCTGTGCCGCATTGTAGTCCCCAAATAACACACAAGATGCTGTATTAATTATGAAGCTGTTGGCCTTGCTTGTTTCTTACTGGCTAGTTCTGACTTAAGTATTTATCCCATAATTGTTAATCTAATTATTTTTCTTACCAGAAGGACATCTTACTTCTCTGGCGGGCTACATGATGACTCTCTGTGTTTCTCTTACTGAGAGTCCTCCTCAACTCCTAGTCCCACCTGTCTTGCTTTCCTATTGGCCAACAGTGTTTTATTGACATATACACAGGACTTACCTATCAAGATATGGTGGTTAATTATAAGAAGAGTGTCTTCTGAACACACCCAATCAACTGCACACATGACCTCACAACCATTGTGACAGCAGGCAAAATAGCTGAGAAGGATAAGCACAACCAAATACAAATGTAGAGAGGAGATATAGTCATGAAGTTCCATTCATAGGTAAGGACCTATTGATACTACTTAGCTGCTGGGAAAAGAAGAGTGTTTCAAGTAAGCATGAAGTACTTCATAAGTAAGTTGTGCTACATTGGAAGGGAGCATGAATTTTTAGGAAGCTTTAATTTGCCTTGGTGAGGAATGAAAAAAGAAAGAAAATTGTGTGAAAATGGAAGGGGGTCAACTAGGATTAGATGGTATAAGAAGGATGAGAATAACAAAATTGTATGAAATTCTCCTGATTCACTAAATATAGTGTCAAGGTTTTACTTACAGTACCAAGACACACATGAGATGATAATGGAGATAGGCACTGTAAGAATTAACTTTGTATTCATATGTATAATAATTTAGACAGAAATAGTCATATCATCTTCAATATAAAATGATTCACTTTTGAAATAAACCTAATGCTTGAGTCAAACGTAATGATCGAAGTATATATTTAAAGGTATTTTGACTTAGTATCAGACAGTTTTTACAAATATCTGTTTAAGTTTTTTCATTATTTTTATTACATTTTTTTAGAAATAAGCTTGCTTCACATGTCAATAATTTAAGTGATATGTCTCAAGATCATTGCGAATCTTGATTTGAGATAATGCGTTCATTTCCCAAAATGTAATAATATATTTTAAACATTGTTAGGATAGTTTTCAATTGATTTTATGTTCAAATTTCCATGTTGCAACTAACTAATCAACAATTAACAACACACAACAAAATTAATTTTGCTTCTCTCCAATATTTTTGCAAGGACTATATATGGGCTGAATGAACCTCTTAGTATTACACATTTCACTGATTTTACTTCATTAATGCTCTACTATGATCATTAATGATACAATACCGTTTAAAAATAATGTTTCATTTTGAACTGTGAAAGCTTTTCCTATAAACACAGATGTTGGAAATGTCATTTTCCACTTTTTTAAAACTTTATATATGCTATTCATCATGTTCTAAGAAATACAGAAAAACTAAAAATTCTGTTTCAGTTCAGTGTTTAGCTGTGGGTGTCTGGCTCTGCTTCCTTCAGTGTGGAGTGATAATGTCTCTGCCTGGACAAACGGGGGGAGCGCCTAGGCCCTGCCCCAAATCATATGACAGACTTGCAAGATTCCCCAAGAAGGGCCTCATCTTCCTTGGAGAGTGGAGTGGGCATTTGGGAAGGGGTTGGGGAGGGCTTAAGGGGGATGAGAGAGGAGAGGGAGCTAGGATTGACATATGAAGCAAACTTGTTTCTAATTTAAATTAAATAAAAAAGATTCTGTTTCAATATTTTAAAACGTTGTTTACATTTGGCATTCTCTTTTAAACTTAGTTTTAAATTTAACAGATGTTTAAAAGATATGTATGACATAATTCCAAACAACACATAGTGTTTTTATGACCAAATATTGATAAATTTATGCTTCAAAATATGAATACATATGTTTGTAAATATTATATGTATTACTGTTTAAAATCTTAAGTATTTATAGTATCATTAATTTTAAATTATTTAATTTGAAGAATCATTGGAGATTTAATTTTGTATAACATATCACAAACGTTAAAATGTTGTTTACTTATAATATCAATGATTATTAATAGAATGACCAAAATTTTATATTTGATGTTAAAACCTAATGTCTAACTGGATTAAGTAAATGCTTCACACCCATTTAAAAAACAATAGGTACAAATATAATCCAAATCATTTCCCTACTTCTTATTCTTCCTACTCACAGTCAAATTCATAATTTATTCCTCAAGCTAGTGTTCTGTATGACATTGACCAATGACTGATTTTCAATTTTAAATCAGTCAACAAAACTGATCGTTACGCTAGCTAATACTGAGAATTCTGTATCATTGTTTGCTTTGCTATCAACTCATAACCTCATGAGTAATTTTCTGGTCTCCACTTCACTTTAATATAGCAATTTAATGAATTAATTGTCAGGAGCTCCTTACCCTTAGATTCTGCCAACAGCTTTTTAAAATTTTATGATTTAGATACTGAAGCAAAAAATTTCTGTTAGGCATTTGCTGTTTGTTTTGCTTACAATTGTTATGAACAAGTTAATCTTTAATTTTACATGGAGATGTATCTATCAAAATTTAAAATGTATAATGTTACCTTATACATAATGTTAGGATTTAATGAAGTTAAATAGAAATTCTTGCATTTTGTCCACATAAGTATTTATTGAAGTTCCCTAGATTCCCTTTGTCTGTTATTGAAATAGATGAATGTATTTTATATTTATTCATATAAGGGAGTATGACATTAGATTTATAAAAAAATTCCCTGTACATTTATTAGCTGTATTTCTAATTGTGTTTCTGCCCACCAGGCCCATGTATGATTTTTGAATGTATTTTTATATTCTGAATAAGAGAACTCGGTACATAAGAGAATTGATTGTGATGGTTTTAAAGATAGAAAGAAGGCTGTGTTGCACTACTGATAAAAGCAAGTGCAGTGGTATGGACAATACACAAGAAAAAGAGTTATATGTTGCAATATTTTTAAAGTCTAAGAAGCAACTTTGACAACATGCAGAGTCCATTTTATTACTTATGTTTGTTGATAAAAGAGAAAATCAACAGGGAGTTTCAGAACAAGCTTGTTACAGGCACGTGTTGATTACACCTGGTTTTTGATGGGAGGAAGTGTGTCTGTCTGTCTGTCTGTCTGTGTATCTGTGTGTCTGTGTGTCTGTGTGTCTGTGTGTGTGTGAGAGTGAGAGACAGAGATAAAGAGAGAGACAGACAGACAGAAAGATAGACAGACAGACAGACAGAGAAGTGGCAGTAGAAAGCGCACAATCATCTTCACTTAGAATCTTAGAAATAGAATTCAGCTATTAGAGTTGTTGATTGGGCCTGAGACACTGGCTTGGAAACTTATCAATAAAAACAATTCCCCAAACATTTGTGAAAATGATACAAATTAGTAAGAATCCAGCTTTGAATCTGGATCATGAGATGTTTTAATAAGTTATATTGAACATTTGAAGATAAGAAACCTGAACACTTATTAAAGACAGATTATTTATACAATGATTTGCAAACAAACACACATTCACATACACAGGAAATTGTTGAATCATTAGTAGTTTTACTAGCTCATAGTCAGTATATTATAAAACTAATGGTTTTTATCCTGAGTATTTTAAAGACTTATCTTACCAAACTTCATTATCAGTTAAGATAGCTGTATATTTAGACATCAGCAACAGCCTTTTTTAAATTAATCTAATATTTGATTTTCTTATTTTATTAAAGTTAAACTTTTCTGAAGCAAATGTTAATCAACATTATAGATGATTAATATAGTTTCTCCTCTACTATAATAGGAATATTACTTGTTTTGTATGCCAAATAAAGACTTCCTTTACTGCTATACTACAAATAAACAATTCCTATCACCTCTTCAATACTATAGAATCAGTTCTTAATTCCCTTCCCATTATTTCTGATTTTTTTTTGGTTAGGGACTGACAACAAAATCCCCCAAATCTGCAAGATTTAGTGACAAATTTTTTGTTAAACTGCTTTATTTCTTCTTTCAGTATGCAAATTTTATTATACAGCTGATGGAAAATGTAATTGAATATAATATGAGGGGTCTGGATAAGTTAGAATATTGGGAAGTGTTGCTTCAATATGTTTCTGTGCTCCCTCTCCCTGTTCTAAACTTTTTTTTGATACTTTGAACTCTCTCCAGAGTTGTGTGCTGACCACAGAGTACCATGTACAATTAGGTCAGTGTACTAAAAATAAATGTCTTTGAGGATTTAGAAGTAGGTCAGTACAATGGCAGCAATGATACCTTTCATATCTAGCTTTTTTCATGTAATAATGAGGTTATAAAGCTTGGAACCCTATCTATTGCAAATCATCTGTCTATTCCTTGGCCTTTATTATGGATATATGGAGGTGCCAATCACAGATTCTGGCACTAGACTGATGGGGTTCAAGTTAGGTTCAAATTGGGGCAACTCATATCTTCTACCTGTACCCTGGCTTAGGATGATGGTGAAGGAGAATAATGAACATATGCACTCATTTGGTGTTAGAAATTAAATAACTGTATCATCTTTGTTGCTATTGTTGTTCTCTCTATTGATGATAAAAATTACATGACCTTGAACCTATAAATTTGAAAGTTTCTTTTCTACAAAACAATAACAACAAAGAAATAGAGATACACTTTAATGCCTATTTTGAATCATTATGTCTATATACAATGTTGCCTGCTGCCAGTAACTTACCAGTTGTTATGTGGGAAGAAGCTATTTACCTCAGCTGACATCAGCATAGATGTGTTTGGAGGGAAATTTATACTTCCAAAAGAAGAGAGAAACAATCATTATATTTATTTGCTCATTAGAAAGAAAAGCATTGCCCGGCAGTGGTGGTGCACGCCTTTAATCCCAACACTAGGGAGGCAGAGGCAGGCAGATTTCTGTGAGTTTAAGACCAGCCTGGTCTACCATGGGAGTTCTAGGGCAGGCTCCAAAAGAATACAGAGAAACTGTGCCTCTAAAATCCAAAAAGAAAAATAAAAGAAAAAGAAAAAAGAAAAGTATTTTGCATCCAGTGTAAAATGTGTTTCCTTTGTGTTTCCATTAATACGAAATGTTGTTCCACCATACGAGAGAACTGCAAACATTTGTTTATAATTTGCCATGTGAATAAGACTAGAGATAAAAATATATCTTGACCTCGTATTTTAAAGAAAAAAACATTATTAATTAGAAATTAGTGTACATTTACTTCATCGCTAAAAGAGCCACGACTGTGTAAAAACTGTTCTCAAAGATTGAAAATAAATGGCATAAAAAGATTAAGAAATTCCTGTAATGATAGAATTTTTCCTCTGCCATTCATGTTTTTTTAAGTATGAGAAATATTATGACATACTTGCTGCATACTTTTGAGAAGTGACATAATTCAATTAGCAATCATGAATTTTAAATTTTAATACTTGTTTATATAAATAAATGGGTTCACATTTATATTGCTGTCTATTTTCACTAGCACTTTGAGCCAAGTTAATTTTGTTTTTTTACTTGCATCTGTTCTACACAAGACAAAATATTGAGTGATGAAGTTCATTTGTCTTTTTGATATTTTCTTCAAAAGTGATTGAAATTTGCCAGAGTAGTTTGAAAATTGCTATGCATCCTCATTACCAGAATTAATTTTTTTGTTATTTGTTGCTTTGCTTTTGTTTGTTCTGTTGGTTTTTAAACATGGTTTATCTTCGTAATTCTGACTGTCCTGCAACTTGCTCTGTAGACCAGGCTGACCTTGAACTCAGAGAGATCTGTGTACTTCTGCTTCCTGAGTGCTGGCATTAAATGTATGCACCATCATTTCCTGACTCAGAAGGAGCTTTCTTTTATAAAATGAAACCATTACTAAGCACCTAGCCATTCATTATTAATGTCTTCATTCTGATTTATGCATTATGTTCTGAGTATATTGATTTTCTTTGACTTATCTAACTGACCACACAAATTAAGATTGTGTTATGCTTGTGAGTGTCTTATTTGACTCTTTCCATCCTATTTCCTTTTATTGGAAATAAATTCCTTTCACACATTATGTAACCTCTTACAATTTCCTTCCCCCCATGCCTTTCTTTTCCTTCCCACTTCTCAATTTTCTGCCCATCAATATCTACCCCCTTTATTTCTCTTATTACAAAATAATCTTTTAATGGATGATAATAATAATAAAATGATATAATATAATAAGTTAAAACAAAAAGTAACACACAGGGATAGAAATGAAGCAAGAAAACAAAAAGGAAATCACACAAGAGACAGATGCAGAGACCAACACTTTAGTGCACTCAGAAATCCCATAAACCTATAAGCCATAATATTCATATTATATACACAAAATATCTGTAGAGTAAATGAGAGAAAAATATGTAAGTAAAATAAAAGAATGGCAGGTAAGAGACACTCAAGGGCCAGCCTGGGTCCTCACAGTCTGAGTTGGCTGAAGACATCCAAAAGCCCTCCTACAGTCTGTACAGGCACCTCTATGATGAGCAAATGTATGTTGGAGATTTGGGAGAGAAGAAGAAGCACAATAGTTCATGGACTCTGGAACAAGGCAAACCTGAAAGCTAATGTAGTAAACAACAGACTGATGTGGGTGGCATACACACACACACACACACACACACACACACACACACACACACACACACACACACTCACTGATATGCGGGTGTTAAACATAAAACCTCCAAAGATGCAGTTGCGTTCCTTTTCTTTCTTTTCCTACTTTACATTTGTTTATTTATTATTCTCTATATATTATATCCTGACCGCAGTTTTCCCTTTGTCCACTTCTCGCAGATGTTCCATAGCCTGTTCCCTAGATCCACTGATATTCTATCTACCTTTAAGAAAGAGCAGGCCTTTTAGATATGCCAATCAAATCAGTATTACAAGTTACAGTAAGAGTAGACACCAACCCTCATAGCAAACCTGTATAAGGCAACCCAGTAGGAGGAAAAGGGTTCCAAAAGTAGACAAAAGTCATAGAGACTCCATACTGCTCCTATTTTTAGGCTATAGTTTCAGGGCTCATTTCTATATTTCCCTACTAGAGTTAATTTTTCTGCAGCACACTTACTGCTGGGCATGAAGCCTGATGGTTTCCTCAGTGAGTCTCCCTTGGAAAAAAACATATTTTCTATTGCCAAGTGGTTGTCATATGGAGATTGCTTCTCATTAGGAGTAATTTTATATCCTTCTAGTAGAATAAATGCATTTGGATTTTATCAAACTTCTCTGTGCTATCTAGTCTCAGGTTCATGGCAATGCAAGCAGTATAGAATATGCATTCTATGTCCTGGAAAGGGCCTGTTTTGGTGGGATTTTTTTGGTCTGGTCTTCCAGCTCAATAAACAACATGAAGACTTCGTATTAATTATAAACGCTTGTCTGATAGCTCAGGCTTGTTACTAGATAATTGTGACAACTTAAGTTAGCCCATCCTATTAAGCTACATTCTGCCATGTGACATTACCTCTTTTTCATCTTGCACCTCCTTGTTTCTTTCTGTGTCTGGGTGAGGGATTCCTCCAACTCTACCATTCCTAGAATTCTTTTGTTCTGAAAATCTTGCCTTCCTATCAGCGTTTCACTTCTTTATTAACCAATGAGAAAAATACCTATTTACATTGTATTAAAACTTGTGGAGAGAAACCTATAGACTTGGCAATAGCCTGGCGCATTTTTAGGGTATGCCTTTGGATAACAACTCCATTAGATGTAACACTTTCCCAGAACAGGACGCTTCACTTGGTGATGAGAGATGTTTAGGTGGTGCTCTGTCTCACCCATTATTTGACAAATTCAATTAGATTGCCTTCACGTATGTATATATTTTAGGAAGAGTCTATCAAAGTAGGTTTCCATATTAACCTTCAAATAGCATTAATTTTAACTGTCTCTCCTCTTATTCCATTCCTTACCTTCTTGTCCCATGTTATTCATATTCCTATATAGATACAGGTTTCCTTACCACAGCACTTTACTCCATAACTAACCTTTAGTTTGTTAGTTCTGTAGATTGTGACTTTCTTATCATTTTGTTAATAGCTAATATAAGGGAATATATACCACATTTCTCTTTCTTAGTCTAGGTTACCTCTCACTCACAATACTTTTTTCTAGTTTCATCCATTTACCTGAGAATTTCATGATTTTATTCTTTAAGAGCTCCATAATACTCCATTGTGGAAAGGTTTCACATTTTCTGTATCTACTCATGCCTGGAGGTACATCTAGGTTGTTTCCTATTCCACTTTATTTTGAAAACATCAGAAATGAGCATGTCTGTAACAAGTGTCACTGTGGGAAGATGAAGTGTCCCTTGAGTACATTCTGAAGGATTCTATAGGTAGATCTGAGACAGATCAAGCCCCATCTTCCTGAGGAACCCCAACAATGATTTCCATACTGGCTGTGCAAATTTGTACTCCCAGCAGCAATGGGAGTGTTCCTCTTACTCCACATCCTCACTAGTATGTTTTTTTATCTTAACCTGGCTGAAGATGAAATCCTAAAGTAGTTTAGTTTTGCACTTCCCTTATGGCTAAAAATATTGCCCGAGTCTTTAAGTGTTTCTTAGCCATTTGATTAATCTATTTTTCAAATGGGGTTGTTTTCTTGATATTTGTGTCTGAATGGTCAATTTTGGAGAAAGTTCAGTGATGTGCTTAGAAGAATGTAAGTTCTTTTGTGTTTGGGTGAAATGTTCTGTAAACACTGTTAGGTCAATTTGTTTTATGATTTCAGTTAGCTACTTAATTTCTCTTTTTTAAGATTTTTTTTATAGGGATGGCCTGCCCATTGTCAAGTGTGGGGTATTAAAGTCATCCAGTATGTGAGGTCTACATGTGTTTTAAGATATAGTGGAAGGTTTTTTGTATTTTGTTTTTTGTTTGTTTTTCCAGAAACTTGTTTTATACATGTTAAGAGGTGCAATTTCTTCTTAGAGGCTTTTTTTTATTCCCTGGAGCATACAGTGTTCTTCCAGCACTGTTGATTAGTTTTTGGCTCAAAATTTATTTTGCTAGGTATTAAAAATGACTATGTCAGCTTGCTTCTTAGGTCCACTTGCTTGGAATATCTTTTTGATCCTTTTGCCCTGAGGTAATGTCTGTCCTTGATATTAAGGTGTATTTCTTGTATGCATAAGAAGGTTAGATTCTGTTTTCCTTTTCTTTTTTTCTTATTTTGCTAATTGTTTCTTTTTTATTTAGTAACAATCTTATTTTACGTATCAGTCCCAGTTCCTTCTCTCTCCCATCCTCCCGTGGTCCCAACTGAACACCCATCCCACCCCCCATCCTCTGGCTAGGGAGGTGTGCCCTTCCAAAGGGGAATCACCAAAGTCTGTAACATCATTTGGGGGAGAGAGATTCTAGGCCCTCTTCCATCTATATGGACTGACAGAGTATCCCTCCATAAAGAATGGGCTCCCAAAGTCCATTTGCATACTAGTGATAAACACTGGTTCCACTGTCAGAAATCCCATAGGTTGCCCAGGCCTCCTAACTGGCACCCACATTCAGCAGATTTGACACAGTTCAATGCTGGTTTTCCAACTTTACAACTGGGGTCCATGTGCTCTCATTTGGTCTAGTCAGATGTTTCTGTGGGTTTCTTCAAACAGTCTTGCTTTCATATCTCTTCTATTAGTTTGTGTCCTTTTATGGGGTAATTGAGAACATGGATGTTTAGAGGTATTAACCAATAATGTTTGTTGATTCCTGTTGTTTTGTTTTCATTTGTGTGTGTGTGTGTGTGTGTGTGTGTGTGTGTGTGTGTGTGATGGTGGTGGTGGTTGTGGTGGTTGTGTGTATATTTCCCCTATTTTAGTTTGTTGCTCTGGGATTATGCATTTATCATGTTCTCACATTTCTTGGGTATTTTTATACTCTTGAAGTTGGAGTTTTCCTTCTTGATTTTTATCATTGAATTTCTTATATTCTCCATCTGTTTTAATTGAAAGATGTGATGGTTATATTATTAAGGCTGCCATCAAAAGTATTGTATTGTTTGTGAAGCAACTGTGTAGGACTTTCTGGTTTTAGCATCACCAAAGAGACTGAAGGTTTTGTTGTAATGTGTCTGATCTTATTTTTCTTGCAACTTTTAATAATCTTTCCTTGTTCTGAATATTTTGTCTGTTTATTATTATAAGCCAATTACTTGTCTGCTCCAGTTTTTGTTGCTCAGTAAGCTTTTGGTACCTCCGTAGGTATTTCTTTACTTAGGTTAGGGGACAGTGTAAATAACTCAATGCCCAATACCTGGTACTGGATTTGTTCATGATATTCTGGTTTCTTCTAAATGGCTTGGGACACTTCTATGGCTTTGACCTCCGAATCACACAGAACATGTCTTCTAGACTCTCCTTCTACTCCATCACTGCTTTGGACTTGGTGGTTGTGCCCTTAGTACTGTCATCTCAACAACTGTTGGTATTCCTTGTTGAATAGCCTTTCCTGGGTTCTATACAGGTTCTCCAGCCATTACAGACAGTAGTACTGTCAGCTCAAAAACTGTTGGTATTCCTTGTTGAATAGCCTTTCCTGGGTTCTATACACGTTCTCCAGCCATTACAGGCAGTTTTAACACTCATGTGCTCTTTATAATCTCTTTTTGCCTTCAAAGAATTCCTGCCTGGGAGAATTTTACACTACCAAGCACAGTTTAAATGTGCTAAAACTGAGGAAATACTTCCCAGAATATTTCACTTTCACCTTATTGAATCTGGCATCTTCTACACTCCAGGTGACCTGTATCCATGATCCCAGCAAAGCATAGGTTTTATTTTAATGATTCTGGTCTCCTCTTAGTCAAAAATATTTCTTTATCACCAGCTGATCAGATGCCAGATATTCTTCACACAAAACTCCCAGTGGATTCTTGGAAATAGCTGTAAAAAGGATATTTGAATAAAAATACATATGCGTAAAATTAAAATTTCAAAAATGAAAAGTAGAATCTTAAAAAACTTAAAATATTCTATACCACTATACAAATTATCAATGCAATGCAAAGAAAGGCAATAGAGTGGAAAAGAAAAAGATAATATTCATAGTATACAAAGAAATCAAAAGGCAGAGGTCATATCTCACAGTATTAAGAAAAGAACCTGAAAAGAGATACAGCATGGGACTATGGGAAAACTTACTACTTTTCTTCTGACAAAGTAGCATAGTTTGCCTTGAATGTGCTTGAAATACCCATTGACACTTTATAGTGAAAAATAGTAAAAAAGCCCTCCATTGGCTCATAGGGAGTGGGGCTAATTGAAATGATTAGGGCTTGTGGCCTTGTTAGAGTATGTGTAGCCTTACTATTGGGAGTAAATCCCTAGTTTAGTGTTTCAGGTATCAAATTCTCAAGGCCATTTCCTTGTTTCTCTTTTCCTGTTGCCTGTGGATCCAGATGTACAATTCTCAACTACCTCTTCAGCATCATACCTGCCCATTACCCACTATGCTTCCCTTCTTGCTGGTAATACACTAAATTTCTGAACTGTAAGCAAGCACCAATTGAATCGTTTCATTATATAAGAGTGGCTGTGTTTAAGATATCTCTTCACAGCAATAGAAGATTGCTTAGACAGAGTTGGTACCAGGGAGTAGACTATTGCTCTGATAGACCTGACAGTGTGTTTGTTTGGAGTAATATGGAACACTTTAGGATTAGGAATTAGTATAGCAGCTGAGCATTTTAAGTGGAGTTTAATGGGCCATACCAATAGGACCTTTGAAAACAGTGGCATTTTGAGCAATATAGAGTATGATGGTCTGGCTCAAGAAGTTTCAAAAGAGAAGAATATTAATATATGTCATAGAGCCTATTCTTGTGTTATTCTGATGAAGAACTTGGGTGCTTTCTACACTTAACCAAAAAGTCTACCTAAGGCTGAATTGAAGACTTTTGGATCAAATACGGTGGCAGAGGAGATTTCAAGGTAGTTTTGTGTTGATTCTGTCATGTGGTCATTACTGGTCATTCTTATGCTAATCTATAATTAAACAGAATACACTGAATAAGGAAAAATAAAAAATACACATACTTGAGAAGAAAAGAAGCAACAGGAAGTGTGATGGATTAAAGAGATAGAAATGTTAAAAGATAAATAGAAAAAAATGTCAGTGGTGACCTCAGGGCAAGACCCCACCTAACTATTCTGCCAATTTGTAAAAAAGAATTAAATGAAAGCTTAGGCCAAGTGTGGTGTCCTTTGTCTTTAATCCCAGTGATTAGGAGATAGAGGGAGGCATATCTCTGAGTTTGAGGCAAGCCTGGTGCACAGAGAAATTTCTAGGACAGCCAAGGTTAGGCAATAAAGGAAATCACAAGATAATGAAAGGTGTCAAAAATGTATTTGAATGAGGAGTTATGTTTCAGGCCCAGAAAGCAAAACAATCTGGCTTCTTTGGCTACCTGGTCATGGCAATAGAGCCCAGGAAAGAAAAAATGGGGTTTTGAAATCTTTGTTCATGGCTAAGGAAACTCACCAATGTGTCAGCATAGCATGGATGCTCAGGAGGCCTTCATGTGAAGGTGTGAAAATGGATTTCATTAAAAATCCCAAGATGTTGAAGATGCCAGAGACATAGTTTGTCTGCCAAGGAGGGATGCTAACAGGTTGTGAAGACAACTCAAGAAATAGAAGTCAGGTATACTAAAAAATCCAAACTACGAAAAACAAAAATCAATCAAACAAACAAACAAACAAAAAAAAACTAAAAGGAAGCCTCAATCAAATGCTCTCTATGAGAAGAGTTGCTGTGGCCATGGTGTCTCTTCATAGCACTAAAACTTTGATTAAACTACACTTCATTAATAAAAACTGATTTTCCCTCTCCCTGTGACTTTTGGTTATAAATACCATTTTGATTAGAAGACAGAATTTATATCCAGTTTCCATTCTCAGTGATAGGATGTTTTCTGACTTGAAGCAGTGAAGCTTTTTTATATTAAAATTTTATTTAAATTAGAAACAATATTATTTTACATATCAATCCCAGTTCCCTCTCCCTCACATCCTCCAATGCCTCCCTTCAGAACCCCCATCCCATCTCCCATCCACTTGCCAGGAAGGATGAGGTCTTCTATGAGGAATCATCAAAATCTGTCAAGTCAGTTGGGGCAGGACCTAGGCCATCCCCTGTGTATATGGGCTGTGAAAGTATCCTGCCATGGGGAATGGGCAACCTAAGTCCATTCATGAACTATGAATACATCCTGGATTCACAGCAGACTGCCCAGTTCTCCTAGCTGACACTCACTTTCAGGGGGCTTGAATTGGTCCTGTGTTAATTCCCCAGCTGTTAGACTAAAATCCATGAGTTCCCATTTGTTCAGTTCAGCTGTTTATGTGGGTTTACAAGCATGGTCATAAACCTTTTGCTCATCCCTCAGTCCTCCCTATAATAGGATTCCAGGAGTTTGTCTCAGTGTTTAGTGGTGGATCTCTGCTTCTGCTTCCATTAGCTACTAGAGGAAAGCTCTAGAATGGCATTTAGAGGTAGTCATCATTATTATAGGGGAAGGACATTTAAGGTAGCTTAGAATCCTAGCTGTGTTCATCCTTGTAGAACACTCTACAATGTTTTAGTGTCACATTTCTTTTGAAACCTATAATGGCTCCCTCTATTGGTCTGTGTCTTTTGCTCTCTATACATCTCCTAACTCAATCATCTTGATTCGTCATGTTGTCCTATCCCCTCCTCTTTTCCCCCCTTCCTTTTCTTCCCTCCCTTCCTCCCCTATATTCCCATGCTCCCAATTTGCTCAGGAGACCTTGTCCCTTTCCCCTTGACCATGGGATCATGTATGTCTCTCTTATAGTACTCTTTGTTTTGTAGCTTCTCTGGGATGTGGATTGTGGCTGATAATTCTTTGCTTTTTGTCTAATATCCATATATGAGTGAGTACACACCATGTTTGTCTTTCTGTGGCTGGATTACCACACATAGGACTGTTTCGTCTAATTCCATCCATTTGTCTTTGAATTTCAAGATTCCATTGCTTTTCTTCTACTGAAAATTACTCCATTGTATAAATGTACCACATTTTCATTATCCATTTATCAGTTGAAGTGCATCTAAGATGCTTCCAGGTTTTGGTTATTACAAATAATGCTGTTATGAACATAATTAAACAGTTGTCCTTGTTGTATGAATATACATCCTTTGGGTATATACCTAAGAGTGGAATTGCTAGATCGTGAAGTAGACTGATTCTTATTTTCTGGAGAAACCTCCGTACTGATGTCTAAAGTGGCTGTAAAAATTTGCCCTCCCACCAAAAATAGAGAAGCAATCCCTTTTCTATACATCCTCTGCAGCATAAACTGCTGTTGCTGTGATTTTCATTTTTTTGAGGGGGCTCCTGCTATTTTTTATTTTAATTAGAAACAAGCTTACTTCACATGTCAATCCCAGCTCCCTCTGCTTTCACACTTCCCACACCCCCAACGAGCCTTCAAACCCAATATCCACTCCAATCCCCAGGAAGGGCGAGGCCCTAGATGTGGGAGGGGGTCTCCAGAATCTGTCATTTCATCCAAGGCAGGTCTTAGGCCCTCCAGCTTGTGGTCAGACTGAGAAAGCATCCTTCAATGTGGGATGGGCATCCAAAGTCAATTTGTATGCCAGGGATAAATAATGATCTACTACTCAAGGACCCATAGGTTGCCTAACCCTCCTTGCTGACATCCACATTCAGGGGGTGTGGATCAGTCACATGCTGGCATATCAGGTATCGATCTGGGGTTCAAGAGTACCACGTGTTTTCAGGTCAGATGTCTCTGTGGGTTTCACATGCCTGGTCTTGACCCCTTAGCTTATCATTATTCCCTCTCTGCAAGTAGGTTCCAGGAGTTAAGTCCAGTGTTTAGCTGTGAGTGTCTGCCTCTTCTTACATCAGTCACTGGATGAAGGTTCTAGAATGGCATTTAAGGTAGTCATCAAACTCATTATCAGGGAGGGGCATTTAAGGTAGTCTCTCCACTATTGCTTAGTTTGCAAGTTGGCGTCATCCTTGTAGACCTCTGAAAATATCACTAGTGCCAGATCTCTCCTCAAACCTAAAATGACTCCCTCTATTATGGTATCTCTCATCCTACTTGCCTCTATTCTCCCCCTGAATCAACCTTCCTGCTCCCCCATATCCTACTCTCCCCTCCTCTTCTCCCCCTCTCTTTTCCCTGGTTCCCTCTATCCTCCACTCAAGTGATCTTGCCTTATTCCCATTCTCTTGGATACCATGCATATCTCTCTTAGGGTCCATCCTGTTTTCCAGACATTCTGGTAGTGGTAACGTAGGCTGGCAGTCCCATGATTGATGTCTAAAATCCATATATGAGTGAGTATGTAACATGTATATCTTTTTGTGACTGCGTTACCTCATTCAGGAAGGTTTCTTCTAATGCCATCCATTTGCCTGCAAATTTCAAGATTCCATCATTTTTATCCACTGAGAAGTAGTACATTTTGCAAATGTACCACAGTTTCTCTATCAACTCCATCTGAGGGGCATCTAGATTGCTTCCCGTTTCTGGCTATTACAAATAATGCTGCTATGAGCATAGTGGAACAGATGTCCTTGTTGTATGAATGTACATCTTTTGGGCATATGGCTAAGAGTGTAATTGCTGGGTCTTGTGGTAGGCTGATTCCAGTTTTCCTGAGTAATCTCCATACTGATTTACAAAGTGGCTGCAAAAGTTGGTACTCCCAACCAGACATAGAGGAGTGTTCCCCTTTCTCCACATCCTCTCCAGCATATACTGTCATTTGTGTTTTAGATTTTAACCATTCTCACAAGAGCAAGATGGTATCTCAGAGCTGTTTTGATTTGCATTTCTCTGATGGCTAAGGATATTTAGTACTTTCTTAAATTTCACTCACTCATTTTAGACTCCTATAAAGAGAATTCTTTGTATAGTTCGCCAACCCACTTTTTAATTGTACCCTTTGGTGTTTTGGAGACTTGATTATTGAGTTTCTGTAAATTTTGGATATCAACCCACTATCAGATATGGGGTTAATGAATATCTTTTCCCATTCTGTGGACTGCTTTTTGTCTTCTGAACTGAGTCATTTGCCTTACAGAAGCTTCTGAGTTTCAGTAGGTCTCATTAATTGTGTATCTTAGTGTGTATGTGCTACTGATGTTATATGCAGGAAGTGGTCTCCTGTACCAATTCATTCATTCTCTTCTAAGAGGTTGAGTGTGGATGGATTTATGTTGAGGTCATTGATCCATTTGGACTTAAGTGTTGTTCATGTTGATAGACATCTATCTATTTACAGTCTTCTTTATGCCAGCATCCAGTTATACCGGCATCATTTGTTGAAGAGGCTTTCTGTTTTCCATGGTATAATTTTAGCTTCTTTGTCAAAAATCAGGTGTTGGTACTTGTATCAATTAATATCGGGGTGTTCAATCCCATTGCATTGGTCTACCTGACTATTTTTAATGCCAATACTAAGCTGTTTTCAGTATTATAGCTCTATAGTAGAGCTTAAAGTCACAGACTTTTGATGCCTTTGGACATTGCTTTGTTGAACAGCGTTGTTTTGGCTGGCCTGGGTCTTTAATTTTTCTATATTAAGTTGAGAATTATTCTTTCAAGGTCGGTGAAGAATTGTGCTGGTATTTTGATGGGGATTGCATTGAATCCATAGATTGATTTTGGCAGCATTGCCATTTTTACTACGTTGATCCTACCTAACCAAGAGCATGGGAAATCTTTCCATTTTCTTGCGTCATCTATAAATTTTTCTTTAAAGTCTCAAAGTTCTTGTGGTACAGGTTTTTCCCTTGTTAGGTTAGTGTTAACCCAAGTTATTTTATGCTGTTTTGGCAATTGTATAGGGTGATGTTCCCCTGATTTCTTTCTCTGTCCTTTTATCATCTGTATATAGTAGGGCTCCTAATTTTTTTCTGAGTTGATCTTGTATCCTGCCACTTTGTTGTCGTATGTCCCCTTCATCTTCTTTTGTTGTATTGCTCTAGCTGGAAATTCAAGTAAAATATTCAAGAGGTATGGAGGAAGGGAACAACCCTGTTTTGTTCCTGCTTTTAGAGAAATCACGTTGAATTTATCTCCATTTAGTTTGATGTTGGCTGTCTGTTCACTGTATATAGCTTTTATTATGCTTAGATATGATTCTGTTATCTCAGATCTCTCCAAGATCTTTACCATGAAGAGGTGTTGGATTTTTGTCAAAGGCTTTTTCAGCCTCAAGAGAGATTATCATATGATTTTTGTTTCTCAGGTTGTTTATATGGTGGATTACATTGATGGATTTTCATACGTAGAACCATGGACTGCATCACTGGGATTAAACCTAATTGATCATGGTGGATGATTTTTCTGATGTGTTCTTAGATCTGATTTGGCAGTATTTTATTGAGTATTTTTTATCAATGTTCTTGAGGAATATTGGTCTGAAGTGCTCTTTCTTAGTTGTATCTGCGTGTGACACGGGTTATCAAAGTTATTGAAGCCTTGTAAAAAGTGTTTATCAATGACCCTTCAGCTTCTTGAAAATTTCATGGAATACTTTGAGGAGAATAAGTATGAGCTCTTCTTTGAATTTCTGGTAGAATTCTGTAATGAGGTCATCGGGCCCTAGGGTTTGTTTTGGTTGTGAGAATTTTGATGACTGCATCTATTTCCTTAAGGGTTATAGGTCAATTTATTTATTTTTTTCACATATCAATCTAGAAGTGTAATAAGGCCCTTATATCTTACATATATAAAATCGCATTTACACAGTATGTGCTTAATAAACATGCAAGCAATAATAAAAATGAAATTAATATAGGACACCCTTAAAACATATCAATGCACTAGAAAGCATATGACTAAAAAAACACTATACATAATATGTACCTTAACCATTTGTTAATATACAGTTCTACCCAACTAATTATATTCATACAATGTACTACTAATATCCAGAACATTTCATTTCACAAAATTGAAATTCTATCCCCATTAAACAACAATTAGTCATTTGCTCCTTCCCTGGTCTTCTCATAACCACCATTCTACTTCCTGTTTCTGTGTATCTGGCCACCACATATTCTTGCATGAATGAAATCATGAAGCAAATGGTCTGTTCTTACTGGTTTATTTCATATTAGTATATAGTTCTCAAGGTTCATTCATGACATAGAGTGCATCAAAATTTTCTTTCTCGATAAAGCTGAAGAATATTCAACTTCAATTGTTCATCACATTTTGTTTATGAAAGAAGAGTTGAGTTAATTCCAGCCAGCAGCTGCTGTGAATGGTTCTATGAACATGGGTGTGCAAACGTCTCTTCAAGATCTTCCTGTGAATCTTTTGTACACATATGCAGAAGCTAGATCATATGGTAATTCTATTTTTAGTTTTCTAATAGATACCATATTCAATTGCGTTGTCTAAGAAATATTCTTAGTTGTTTTGAGAATGGTTTGTTATTTATTTTAAATAATAAATTCCCAGTAAATTAGAGTTTGTAAACATGGAATTTAATTTTTACTGCTTTTGTGTGATATTCTGAAAGGCTATGCACGCATTGCATTTGGATTTACATATCTAAAGCAGGAGGATGACTTAAAAGACATGAATAAATGCATGGCATCATAGGACTGGTATGCTCATACTCAGTATTTCTATGACTTCAATGCTCAGTGACACAGACCATCATGTGACGTTATGTCATAGCAATTTGATTCTAACACATAGACAAAGTCTTTGTAGAGTCTTGAAAGATACTATATAAAGAACTGAATAAATTATGAAGCTTCTTAAGCCTCAAATATTCTGCCTTGGCCAGTCTCATTATTGACTTTTAATGGTATCAATACTCATTTCTCAAATCTGCCCCCTTTATGCAAAGTGTATTTACATAAAAGGCTGAGGGAGAGTTCTTTTGTTTTTCTGTTGAAACTAATCATGATTAAGTGTGTCATATGCTTTCAGGGGTGTTTTTGGAATTGAGAGAAAGTGAGAGCAATGTGAGAATAGCAGGGTGTTAGGGTGAAGGCTGGAGACATCCCATTACACCATGACTCTATAGGTCAATTTAAATTGCTTTTCTATTCTTGATTTAATTTTGGTAAGTGATATATACATACAGAAAATTGTCCATTTCCTTTAGATTTTCAAATTTTGTGGAGTACAAATTTTTTTCAATTTTTTTTAATTTTAAATAGCTTGTTTTACATGTCAATCTCAGTTCCCTCTCCCTCTCCTCCTCCCACATTCCCCCATCCCCCCATCCTCCCACCCTATTGCCAATTCCTTCCACATAGGGTATATCTAGAGTCTGTCATTTCACTTAGGGTAGGGTCCAGACACTCCCCTAAGAGTCCAGGCTGAGAGAGCATCCCTCTTTGTCCTATGGGCATACGATGACTGTTTGTATTCCAGGGATAGACACTGATCCACTGCTCAGGGCCCCATAGGTTGCCCAGGCCTTCTCACTGACACTCACATTCAGGGGGGTCCAGATCAGTCCCATGTTGGCCTCCCCTCTGTTGGTCTGGGGTCCAAGAGCTCTCCCTGTTCAGATCAGCTGTCTCTGCTGTTTTTGCCAGCCCATTCTTTGCCAATTTACTCATCACTCCTCTCTCTGTGTCACTGGGTTCCTTGGGTTCAGTTCAGTGCTTAATTGTGGGTGTTTGCCTTTGCTTCCATCAGTCAATGGATGAAGGCTCCCGGATGATTATAGACATCAAGTTCATTATCAGGAATGGGGATTCGGGGTGGTCTCTCCACTATTGCTTAGCTTGCCATTGGTGTCATCCCTTTAGATCACTAGAGGTCACCCTGGTGCCTGATGTCTTCTAACCTATGATTCCCTCTTCCCCCTAATCTACTCCCCCCACTCAACCTTCCTGTTCCCCCATGACCTACTCTCTCTTCCTCTTCTCCCCCTCTCTTCTTCCCAGCTCCCACTCCCCCCCCGCCACCCCTCGCTGTGTTCCCCATCCTTTCAGAGGATCTTGTCTCAATGCTCTTCTCTTGGGTACTATGCATATCTTTTATGTTCTTTCCTGTTTCCCAGACTCTCTATCATTGGAATTGCAGACTGGCACTATCCTGACCCATGTCTAAAATCCATATATGAGTGAGTACATACCATATGGATTGTATGTACTCCATACAGGATGGTTTCTTCCAGTGATATCCATTTACCTGCGAAATTCAAAATTCCATTGTTTTTTTTCTGCTGAGTAATACTCCATTGTGTAAATGTACCACATTTTCTGTATCCACTGTTCAGTTGAGGAACCTCTAGGTTGCTTCCAGGTTCTGGCTATTACAAATAATGCTGCTATGAACATAGTGGAGCAGATGCCCTTGTTGTATGAATTTGCCTCATTTGGATATATGCCTAAGAGTGGAATTGATGGGTCTAGTGGTAGATTAATTCCCATTGTCCTGAGGAATCTCCATACTGATTTCCAAAGTGGCTGTACGAGTTGGCACTCCCACCAGCAGTGGAAGAGTGTTCCCCTCTCTCCACATCCTCTTCAGCATAAATTGTCTTCAGTGTTTTTGATTTTAGCCATTCTGACAGGAGTAAGATAGTATCTCAGAGTTGTTTTGATTTGCATTTCCCTGATGGCTAAGGATGTTGAGCACTTTCTTAAGTGTCTCTTGGCAATTTTAGCCTCCTCTATTGAGAATTCTCTATTAAGTTCTGTAGCCCACCTTTTATTTTTTCATTTTTTTATATTTTATTTTCCAGTTTAAATTTAGATAAGAAACGAGGTTGCTTCACAAGTCAGTTCCAGGTCCCTCTCCCATTCCCTCCCCTCCTCCCGTGCCCTCCCCCCAACCCCCCCACGTTTTAATTGGATCCTTCTGTCTTTTGGACACTTGATTCTTGAGTTCTTTGTAAATTTTGGAGATTAGCCCTCTGTCAGATGTGGGGTTAGTGAATATCTTTTCCCATTCTGTGGGCTGACATTTAGTCTTTTTGACTGTGTCCTTTGCCTTACAGAAGCTGTTTAGTTTCAGGAGGTCCCATTTGTTAATTGTTGATCTCAGTGTTTGCGCCACTGGTGTTATGTTCAGGAAGTGGTCTCCTGAACCAACTTGTTGAAGAGTATCTCCCACTTTCTCTTCTATAAGTTTCAGTGTGGCTGGATTTACGTTGAGATCTTTGATCCATTTGGACTTAAGTTTTGTACAAGGTGATAAACATGGATCTATCGGCAGTCTTCTGCATACCAGTACCCAGTTATGCCAGCACCATTTATTGAAGATGCTTTCTTTTTTCCATTGTATAGTTTTAGCTTCTTTGTGAAAAATCAAGTGTTCATAGGTATGTGGGTTAAAATCAGGGTTTTCAATTCGGTTCCATTGGTCTACCTGCATATTTTTGTGCCAATACCAAGCTGTTTTCAGATCTATAGCTCTATAATAGAGCTTGAAGTCAGGTATGGTGATGCCTCCTGAAGTTCCTTTATTGTATAGGGTTGTTTTGGATATCCTGGGCCTTTTGTTTTTCCATATAAAGTTGATTAATGTTCTTTCCAGGTCCTTGAAGAATTGTGATGGAATTTTGATTGGGATTGCATTGAATCTCTAGACTTCTTTTGGCCCTATTATATACAGATGATGAAGTTACTGAGAAAGAAATCAGAGAAACATCATCCTTTACAAAAGCCATAAACAGCATCAAATATCTGGGGATAATGTTAATGAAGGAAGTGAAAGACTTGTGTACAAGATCTTTGAGTCTTAAAAAAAAGAAATCAAAAGGATACCAGAAAATGGAAAGATCTCCCATGCTCTTGGATTGGTAGGATCAACATAATAAAAATGGAGTACAAATTTTCAAAGTATGACCTGTTGATTCTCTGGATTTCCTCAGTGTCAGTTGTTATGTACTGCTTTTCATCCCTGATTTTGTTAATTTGCTTGTTAATACTATGCTGTTTGGTAACTTTGGATAAAGGTTTGTCTATCTTTTTGATTTTGTTAAGGACCCAACTCTTCCTTACATTGATTTTTTTGTATTGCTTTCCTAGTTTTTATTTTACTGATTTCAGCCCTGAATTTGATTATTTACTGGCATTTACTCCTCCTGGCTGAGTTATCTTACTTTTGTTCTAGAACTTTCAGTTGTGCTGTTAATTCTCTAGTGTAACAACTATTATCCAGTTTCTTCATGTGGGCACTTAGTGCTATGAACTTTCCTATTAGAACTGCTTTCAAAGTATCCCATAAATTTGGGTATGTTTTGTCTTCATTCTCAGTGAATTTTAGGAAGTATTTAATTTCTTTCTTTCATTATTCCTTTACCTAGGAATGTTGCAATTACATGCTGTTCAATTTCTATGAGTTTGCCTGCCTCTGCCTCCCAAGTGCTGGGATTAAAGTTATGCACCACAAATGCCTGGCTTCACCTTTATATATACCTACTATTCTTACATTTATTCTTTTCAAAGTGTTCCATATTTCCTGGATATTTTGTGTTAGGGATTTGTTGGACTTATGTTTTCTTTCGTCAATGTATCTATTTCTCCTATTGTATCTTCAACACCTGAGATTCTCTCTTCCATCTCTTGTATTCTGTTGGTTATGCTTACATATGTACTACCTGATGGTCTTCCCAGCTTTTCTATTTTCAGCATTCCTTCAGACTGTGTGTTTTTCATTGACTCTATTTCAGCTTGCAACCCTTGCACTGTTTAAATTGTTTCATGCAATTTTTGCTTTGTCTTTTCCTCCATTTCTGGCATTTTTTGGTTTCTTTTTTTCTTCCATCTCTTTAAGGGATTATCTCATATCCTCTTTGAGGACCTCTATCATTTTCATGAAGTTGTTTTTAAGGTCATTCTCTTCTTCCGCATTCACCTTGGAATGTTAGAGATTTGCTGGAGTAGACTCTCTAGACTCTGGTGGTGTCAGATGTGTTTTTCTTTTGCTGAGTGTGGTTTTTTTTGAAACTTTTTTTTTATTTTAATTTTAAATAGCTTGTTTTACATGTCAATCCCAGTTCCCTCTCCCTCCCCTCCTCCCGCACTCCCCTTCCCCACCACCCTCCCACCCTATTGCCAAATCCTTCCACATAGGGGATATCTAGAATCTGTCATTTTACTCTGGGTAGGGTCCAGGCACTCCCCTAAGAGTCCAGGCTGAGAGAGCATCCCTCTTTGTGCTATAGGCACACGAAGACTGTTTGTATACCAGGGATAGACACTGATCCACAGCTCAGGGCCCCATAGGTTGCCCAGGCCTTCTCGCTGACACTCACATTTGGGGGTCCAGATCAGTCCCATGCTGGCCTCCCCACTGTCTGTCTGGGGTCCAAGCGCTCTCCCCCTGTTCAGATCAGCTGTCTCTGCTGGTTTTGCCAGCCCATTCTTTGCCAATTTGCTCATCACTCCTCTCTCTCTGTCACTGGGTTCCTTGGGTTCAGTTCAGTGATTAATTGTGTGTTTGCCTCTGCTTCCATCAGTCACAGGATGAAGGCTCCCGGATGGTTGTAGACATCAAGTTCATTATCAGGAATGGGCATTCGAGGTGGTCTCTCCAGCTGAGTGTGTTTTTATATTGTCTCCTTCCCATCCCTTCAACCTGTTGGTGCAGAAAGATCCTCTTCCTTTCCTCATTAGTACAGGAACAGGGTTCCCTTCTGGTGGGTGCAAGCAAGTCCAATGCTCAAGTAGGTCTCCTCTTCCTTGTCCTGGTCCTGTGTGTGGAGATGACAACATGCGAGAATTAGTGGTAGTCACCGGGCACAGGAAGTTGGCCCTGAAGCAGGCCCCAGTTTACCTAGTCCCATGGGTGGAGAAGTAGAGTGTTTTGGATTTTATACATTCTGATGTCTGAAAGATGGTATATCAGGGTTGTTTTGATTTGCATTTCCCTAATGACTAAGAATGTTGACCAATTTCTTAAGTGCAGCCATTTTAGATTTCTTTATTAAGAATTCTGTGTTTAGTTCTGTACCCCATTTTTTAATTTGATTATTTGCTGTTTTGGTGACTAGCTTCTTGAGTTCTTTATATATTTGAGAAATCAGCCCTCTGCAAGATGTAGGGTTGCTGAAGATCTTTTCCCATGCTGTGGGCTGCTGTTTTATCTTATTGAGTGTGTCTTTTGCCTTATGGAAGTTTCTCAGCTTCAGGATGCACCATTTATTAATTGTCAATCTCAGTGTCTGTGCTTCTGGTGTCATGTGGAGGAAGTGGTCTATTGTGCCAATTTTTTTCCCAGGTACCTCTCACTTTCTCTTCTAAGAGGCTCAGTGTGTCTGGATATATGCTGAGGTCTCTGATCAATGTGGACTTAAATTTTGTTCATGGCTATAGATACAGATCTAGCTGCAATTTTCCACATGTCTGCAACAGGTTTTGCGAGCACTATTTGTTGAAAATACTTTCATTTTCCATTGTATAGTTTTAGATTCTTAATTAAAAAATTAGGTTCACAAGTGGGTTAATATCAGGGTCTTCAATTAGATTCAGTTGGTCTACCTGTCTATTTTTGTGCCAATACCAAGCTGTTTTTATGACCATAGCTCTTAAAATATAGCTTGAATTCAGGGGTTGTGATGCCTCTGGAATTTCCTTTGTTTTACAGGGTTGTTTTGGCTATCCTGGATTTTTGTTTTCCATATAAAGTTGAATATTGTCCTTTTAAATTATTTGAAGAATTATGCTGGGATTTTGATGGGGATTACATTGAATCTGTAGATTACTTTAGGTAAGATTGCCATTTTTACCATTTTGATGCTACGTATCCAACAGCATCAAAGCTATTTCCTTTTTGTAGTATCTTCTTTAATTTCTTTCTTTAATGACTCAAATTTCTTATCATACAGGTCTTTTACTTGTTTGGTGAGAGTGACTGCAATTATTTTAAGATGTTTGTGGCAATTGTGAATAGCAATGTATCTCATGTATCTCCGATTTCTTGTGGCGGGGTGCTAGTAGTTGTGGCATACACTGGTAGGATTTGCTGAAGGAGGCAGAGTCAGGAGGATCAGGAGTTCTAGGCCAGCATGGGCTACCCATTCAAAAACCGGTTGTGGTGGTGAACATGTGAAAGCTTTGAGCATATCAACAATGTCTCTCATTACGTTCTTGTGATTCCCAAAAGCTGTGCCAGCAAGATGTTTCCATGAATAAATATGTCTATCACTTCTGACATTTACAATCCTTCTAGCCCATCTTCTGCACAGATCCCTGAGCTTTGAAGGGTCTGATAAAGATCTTCCTTTAGGAGTGAGTATTCCAATCTCTCTCTCTCTCTCTCTCTCTCTCTCTCTCTCTCTGTGTGGGTGTGTGTGTTTGTGTGTGTAAAATGTCTGGTATCAGACTTCTGTGTTAATTATTATCTATTGCAATAATAATTTTCTCTGACTGAAAGTTAGGAATTCATCAGAATTTCATCTTATTATAACTAGAACAGCAAAAAAGGAAATGCTTTCAAAAAGAGGTGGGGGAGGTAAACTGATTAAACAATTATGAAAATAGGTGCAGAAGTTCTTCAGAAAGCTTAAAAGTGACCTAGCATATGGTACAACTATATCACACTTTTAAGTATATTCAAAAGACTGTATATTTTATATCCCATGTCCATTGCTACTCTAGTCATGGCATCCATGATAAGAAAACAGTCTATATTTCTGTCCATCAGTTGATAAGTTGATGAAGAAAATGTACCTGTATGTACACAGTGGTTATAAAATTTTTCAGTTCATCACTCCTCCCTCTCTGTAACTGGATTCCAGGAGTTTGGCTTAGTGTTTAGCTGTGGTTGTCTGCTTCTTCCATCAGCAACTAGGTGAAGGTTCTATGAAGTCATATAATGTAGTCATCAATCTCATTATCTGGGAAAGGCATTTATGGTGGCTTCTCCACTATTTCCTAGATTGAGGTCAAGACTGTGCTGTAGAAAACCACAGAAACAGCTTATGTGAACAAAGAGGAGCTCCTGGACCCCAGACTGATACACAGGAAAGCAGCATAGAACGGATCTAGAACTCCTCAATGTGGGTGTTAGTTAGGAGGCCTGAGAAATCTATGTGGCCTCTGTTAGTGAATCAGTATTTATCCCTAATATGTGAATGGAATTTGGGAGCCCATTCCACAGAGGGGGACACTCTCTCAAGCTAGACATATGGTGGAGGGCCTAGGCCCTGCTCCAAATGATATGACAGTCTTTGGATATCCCTCATGGAAAGCATCACACTCCCCAGGGAGCAAAAAGGGGATAGGATAGGGAGTTTTGAGGGGGCATGGGAGGAGTGGAGTGAGAGGGTACTGGGATTAACTTTAACAAGCTTATTTCTAATTTAAATAAAAAATGAAAAAAAAATCAGATTCTTGGATGGAGATTGCAGCAATCATTTTGAGTTAAGTAACAGACACCAGTAGGAAAATATTTCATATATTCTCTCCTTTATGCACATTGTCATTGAATCTTTAGATATGATTGTTTTTTTCTTTTTTATTATTTTAATTTTAAATAGCTTGTTTACATGTCAATACCAGTTCCCTCTCCCTCCCCTCCTCCCGCATTCCCCCACAATCCCCCCATCCTCCCACATAGGGGATATCTAGAATCTGTCATTTCACTCGGGGTAGGGTCCAGGCACTCCCCTAAGAGTCCAGGCTGAGAGAGCATCCCTCTTTGTTTTATGTAAACACGATGTCTGTTTGTATTCCAGGGATAAACACTGATCCACTGCTCAGGACCCCATAGGTTGCCCAGGCCTCCTCATTGACTCTCACATTCAGGGGGTCTGGATCAGTCCCATGCTGGCCTCCCAGCTGTTGGTCTGGGGTCCAAGAGCTTTCCCCTTTTAGGATCAGCTGCCTTTGCTGTTTTTGCCAGCCCATTTTTTGCCAATTGCTCATCACTCCTCTCTCTCTGTCACTGGGTTCCTTGGATTCAGTTCAGTGTTTAACTGTGGGTGTTTGCCTCTGCTTCCATCAGTCACTGGATGAAGGCTCCAGGATGGTTATAGACATCAAGTTCATTACCAGGAATGGACATTCGAGGTGGTCTCTCCACTATTGCTTAGCTTGCCAATTGGTGTCATCCCTTTAGATCACTAGAGGTCACACTGGTGCCTGATCTGTCTTCTAACCTATGATTCCCTATTCCCCCTATCCTACCCCCCCAGTCAACCTTCATGTTCCCCCATGACCTATTCTCTCTTCCTCTTCTCCCCCTCTCTATTTCCCATCTCCCACTCCCCCCCCACTCCTTGCCATGTTCCCCATCTGTTCAGAGGATCTTGCCTCGTTCCTCTTCTCTTGGATACCATGCATATCTCTTAGGTATTTTCATGTTTCCCAGACTCTCTGTCATTGGAAGTGCAGACTGGCACTCTCCTGATCCATGTCTAAAATCCATATATGAGTGAGTACAGACCATGTTTGTCTTTTTGCAACTGGGTTACCTCACTCAGGATGGTTTCTTCCAGTGCTATACATTTACCTGTGAATTTCAAGATTCCATTGTTTTTTTCTGCTGAGTAATACTCCATTGTGTAAATGTACCACATTTTCTGTATCCACTGTTCAGTTGAGGAACATCTAGGTTGCTTCCAGGTTCTGGCTATTACAAATAATGCTGCTATGAACATAGTGGAGCAGATGCCCTTGTTGTATGAATTTGCCTCGTTTGGATATTTGCCTAAGAGTGGAATTGATGGGTCTTGTGGTAGATTGATTCCCATTTTCTTGAGGAATCTCCATACTGATTTCCAAAGTGGCTGTACGAGTTGGCACTCCCACCAGCAGTGGAGTATTCCCCTCTCCACATCCTCTCCAGCATAAATTGTTTTCGGTGTTTTTGATTTTAGCCATTCTGACAGGAGTAAGATAGTATCTCAGAGTTGTTTTGATTTGCATTTCCCTGATGGCTAAGGATGTTGAGCACTTTCTTAAGTATCTGTTGATTAGTGGACTATTCTTATCTCTGTGTGTGAAGACAGATGTTTAGAGTGTTAGTCTTAGTCAAAGTTCTATTGCTGGAAAGAGATACCATGACAATGGCAGCTCTTATAATGGAATGCATTTAATTAGGACTGGCTTACTGTTTCAGAAGTTTGCTTTATAATTGTCATGGGAGGAAGCATGATGGCATATAAGCAGACATGGTGCCAGAAACATAACTCAGAGCTCATCATCTGGATCTGCAGACATCAGGTAAGAAGAGAATTACTTGACCTGGCTTGAATATTTGAAACCTCAAAGCCTACTCAAACTGATACACTTCCTCCAATCAGAACACAACTATCCCAACAAAGACATACCTTCAAAAACTGCAATACCCCATTGACTAAATACTCAAATATGGAGGACATTCTTATTCAAACAACCACAGTGTTATTAGTAAATATGGTACTTTAATAAATTAGATGCTGTAGCTTTTCTCTAAGATACTTTATGATATAAGCAATGGGGGAACTAACTACAGGATAGCCTGGTGGTGGTCTTTGGAGGCAAAGACAGGTAGATCTCTGTGACTTGGTGGCCAGAGCAAGTTACAGAGAAGTCAGGACCCTTATACAAAGAAATGCTATCACATAAAATGAAATAAATAAATATATAAATATGTAAATAAAGAAAAAAATTAAAAATAAAATCTGCAGCCAACTAAGGAAGTCTGGGAGTGTAAGGAATAGTCTACTTCAAATAAGAGAATACCAACTGATTACCCAACATCAAGTGGTCAAACCTGAAAATCAAACATACAAATAACATACAGACTGGGAAGGGTGAATTTATGTATTTACGAATATATATGCATATGCGCATATGCAAGTAACAATTGATTTTAAAAGTTGTCATGAATTTGAATGACAGCAAAGAAAGGTATAATGCAGGATATTGAGGGAGAAAAGGCAAGGAGGAAATGACAATTATAGATTCACAAAATTGAAGATAATGTTTTAAAGAAAGGAATATAAGGAAGACAACATATTTAAAAACCCTATTGACAGTTAGGAGAAAGAGAAGGGGAGAAGAGTAGGGGAGCAGAAGACATGAGGGAACAGGAAGATTGATTCAGGGAAAGAATAGAGGAGAGAAAGAAAAGAGATACCATAATAGAGCAATCCATTATAGGTTTAAAGAGAAATCTGGCACTAGGGAAATGTCCAGAGATTTAAAAGGATGACTCAAAGTAACAATCTAAGTAATAGGGGAGAGTCTACCTTAAATGCCCTTATCTGATAATGAGATTGGTGACTAGCGGATATGACATCCTAGAGCCTTCATCCAGTAGCTGATGGAAGCAAAAGCAGATACCCACAGCTAAACACTGAGCTGAAATTGAATCCAGTTGCAGAGAGGGAGGAGTGATGAGCAAAGGCGCCAAGGCCAGGTTGGAGAAACCCACAGAAACAGCTGAGCTGAACAAGGGGAGCTCATGTACACCAGACTGGTAGCTGGGAAAGCAGCACAGGAACGATCCAGACCCCCTGAACATGGGTGTCAGTTAGCAGGCCTGGGCAATCTGTGGGGCCTCTGGTAGTGGATAAGTATTTATCCCTAGTGTATAAATGGACTTTGGCATCCCATTCCACGTAGAGGGATACTCCCTCAGTCTAGACACACAGGTTCATGGGGCGGGGGCTAGGTACTACTCCAAATGATATGCCAGACTTTGAAGATTTCCCCATGGAAGGGTTCAGCCTCCCTGGGGAGCAGAAAGGAATGGGGTAGGGGGTTGATTGGGCCAGAGGAGGAGTAGACAGAGAGGGAATTGGAATTGACATGTAAAACAAGATAGTTCCTAATTAAAATTAAAAATAAAAACCCTAGTAATTACAAAAATGTCTAGATAAAAAATGTAATTTTTACAGCTGTATTGAAACTATGATGATTTCATTGACTATCAATACTGATTTTATTCATCAAATGGATTTAAATTTCTTAATAAGTTATTAGCAATCATCACCTGAAATTCAGACACACTTTTCAGACGCATTTTATTTCATTTCAGCAACTGTAAAAGTTTTAACAGGAATACTTTCACTATGGAACTATGAATGATTCTAAACAAACTGCAGAAACAATTGGAAAAAGAGTCCTTTTATTCTTTCACTTGAATGTTTTCTATTAATCTGGAGATAGCATATTATTTTCAAGGAAGTACTTCATTTTGAAAATAAAACTCTTTGAATTTAAATTAACTAACTACTTATACTTCAATTCTTTCTTGCTTTATATCCCTATAAATATTTCCAAGGTAACAAGAGTAAGCCATGTAATTGGAAGATAAATAGTTGTAAACATACACAAAAGTATTGTTTATCAAAAGCAGGCTAAAACTGATGAACAAAGTTCACCATCAAAGGAAAATGCCATGTGGATTGCTCAGGAACAGCTCTATGCCCTGCGTTGATGTGTTGTGGAACCAGGTGGTTGGCTTAATACGGGCTCTGGCACTGAAAAAACAAGGTTTTATCATTTGAATTGAACATCATGCTCAGGTGCCAGATTGGGCTGCCCTGGAGTTGATGAGAATTTGATGAACCTGTATATATGTGTAGCATCTAAGAATAAAGAGCAGATTTGGGCAACATGCAATACACAGAGAGTAGAAATGGATGGAAAACAACATCAGAATGTACTGGAATCTGACAAAATTCACCCAATATGTGAACAGTCCATTAAGGGGCAAAGATTGGACTGTCAACTGAGACATCTGGTCATTCTGCCTTAGCCACTGACAATGAAATCAAGGCAGGTCTTCCTGGATCCTGCAAAAATTAGTTTGGCTTTTCAATGTTTCTTACACTGGAATATCAAGGCTATATCAGAGTGTTATGTTTAATTCTATTTTAGAAGTCACTGAACTTTTGATTTTTGCAAATCTTGAGAGTGGGTTATAGCTTCAGTGGCATTTCTTCCCCAATATACAGGTCATGTATATAAAGAGGAAATAAGGTTAACAATCCTTTACATGAGATTTGTAATTGTGGCTAAGATGTGTGCATCTAAAAACTTTGCATTAACTAAATGGAAAGCTTTCCACCTAAAGGCTATGTAACATATATCCCAGGGGAATCTCACCCATTTATTTACTGTGGAAGTATTAGCTATAATTGCTCTTCACTGATAATGTTCACCTGATACAGTCTGTGTTGAGGTCTCAAAGAATTTCTTTCTGTTCAACATTTAGATTTCAAAAACCTGTGTACAAGAAACAAGTGACATGAAAGCAGTTTTGATTGCCTTATCAGACAAGGGAAAAGTGTTGGGGAAGTCTTATGCTAATAAAGCACTGTCTGGCCAATAGGAATCTAGATAGGTGGGGCTAGGAATCCAGGAGGATTCTGGGTAGGAGAAACACAGGAGAGTCAACATGTAACCGCCATGGGGGTAGGAGCCCAGAACTATTCTCCGGTAAGAGACATACTTAGATTAACAATTATGGGGTAATTACTTAAAGCAGAGCTAGCCAGTAAGAGACAAGCAAGGCCAACAGCTTCATAATGAATATAGCCTCTCGTGTGTTTATTTGGGATTGAAGCGGCTCTGGAACCAGGCTGGCGGGAAGGCTCCTCTCAAGGAAAGCTTCTCTTAACATAATGGTGTCAGAAGTGGGATTGTAAGGTATACCAGTTACATGTTTTATATTATAATATTTGAAGAATTGTTCCAATTTACTGGAGACATATGCTGGACCATTGTCAGTTTTTATTGTTTTAGGTATACCCATAACAGCCATTACCTCTAAGAGGTGTGTAATAACAGAGTCAGCTTTTTCAGAGCTGAGGGCAGTAGCCCATTGGAAGCCTGAGTACGTGTCTATAGTATGGTGTACATATTTCAAACTGCCAAATTCTGGGAAGTGAAATACATCCATTTGCAAAAGTTCATTTCTGTGAACACCTTTAGGATTACAACCTGCTGGTAATGGAGTTTGAGTGTACAATGAGCAACTGGGACAATTTCTTACTATTTCTTTGGCTTGTTGCCAGGTGATAGAAAAATCCTTCTTTAAACCTTTGCTGTTAACATGGTGTTTCTTATGAAAATCTGAAGCTTCCAACACATTACCTACTAATAAACGATCAATTTCATCATTGCCTTGTGCCAGAGGACCTGGCAGACCTGTATGGGATCTGATGTGTGTTATATATATAGGATGAGTCCTGTTTCTGATGATTTCCTGCAATTGTAAAAACAATGAGGTTAATTCTGTAGTATCAGGAACAAATTCTGCAGTCTCAATGTGCAGGACAACTCTTTCTGCATACTGAGAATCCGTGACTATATTGAGAGGCTCTGTAAAGTCTTTAAGTACCATGAGAATGGCATATAACTCTGCCTTTTGTACGGAGTTGTAAGGGCTTTGAACTACCTTACTTATATTTCCTGATTTATACCCTGCCTTACCTGATTTGTTTGCATCCGTGTAGAAGGTAAGAACTCCAGAAATAGGTGTTTGCCTCACGATACGTGGAAGAATCCAAATTGTTTTCTTTATGAATTTGATTCTCTCTGTTTTGGGATAGTTATTACTAATACTTCCCAAAAAGTCACTGCAAGCTATTTGCCAATACTCATTATCCTTCCATAAGGAGGAAATTTCCTCATTCGTTAACGGTACAATAATTTCAGCTGGGTCTTTCCCAGTCAGTTGACGAAGCCTTAATTTACCTTTTAATATCAAATCAGATATCTTTTCTATATATGTTTTCAATTTTTTATTTTGTTTATGTGGCAGAAATACCCATTCTAGAATGATGTCGTCCCTCTGCATTAATATTCCTGAGGGGTATTCTCTAGATGGTAAAATAACCAGAATACAGTCCAGATTTGGATCCACACGGTCCACATGTGCTTCTAATATTCTCTTTTCTACCCATTCTAATTCTTTTTCAGCCTCAGCTGATAGTACTCGTGGGCTGTTTAGGTCTTTATCTCCTTTTAAAGCCATTTTCAGGTGTTTTAAATCATGCCCTTCTACACCAATAATCGTCTGTAATTGAGAGATTTCTCCTAATAGTTTTTGAAGATCATTAAGAGTCCGGTAACGATCTCTTCTGATCTGTACTTTCTGTGGTCTAATTTTCTGAGCATCTATTTTATAACCTAAATAGTTAATAGAATCTCCTCTTTGTATTTTTTCTGGAGCAATTTGTAATCCCCAGCGAGGCAAAATTTCCTTTACTGCCTCAAACATCTTTTCCAAAGTATCCTTATTTGAATCAGACAATAATATGTCATCCATATAATGATATATTAACGAATGTGGAAATTTTTTACGAATTATTTCTAGAGGTTTATTCACAAAATATTGGCACAAAGTTGGACTGTTTAACATACCTTGAGGTAGTACCTTCCACTGGAATCTCTGTACCGGACGGGAATTATTATAGGTAGGTACTGTGAAGGCAAACTTTTCTCTGTCGTTTTCTTGTAACGGTATGGTGAAGAAACAATCTTTTAAGTCTATAACTATAATTGGCCAATCCTTAGGAATTAGAGAAGGTAACGGCATCCCAGGTTGTAGAGACCCCATAGGCTGAATTACCTTGTTGATGGCTCTAAGATCAGTAACCATTCTCCACTTACCAGACTTCTTCTTGACAACAAAAACAGGTGAATTCCATGCACTAGTTGATTCCTCAATATGTCCAGCATCTAGCTGTTCCTGAACTAACTTCTCCAAAGCCTCTAACTTCTCAGATGTCATAGGCCATTGACCCACCCAGACGGGTTCCTCTGTCAGCCATTTTAATGGTAGAGCTTTTGGTTGCTCTGTAGGTTTGGCACTAGCATCTTGCTTCTGCACAGCCTGTACATTTGGCATCTGTTTTCTGTACTGTCTTACTATATTCTTACTACCACTAAGAGCTTGTCTATAATTCCTAGCTGATACAGGAGGAATTTTAATCTGCGTATTCCATTGCTGGAGTAGATCACGACCCCAGAGGTTTATAGCAATATCTGCAACGTATGGCTTTAACCTTCCTCTCTGTCCTTCTGGCCCAATAAAGTCAATCCATCTAACGCTCTGTTTAACTTCAGATAGGGTTCCAATCCCCAAGAATTGAACATTAACCTCTTTTAAAGCCCAGTTTTGTGGCCAGGACTGCTGATTAAGGATAGTGACGTCACTTCCGGTGTCCAGTAATCCGTAAATCACCCTATTATTTACCTTAACCGGAAGTTTGGGTCTATGATATTGTATAGAAGTTTGCCAAAATATATGTTTTGTATCTCCTCCTGATGTAATTGATTCATCCTCTGGAGCTAATGTATTATCCAGTGCCGTATTATTTACAATGGGCAGTGGATCTTCTAATTGTCCTGGGAGAGGCTGTCCTCCACTGTCACTGGGAATGACCGGATAATCTTCTTCTTCGGGGCTCCATGGAGCCCCGGAAGCCCGTTTCCCTGCTGTAAAGATCTACCTTGTCTGTCTATTGTGGAAAAGCATTCATCAGTCCAATGGCGCCCCTTCCCACACCTCCTGCATAGACCAGGAGAAACAATTGGAAAAAGAGTCCTTTTATTCTTTCACTTGAATGTTTTCTATTAATCTGGAGATAGCATATTATTTTCAAGGAAGTACTTCATTTTGAAAATAAAACTCTTTGAATTTAAATTAACTAACTACTTATACTTCAATTCTTTCTTGCTTTATATCCCTATAAATATTTCCAAGGTAACAAGAGTAAGCCATGTAATTGGAAGATAAATAGTTGTAAACATACACAAAAGTATTGTTTATCAAAAGCAGGCTAAAACTGATGAACAAAGTTCACCATCAAAGGAAAATGCCATGTGGATTGCTCAGGAACAGCTCTATGCCCTGCGTTGATGTGTTGTGGAACCAGGTGGTTGGCTTAATACGGGCTCTGGCACTGAAAAAACAAGGTTTTATCATTTGAATTGAACATCATGCTCAGGTGCCAGATTGGGCTGCCCTGGAGTTGATGAGAATTTGATGAACCTGTATATATGTGTAGCATCTAAGAATAAAGAGCAGATTTGGGCAACATGCAATACACAGAGAGTAGAAATGGATGGAAAACAACATCAGAATGTACTGGAATCTGACAAAATTCACCCAATATGTGAACAGTCCATTAAGGGGCAAAGATTGGACTGTCAACTGAGACATCTGGTCATTCTGCCTTAGCCACTGACAATGAAATCAAGGCAGGTCTTCCTGGATCCTGCAAAAATTAGTTTGGCTTTTCAATGTTTCTTACACTGGAATATCAAGGCTATATCAGAGTGTTATGTTTAATTCTATTTTAGAAGTCACTGAACTTTTGATTTTTGCAAATCTTGAGAGTGGGTTATAGCTTCAGTGGCATTTCTTCCCCAATATACAGGTCATGTATATAAAGAGGAAATAAGGTTAACAATCCTTTACATGAGATTTGTAATTGTGGCTAAGATGTGTGCATCTAAAAACTTTGCATTAACTAAATGGAAAGCTTTCCACCTAAAGGCTATGTAACATATATCCCAGGGGAATCTCACCCATTTATTTACTGTGGAAGTATTAGCTATAATTGCTCTTCACTGATAATGTTCACCTGATACAGTCTGTGTTGAGGTCTCAAAGAATTTCTTTCTGTTCAACATTTAGATTTCAAAAACCTGTGTACAAGAAACAAGTGACATGAAAGCAGTTTTGATTGCCTTATCAGACAAGGGAAAAGTATAGCTAATATTTGCATACAGAATATTTTTATTCCTAATATATTTATTAGAAAAAGGTAAAAATTAAATACCATTTTCATTTCTAATTTTTGCAATGTTTTAGTTTTGTAATAAATAGAAAACAGGTAAATAAGTAGTAATGGAGAATCTACAACTCTATGTATATGTTTAGAATGCAGCATATGATGTATCAGCTAAGTCATTTGATGCATCAGCTTTCCTGGTTGATAAGATATTCTGAAAGAACTGGAAGGCAGGCATTCTATGGGACAGGAATAATGGTGATAGACAGCTTAAAAGGCTCAGGGGAATATGACTGATGCAGTTTCCATCCTTTTTGGGTGTCACAATAAGTTGCAACTCTCTTCATGTTAATTATCTGTTTAACTATCTTCTATGTATAATTTACTACTTTTTCTATTATAATTTCTCTCTCTCTTACTCTGGGTATAGAATACAGAAATGAATTTTCAATCAGCCATACTTCTGTTGAAATGTATCACTTGTTGTAGATGGTACCTTAGAAACAGTAGTAGAACAAAAGGCAAAGATGTAGTTGGCAGTGTTTCTTATAATAAAACATTGTACAGGAGTACAGGCCTTTGTGATCTGTGTGATTGCAAGACATAGACTGATCAATTCTCCTTTTCTCAAATCTCTAGAGTCAAAGAGGTAGTCAAACTCATGGCTCCTCTAGATCAGTGAGTTGTCTACTTTGAGTCCAGTGAGCAAGTGACACTAAAATTTTCCTAATGCCTTCCAGTTCTCATTCATTTTTATTTTTTTAACTTTTTAAAAATTTAAAATAGAAACAAGGTTGCTTCACATGTCAATCCCAGCTCTCTTCCCTCCCCTCCCCCATGCCCTCCCAACAACCCCCCCAGACCCTCTCCCCTGGGATGGTGAGGCTCTCCAAGGGGGATATCCAGAGTCTGTCATTTCACTCAGGGCAGGGCCTAGGCCCTCCCCCAACAGGCTAAGAGAACATCCCTCATTGTGGGATGGGCACCCAAAGTCCATTTTTATGCCTGGATAAATATTGATCTACTATCCAAGGTCCCATAGATTGCCTAGGCCTCCTCACTGACACTCACATTCAGGAGGTCTGGATCAGTCCCATGCTGACACCACAGCCATCAGTCTGGAGTCCAAGAGCTACCCCTTGTTCAGGTAATCTGTTTCTGTGGGTTAAATAAGCCCAGTCTTGACCCCTTTGCTCATCACTCTTCCCTCTTTGTCACTGGGTTCCAAGAGTTCAGTTCACTTTTTAGCTGTGGGTGTGTGTCTGTTTCCATCAGTCCTTAGTGTCATTGCCTAGCACCCATAGGGTCTCTGGGTTGTTTGTCAGTTGATAGCCACAGGTGTTTCCTGTTTTTTAGTCCTGGTTTACTGCCCCATTGACAGCAACATCTAGCATGAGGAAAACATTCTCTCTTTTACCTGTTTTTTTTTTTTACTGTGTTGTAAGACTATATATAAGACTGCTCCCTCCTACAAGAGAGAGACCTCTTAGCATTTGTAAAATAAAGACACTTCTTAGTACAAACAGCTAGACATCTGGTTTTTCTTTTCCTGATTCCTTGGAGTTGCCTGTGGTGTGAGCACGGCATTTGGAGGTCCCACCGATATCCAGAAAGACTTGGAAAGACTGGAAAAGATCAGCCAGAAAGAAGATTCAGGAGAGGAGAGACTCATGAAAGAAAAAAAACTGAAAACAGTTACCTCAACTTTTAACAGTAAAATTGAATGGTCAAATCCCCAGGTTTTTCTTCCTTTGGTAAATCCTACTGGCATGTGCCACCACAACTGGCTCTCTGAAGATCATGGCGAACCTCCCAATCTGGGACATTTAAGCCTTCCCCACTAATGTACCATGGACTCTCTCGTTTGATCCGTTTTAGAAAGCCTTTTAGGGTTTTAGCCTTGCCTGGAGTCTCCTGACCTTTAAGTAACTTTTTTACTTGATATTGTAATTTAAATTTCCTGGGACTATTTTTTATCATTTATATTTTTTTTCTCAATCCATTCCTTCGACCCCTTCCATTTACCTCTCTTTCATATCTCGATGGGACCTCTAATTGCTGCACCCACACCACAAGTAACTCCGAGGGATAAGCTAAAGAAAGACCAGATGTCCAGCTGTTTGTACTAAGAAGGGTCTCTATTTTGCAAGTGCTAAGAGGTCTCTCTCTTGTAGGAGGGAGCAGTCTTATACATAGTCTTACAACACAGTAGAAAAACCCCAGGTGGAAGATAGAGGTTTTCCTCGTGCTAGATCCTGATGTCAGTGGGGCAATGCGGGGCAGTAAGCCAGGACTAGAAAACAGGATGCACCTGTGGCTATCAGCTGACAAACAACTCAGAGACCCTGTACAGGCTAGGCCCCAACATCTCCCCCTTTTTTATTTTTTGAAACTTTGTTTAAACCATTTGCTACCTATAGATTTGCTATAGAATCTTCATTACAGATTTCTTTGGCTCTTAGGCCATGTTGTAGGCTTTTGCTATTTTTCTCAGGGGCTACAGCCATACCCACTCCCTGTAAAAAGTTTTTAGAGCTGACTCACAAAATTGACCTTAAATTTGTAGCAATAACCAACCCGGTTTAAATGCTAACAAACATTTATAAACAGTATTTGGGAATGTGGGCATTGTTCTTTCCAAACTACTACCTGCTGTTAAGGGGTGCTGCTCATACCATAGGGATCATGACAAAACTCAGAAATCTGTATAAGTCCTTATTTTCAGGATCTGTAAGGATGCATCATCCCAGCTGTTTTATATGTTGAATCACTTGGGCCACTACTTTCAGGGGTCTTGCTTCATCAAACCATACTAGTCTGGAAGCAACCCACAGCTTTTTATTTTCAGTGGAAACAAAAGCAGAATTTTTTCCCAAGTTACCTGTACTTATATTTAAATTTAGAAGTCAAAGCATTTTCAAAATATGTAAATTGGATTATTTCAGCAGCATTGAAAATTAAATGTCTTGTTTCTTAGCAATTAATCAGTAAAGACAACACAACAGCACACAGTATCCAGAATCTCCATGTATTTTCCATTTCATATACTTTTACCTTTTTCTTTTCTTTCACTTAATACCACTACCTTATTTACTAACTGTTACCAATTTTCAATTTACCTATTTTCAATCCATCCTCCACCCGAGGATGATCCCTCAGGCAAAAGCCTTAAGATTTACTCAATCCACCCTCCAACTGAGGGTGATCTCTCAGGTTCCCCTTTCTTTCCCAACCTTGTGGGCAAAGGCCTGGAAATTTTACCTGGTACCCCTAACTTGGTACCCCTTTCCAATACACCCTCATAGCCTTACTTTCTGGCCAGCCTTTGAGGGTGATCTCTCAGTTTGCCTTTACTTTCCTTACCTAAATGGCTGGAGGTCAATTTAATACACCTTCTCCTTAGAAGGTGACCTCTCAATCAAAAGCCTGGGGATTTGACCATTTAATTTTACTGTTAGAAGTTGAGGTTCATTTTTTAATTTTTTTTCTTTCTTGAGTCTCTCCTCTCCTGAATCTTCTTTCTGGTCAACCTTTCCCAGTCTTTCAAAGTCTCTCTGTATCTCGATGGGACCTCCAATTGCCATGCCAACTCCCGCAGCCTGTGTCCAAGAATGTACGGAGGGTGTCACGATTGATGACACAGAGAACAGTTGGTGGTACAAAGTTTTAAAAAGGCTTCCAAAAAGCCCCAAGAAAGATCCACAAGAAGGCTCTGCTTTATTCTTACCCTGGCTGTTTATATGCCTTGACCCCAAAAGCAGCAATAGGGGGTCAGGAAGAGGCTGTTAGTCATTAAAAATGGTCAAGGTCAGGGTGTTCCCATGGTCAAGCCCTTCTGAAAACATCAGGAATTTATTGTTCTGGTAAACATGTTTTTATGGACACCAGATTGTTTTTTGATAATCATGTTTTCTACCAGTTACAGCTGCCTACTCCCAGGCTAATGGGGAAATGGGTCTCTGGCCAAGGTCTGTTGTTCCCACTATTAGTTGAAGGTTTTAGGATGGCATATAAGGAAGTAGTCAAAGTCATTATGAGGGAGAGTCATTTAAGGTAGTCTCTCCACTATTACTTAGTATACCAGTTGGTATCATCCTTGTATATCTCTAGAAATCTCACTAGTGCCTGATTTTTCTATTAAGGTGTTTTTGAGTCAAAGCCGGTCAGAGAACTCATCATGTCTAAAGTACAAAACTCGTACTTCAAAAGATCCTGTTGTGATAATTGGTATTATATAGATTATTTCTTTCCTTTTTTTTTCTTTAGTTTGACTTAATTTCTTTGTTGAATACTTGGAAATTTCAGATGATGCACAATAATTTTGATCACCTTGCAGCCCCCCATATCCTCTCCTCACCCATGCTATGCCCCCCAAAAGAAAATAAAAGTATCAAACCAAGAAACAAAACCAACAAGAAAACAAACAAAACCAAAACCAAAATAATACAATATAAGATAAACTTCAGTCCTCCATTCATTCCTCCTCTTCAACACATATCCGCTCCTCATAGTGGCACTGGGATCCAAGGTATATCAAGTAGTATACATTCTGTCAAATTTCTTTGTTGCTTTGAGTCATTGGTTTCATTCAAAGCTTCTGTTTTCTGGCACACCATCATCACTGAATCCCCACCAAAACTCCTCTCTGATATCCTAGAGCTGCCTCTAGTCATGAAGATCCTGTGGGTTTCATTCCACAGAACAGCTATCTTCACACTATCCACTAGGTCAAAGATGTGGTTGATGTTAGGATGGGCCAACGCAAGGCCCAGATCTGGGTCTGGGTAATTGTTGACCTAGTCATTCTGGCCCATTGGGTCCACCCCCTAAGGCAAGGAGTAGAGTCAATTTTCCTATGCGCATGAGATCAGGGTCAGTTTTCCCTCACAGGTGGTGACAGGTATGTCCATCCCTCCCCAGTGTGTGTGTAGGGTCAGCTTCCTGTGAGGATAAGGTCCAGCTCTATTGCTGCAGTGTCAATGAGTGGCAGGACCAAATTTCCAAGCCAGTGTAAAATGGGGCTGCAAGTATGGCCTTTTGGTTTATTCACATATGGTTCCTATGGGTCTCTGAGTTGACACAGTCTACAAACATTAACACAGACCCAGCTAGAGCAGGGCCACAGATCCAGACATAGCCCTTGGCAGCATCTCAGACCTGGATGACATCTTAGCTCCAAGTTGAAGCACTGGGAACTCAGATTACTATGGACCTAGGAGTAGTATGCTCCCTGCATATCCAGCAATGCCACAAGTTGTAGCCCCAATCCCAGGATTCTCTGTGAAATGTTGTAGCAACACAGGTGTCTGTCTTCAAAACAGACCCAGGTTGCAGTAGGGTCATGAATCCAGAAATGGCCATCAGATGTAGCTGTGGACCAGATGTCACTATGGCATTGGGTAGCAACACAGGCCACTCAGATCTGTATGTTTCTGGCTGCAGCATGACGATGGGACACAAACATGGACTCTGGTGCCTGACCTAACCCCTTTATCCACACGGATCTCTGTGACCAGTGGACTACCGACATCAACACAGACCCTGGCTATTATAGGGACACAGACACAGAACTGGTCCTTGGTAGCACGCCAATTCTGGATATCATTATGACCCCAGGTGGCAGGCATGCAACACTTATCAGCCTACTCCCCACCACATTCACTTCTTCTATTCTACCTCTTTTCACTGCACATGGACTATTCAGTTTCTCTTTTTCTCCCACTTCTCCATCACACATTTGCTCATCATAATGGGACTCACCTGTCTGGTGCAACAAGGCTCTGGGACCCAGGTTGGCCTATAGACAGCTATTGCCTGAGTGAAGTTGCATCAGGCAGGCCATGTGTGTCTTCCCACAGTCCAGGTCCTCATATAGACTCTATATTTTTTATATTTCTACAGACCTCTTTCTCTAGGACATCAGCAGGTTAGGATAAAAGTGACAATAAATTTTCATTCTGTTTTGGGAAAGGCCTTAGAAATTGTGACAAAATATTTTTACAAATGTATTTTCAGGTCAGGAAAATTATCCAAAGACAATGTTATGATTTTCGACAAAGAAAGAGAAACAAGCTATTTTATCATTGTGAAAAATATCAAAGTATGATGAATTTCACTTAAGGAAGAGAGGCTCTTCTATGCTCCACAAATGGTCATTCATCTATTATCTAACATTCACACTTCAGGCATTTGAAAAAGGATGTCTCTGGAGAAGAGGATATTTTATCATACTTCTAAAAGTGTAAAATGCAATTTCATATATCATCAATTACATATTTTTTTGTTTTTTTTTAATTTTATTTTCCAGTTTAAATTTAGATAAGAAACGAGGTTGCTTAACAAATCAGTTCCAGGTCCCTCTCCCATTCCCTCCCCTCCTCCCGTGCCCTTCCCTCAACCCCCCCCCCGTTATCCCCTCATTCCCCCAGGGAGGGTGAGGCCCTCCATGGGGGTGTCCATAGTCTGTCATTTCATATAGGGCAGGGCCTAGACCCTTCCCCAAGAGTTCAGGGTGAGAGTGCACCTCACATTGTTCTATGGGAGTCCAAAGTCCGTGTATATACTTGGGATGGGTAGTGATCTGCTGCCCAAGGCTCAATAGATTCCCTAGGCCTCCTCACTGACACCCAGATTCAGGGGGTCTTGATCAGTCCCATGCTGGATTCCCAGGCTGATGCCTGGGATTCAAGAGTTAACCTTTGTCTGGTCAGATGTTTCTGGGGATTAAACCAGCCCAGTATTAATTCAAAGAACAGCTTATACCAATTCTTCTCAAAGTGTTCCACACAATAGAAGCAGAAGGGTCTTTGCCAAACTCTTTATATGAGGCTTCAATAACCTTGATCCCCAAGCCACACAAAGATACAACTAAGAAAGAGAACTTCAGACCAATATCCCTCATGAACATTGATGCAAAAATACTCAATAAAATACTGGCAAATCGGATCCAAGAGCACATCAAAACAATCATTCACCACGATCAAGTAGGTTTCCCAGGGATGCAGGGATGGTTCAACATATGAAAATCCATCAACGTAATCCACCATATAAACAAGCTGAAAAACAAAAATCACATGATCATCTCACTAGATGCTGAAAAAGCCTTTGACAAAATCCAACACCCCTTCATGATAAAGGTCTTGGAGAGATCTGGGATAACAGGGACATACTTAAACATAATAAAAGCTATATACAGTAAACCAACAGCCAACATGAAACTAAATGGACAGAAACTCAACGCAATTCCTCTAAAATCAGGAACAAAACAAGGCTGTCCACTCTCTCCATACCTTTTCAACATGATACTTGAAGTTCTAGCTATTGCCATATGACAACAAAGGGGGATCAAGGGGATACAAATTGGGAAGGAAGAGGTCAAACTTTCACTGTTTGCAGACAATATGATAGTTAACACCAATGACCCAAAGAACTCTACCAGGGAACTCTTACAGCTGATTAACACCTTCAGCAAAGTGGCAGGCTACAAGATCAACTCAAGAAAATCAGTAGCCCTACTATATACAGATGATAAAAGGGCTGAAAGAGAAATCAGAGAAACATCACCCTTTACAATTGCCACAAACAACATAAAATACCTTGGGGTAACACTAACCAAACAAGTGAAAGACCTGTATCATAAGAACTTTGAATCTTTAAAGAAAGAAATTAAAGAAGCCCTCAGAAAATGGAAAGATCTCCCATGCTCTTGGATAGGTAGGATCAATGTAGTAAAAATGGCAATCCTGCCAAAAGCAATCTACAGATTCAATGCAATCCCCATTAAAATCCCAGCACAATTCTTCACAGACCTTGAAAGAACAATAATCAATTTTGTATGGAAAAACAAAAGACCCAGGATAGCCAAAACAACCCTGTTCAACAAGGCAACGTCCGGAGGCATCACCATCCCTGACCTCAAGCTCTGTTACAGAGCTATAGTCCTGAAAACAGCTTGGTATTGGCACAAAAATAGACAGGTAGACCAATGGAATCGAATTGAAAACCCGGGTATTAACACACACACGTACGAACATCTGATCTTTGACAAAGAAGCTAAAAATATACAATGGAATAAAGAAAGCATCTTCAACAAATGGTGCTGGCATAATTGGAGACTGGCATGTTGAAGAATGCGGATTGATCCATGTTTATCGCCATGCACAAAACTTAAGTCCAAATGGATCAAAGACCTCAACATAAATCCAGCCACACTGAACCTCTTAGAAGAGAAAGTGGGTGGTACCCTTGAACGAATTGGTACAGGAGACAGCCTCCTGGACATTACACCAGTAGCACAGACAGTGAGATCAACAATTAATAAATGGGACCTACTGAAACTGAGAAGCTTCTGTAAGGCAAAGGACACAGTCAGAAAGACAAAAAGACAGCCCATAAAATGGGAAAAAATATTCACTAATCCCACATCTGACAGAGGGTTCATCTCCAAAATTTACAAAGAACTCAAGAAGCAAGTCTCCAAAACAGCAAAGGACCCTATTAAAAAGTGGGCTGTAGAACTAAATAGAGAGTTTTCAATAGAGGAGTATAAATGGTTGAGAGGCACTTGAGAAAGTGCTCAACATCCTTAGCCATCCGGGAAATGCAAATCAAAACAACTCTGAGATACCATCTCACTCCTGTCAGAATGGCTAAAATCAAAAACACCAATGACAATTTATGCTGGAGAGGATGTGGTGAAAGGGGGACACTCCTCCATTGCTGGTGGGAGTGCCAACTGGTTCAGCCACTTTGGAAATCAATTATATATTTTATAACATTAAATTTTGTCAATAATTTGGACTCCTTATGACATTCACATTAGTCACAATACTTAATGTTTTAAGTAACAAAATTTTTAAGTCTAAGCAAAATAAGAGATACAACAATGCAGTAATATAAAAGGACAATTGTGTATATGTGATATTTAGGGTGAAGTATGGATAAACAGAGGCACACTGCTAACTCAGTGTAGCCCCATCTCAGGAAATATATAAACTGTTTTTCCCACTATGTCCTTACTATTCTATAATATGTTGTTATCCCTATCTTACTTAAAATTTGAAACAATTCACTATTTTTGCAAATTAATATTACCTGATCATTCCTGATATACTCAGAGTAGTTGGCCTATGATGAAGTCATAATAAAGTACCATGGAAAAAAATCAGCTGAACAGCAACATATGAAACTTATTTTTCTTTATTTCAAGCTTGCTTCACATGTCAATCCCAGATCCATCTCCCTCCCCTCATCCCCTGCCTTCCCACCAGCTCTGCCAGTCCCCAATCCAATTCCCACTCCATTCCCCAGGGAGGGTGAGACCCTCCATGGGGTATCCCCAGAGTCTGCCATTTCAACCAGGGCAGGGTCCAGGTCTTTTCCCAAAGCATCAGGGTATGAGAGTATCCATAGTCCATCTGTATTCCAGGGACAAACACCGATCCATTGCCCAAGGCCCTACAGATTGTTCAATCCTCTTCGCTGACACCCACATATAGGTGGTGTGGATCAGTCCCATGCTGACCTGCCAGCCATCAGGCAGGGGTCCAAGAGCTCCCCCTTGTTCAGATCAGCTATTTCTGTGTGTTTCACCAGCCCCGTCTTGACTCCTTTGTTCATCATTCCTCCCTGTCTGTCACTGGGTTCCAGGAGTTCAGGTCAAGGTTTAGCTGTGGGTGTCTGCCTCTGCTTCCTTAAGTCACTGGAATATTTATCCATTGCAAATACATCTCTGTACATCTAAGAAACTGAACTAACCTAAATATAAGTTCTGACTATTATATGTAACTATCTATAACTTGTATTTAGTCATACACAATATTTTAAAATGAGTTATACAAACACAATACGTAAACAAGCAGAGAAATACACATATCACAAAATTGATCTTAAATCCATACCAATAGAATGTATTCATTTCTATACCATAATATCCCTTTAGTTTTAAAAAGAGATTGGTTGTGATCATTAACCATTTATAACCAACCCCATTTAAATGAAAACAAAAAATTATAAATAATATTTGGGACTTTGGATGTTGCTCATTCCAAACTGCTTCCTGCTGTTTGGGGCACTGTCCATACCATGGGGATCATGACAAAATACAGAAACCTGGCTAAATCCTTGTTTTTGTGGTCTGCATGGCTACATTGTTCCAGTTGTTCCAGATGCTGGAGTGCCTGGGACACTGCTTCAAGGAGTCTTGCTTCATCAAACCATACTAGTTCAGAAGGAATCCACAGCTCCTCCTCATTTTCTGTGGAAACAAAAGCAGAAATTCCTTTCCCAAGTAAACTGTCCTCATATTTAAATTTAGAAGTCAAAGCATATTTAAAATATATAAGCTGGATTAATTCAACAGCATTGATAATCAAATATCTTTTAGCAGTTGTTGTTCCTTCCACAGCATTTAAGCAAATCAAACACAACACAATAGCATACAGTATCCATACTCTCTGTGTATTTTCTATCTTTTTGTGGCTTTTTTATTATTCTATTTCTCTCACTTTTATTTATATGTTTCCTCTGAGACAGGGTTTCTCTGTGGAAATCTGCCTGCCTCTGCCTCTGGAGTACGAGGATTAAAGGCATGCACCACTGCAGTCCAGTTTCTCTATTTCTTTTACAAGTATCCTATTTCTTTTTTTCTTCCAAATATATATATATATATATATTTTTTTTTTTTTTTTGGTTTTTCGAGACAGGGTTTCTCTGTATTGTTTGGAGGCTGTCGGTCCAGCCTGGCCTCGAACTCACAGAGATCCGCCTGCCTCTGCCTCCCGAGTGCTGGCATTAAAGGCGTGTGCCACCACCGCCTGGCCCAAGTCTATGTATATTTTTAAACACCCTGTAAATCTTTTAGAGTTTTACTCCACCTGAATCTGACTTTATTGTAAATCTTTATGTTTTTCTGACCACATGTCTTTTACCTGCTAAACAACATTGCTAAGACCAAAGCTGTCACTGTTTTAACTGTTGTCTTTCAAAGATGATGGAAATTAAGTTTACTGCCATCACTAGGAACTGTGCTCACCACCTTATTCTATGCCGACATCAAGCAGCATGCTGCCAGCTTGGAGATGTGGTCACTGCCACTACCAGTTGCTTATACACAACATTCTTGTTTGGTAATGGGGACGCTTAAAAGAGTCCTGCAGTTTTTTGCCTGTTACAGCTGAATCAGAAAGGTTCCCTTAAGGGAGCTGTATGAGTCTCTGCTTGTCTCTAGCAAAACAGTGTTCCCCAAGAAAAATGCTGCTATCAAGAAGCCATGCTTCTCTATGTTCTTATGTTTATAAAAATCCCATTTTAACCTTTTGTTAAGTGGAAATTTATGCCCCAAGTCCTGGCACCATTATGTAAGGAACATTCTTTCCACCACTGCTTTCTCAGCCCCCAAATAACACACAAGACACTATATTAATTATAATGCTGTTGGCCATTTGCTATGGTTTCTTAATAGCTATCTGTGACTTAATTATTAATCCATAATTACTAATATAGGTCTTATCTTACTGAAGATGCAGCCTCATGTGTCCTCTCTTTCCACAATCACATGACTGACCCTCTACTCTTGACTACATTTACTAGAATCCTCCTTGAATCCTAGACCCACCTATCTTGCTTCCTAATTGGCTAACAGTGCTTTATTCATCAACCAATAGGACAACATATACACAAAATGACTTCTCCCATCACCTCCTCTCTTCTGCCTAAATAAAAAGAAAGATTTTAAATTTAACATAGTGAAATATAAAACAAGGCAGTTATTAAGCAAGAACTGTAAATACAATATTTAGTCCAAATAAATTAGTTTTACTCAAAAGAGTGAAAACTGGTATACTTATCACATTCTCAGAACACCCTATACCCAGTAGAAAGTGGCCAACATAACGCAGTATCCCTCTCTTTTTTAAAGAAGACAGAAACTGGGAAAGAAATATTTCTATTTTAAATATCTACAGTTTTACATATGTTTCTCACTTCACAACCCAAAGAATACTGGTTTCATTATGAGGTCACATTCATGCCACCCTGGTACTTGTTGTGTGAGTTATGTTTTCATAATACTTTCAGAACAATATAATTAGGTTATTTTGTAAAGAATGTATTTTAAATCTTAATATTTATCTTCAATGTGTTGTGTATAAGAGTGATCTATGTGTATTGATGAGGATAACATAATTGCAACCCACAATTTCCTTTATGATCTTATTACAGAATATTACTTTTATAAAATATAGATTTTATATACAAATGGTTTACCAAACATTTTTAATAAACAACTGACTCAAAGACCTATATAATAGAGTTTGCCTATAAATAAGAATAAAAAGAAGATGAGAGCCAAGACAGAAAGAGTCAGGGACTCTGAGGTATTCTAAACTTACATGTAAATATAAAACTATCCATTTTTATCAGTATTTACATTTCAATTTGATTCTTTATTCTAATGTCTTCTGCTGTGCTATGTGTTGAACTGTTGGCCTCCTAATGGTGTAATTAGGAAAAGATAGAGAATATGGATTTTTAAGTTACTCATCAGTGTTATTTTTCATTATGCCAATAGTATTGTATAATACAAAATAAAATTACATAAATTTGTCTAAGTAATATATAGATCACAGTAGGAGGTTCGAAAATTGCTGTCTCAATATGTTTTTAAGACATACATTCAATTTCTGTCAGTAATAATTCAATACATTTGAAAATATTTTAAAACACTTGAAAGCCACAAAAGTAAAGTAATAGTTTGAAATTCATCACTACATGTTACTTACTGATGAACAAATGAATATTCAGTAACTTGAAGGAAAGTAGAGTGATTTACAACCTTTAAGGTTACATCATGTCCTTCTTTCTTCCTTTTATTCCTTTTCCTTTTTCACTCTTACTCTCTCCAGTTATCAAGTGATCTTCATTGCTCTCTCAGAAAAAGAAACACTGAAGGTGTGTGGGCATTGGCCTCCCAGACCTCCCAGAAACTATCGCTAACTCGGGGCCTTCCTTACATCTGTAGATTGAAAAAGAATTCTCAGTTGAAAGGGTATAGAAGTTCTATTTAGGAGCAAAATGTGAATGGCCATATCTGCAAAATGCCAGTTGTAAGTTTATTCTAGTCCATTTTCCTAATTTGGGATCAGTCTTGGGATGTTTGTTCAGTAAGAGAACAAGGTAAGTAAATCAAACTAATTTTCTAGCACATTGTTAAGAAAATCTGGTAGACAGGTTATGGAAAAGCAGTGATAACTCTGATGTAGACCTCAGATGTCCTGGAAATATTGTCAGCCTTTTTGGTTTGAAGCTATGGGTCTATTAATCTATATACTCAATTGTTAAAAGGACAATAGGATCTTACTTAGCAGTCGGCAACAGATAGATATTGGATGATGGATAGTCATTTCTATTTGCATAAAGGTGCTGAAGACAGTCTGAGATAATCTGAGACTAGGTTTAGGAAATTCCAACTTCTTGTCAATGAAATTGTAAATAGTAAGCAGTGAGCGTGTATACCGTTTCTGAGAACTTTCATTCACATATCTCCAGTCTAAAATGAGACCTCTAAATATCTGTATCTATTGAAAGTGTCCTGCCAGCCTACTTTTGCAAGATTAGTGTTTTACCTTGATTGTCTGGTCTCAGGTACCAATAACATTCTTTCCTCCTCATCTTAGTAATGCCATTCCTTTATCAGTATCCACAGAAAGGATAGAGGCAGAAGGTATATTAGTACTAAAGATTTAATCAATATCTGTTACCAGAGATTATTGGATTCACTAAGCATGGAAAATTTCAGCATGTGAGTATTTTGGGCAAGTCAAGATGCTTCTCTCTTGACTTGGTTTTTCGAGACAGGGTTGCTCTGCATTGTTTTTCGAGACAGGGTTTTTCGAGACAGGGTTGCTCTGCATTGTTTTGGAGTCTGTGTCGGAACTTGCTCTGTAGCCCAGGCTGGCCTCCAACACACAGAGATCTGCCTGTGTCTGTCTCCTGAGTGCTGGGATTAAAGGCGTGAGCCACCGAAGCCAGGCGTTGTGTTCAGTATATTAAAAAAGAAAAAAAAAGCTTAAGCCCAATGACATCTACAATAATTTACACAGTAATTTACAGAAGGGAATCCTTGGAATAAACATTCTGTGTCTTCTACTGTTATATTTCGGAATTCTTGTTGATGTTTATATCCAAATGGATTTTAGAAGCAAATTTACCATGATATTTTTGTATGGGACAAAGGTTCATTATAATGAACTTATTAGCTTAACAAGCACTTGGTATTTACAATAATTGCTGAGAATTACTTGTGCACAGTAGACCAACTATATTATGGTGGTATGTTGGGTTTTGAACTGTAGGATATAAGGAATGGAATAGGAGTATTAGAAAAGAAAACACATTCATGTTTCTTTAAGTCATTGAATTTCTGAGAAACTTATTCTTCATTAAATATACATGAACAATGTTAAAATTCACAGTGATGTTTGAAACAAGATGAGCATTGTTTGTTCAACAGAATCATGGAGATAATTTTAAAAGAACTATTGGACAGCAATTCAGCAATTGCAAGATGTTTCTTTGTAGTCATTGAGCATGGAGAATCACATCTTACGCCATCTGTTGACAAAATAGATCTCTGCAGCCTGGAAGGCTCCTGAATAAACCTAAAGTGTGTTAGCGCTGGTAGCTAATTTAGTGAAGAGAAACCCAGCAAATACAAGGCAGCAGCAACAAAAAAGCCATGGGGTGTCCTCATAAAAAGGCAAACAAAGAAAGATCAAGAAGTGAGAATAGGGAGCTTATATTCTCCTTTATTTGCACACATCTGCTTACTGAACACATTCCAATTTAATTATATAGCCAAATTAGCATCCTTTACAGAACTATTGTCGTGGTTTTCAAATTCATGCAAGTGTCAATTCCAGTGTAACTCCCTGTACATTGCAAACTGATGCCTGGAAATCATCCTCTTTTTGTAGTGATGCTATATTTCAAGTTATGAGTATTTTTTCATTTAATCAAAATTTTTATATTTGTTCCCTAAAAATACGTATGTTTTTATTAACATGTGTACACATGTGTGGATATATTTGCATGTGTGTGTACACATTCATGTATATTGAAACATGATAGTATTTATGAGTGTGTGTGTGTGTGTGTATGTGTGTGTGTACATGTTTGTAGGCACAGTGATGTCCTTTGTAAAAAAGCAGAAGGATAAAGAAAGATACCATGTGACAGAGTTCAAGCAGAGGAATGTATTACTATTAGGGGAAAGGGACTATATAAAGGGGAATGAGGAGGGAGGAGACTGACCTCTGGAGACAGCAGCAGCAGGAGGAGAGTGGAAAGAGAAGCAAAAAGAAGGAGAGAGATATTAGTCTTCTCAAAGAATGAGTCCCATAATTGCTTATCCATTACCAAGTGGTTAGTCCTAAAATCAATACATATATATCAACAAAAATTAAGTGACTTAGCAAGTTACATTTAAATATTTGTGTGTGTGTGTGTGCATAAAACAAAAATCAAATAAAATGAGGATATGCAGTTGAGGCAAAGGATGGGGGCAAAGAAAGAGTTGGATGGAGAAAGGAAAAACTATGTATAAGCTATATTTTAATTAAAAGTTTTAAAATTAAAAAAACAAAGTTTAAAATGAGTTCATTATAAACACTACCTTCATAAAAGGAAACAAGGAGGACCCTAAGAGAGAGATACATGGTCCACCGAAGACAAGGAAAGGGACAAGAACTCCTGAGGAAATTGGGAGCACAGGAGGAGAGGGGAGGAAGGTAGGAAAAAGAAAAGGGGAGAACAGGAGTGTGGAGGAGAACAAGCAGGATCATGAAAACTGAGTTAGGAGAGGAATAGAAGAGAGCAAAAAAAAGAGATAGTTAATGGAGGGTACCAGTATAGGTTTAAAGAGAAACCTGGAACTAGAGAAATGTTCAGAGATCCACGAAGATGACCCCGATTAAGAACTAGGCAGTAGTGGAGAGGCTGCTTTTGATGCCCTTTTGCTATAATTATATGGATGAATATCTTAATTGCCATCCCACAGCCTTCATCCAGTAGCTGATGGAAGTAGAAACAGACACCAACAGCTAAGCACTTAGTCATACTCCTTGAATCCAGTTGTAGAGAGAGAGGAGGGATTAGCAAATGAGTCAAGGCCATGCTGGAGAAACCTACAGAAACAGCTGACCTTACCTAGTGAGAGTACATGACCCCTGTCATAAATCTGGGGAATCAGCATCAGACCGAAACAAACCCTCTGAATGTAGGTGCTAGTTAGGAGGCCTGGGCAGTCTATGAGAAATTTCATAGTAGAACCAGTGTTTTTCCCTAGTGCACAAATGGACTTTGGGAACCCATTCCCTATTTCAGCTCAGATACTCGGAGGCCCTCCCCCAAATGATGTGACAGATTTTGATTATCCCCCATGGATGGCCTCACTATCATTGGGGAGTGGGTAGAGAGTGGGTTGGGGGGTTGGTGGGGGCATGGGGGGATGGTAGGGAGAGAGAACTGGGGGATTGATATGTAAAATAAGATTGTTTCTATATAAAAATAATTAAAAATAAAAGAATTTCACTCAATGGCAGGCTATCTCATCATGAGCTGTCCCAGTAACACAAAAACTTATTGAGTTCTGAAATAGATGTATGAGAAACAGCTTAGACACAGTAAAATCATTTATCCAAACAACTGTTTTAACATTTGTTGGACTAGTGGAAAATTATATGTTTAATGGTTAATGTTCAATGTCAAATATACTGGATTGCAAATGACCAAAGAAACATATGTCTTTGATTCTGTGGTGTGTATTTCCACAGTGATTGAGCTGAACAGACGGGACTTACTCTATGTGTGTTGATATTTCCTGATATGTTTAATTATAGACTGAATTAAAACAGGAGGGAAAGAGGTAAGCTGAACATCACTATTCTCAACTCTGTTAATCCTGATTGTCACAATAACTCAGGCTCTAGAGTTTCCAGTGCTTGCCTGGTAATGATGGAACATGCTCTACTAAATTATTGGTCAAAGTAAGTTCTCTTCTCTTAGGTTGCTTTGTGTTAAGTAAACACAGAGTTAAATAAAACCTGTTGAGTCACAGTGCTAGGAAAAGCAACTTGCATTGAAATTTCTTGTGTTCAGGACATTGCTGGAATCCAGCTGATAATTTACTTCATAGTCCTTTGGAAATGGTGTGTAGAAGGAATATAGAAGAGGTTAGATTTATAGGCTAGAAAATTCCGAATTACTGTAAATTGAGTCTAATTGGTTATTCTGATTGGCTTACAGAGGATATGAATATCAACAGAAAAGTAGAGAGTAAGGACTTTTCAGGAGATATCAGAGATGTTCAAGAACTGTCTTAGTCAACAATTATGTTGCTTCTATGTCTTCACAATTTGGCTAAGGTTGAATTCAAAATTAATGGCCTGTGTCACTTGGTGGAGGAAACTGCAAGAAAGAATAAAATTCATTTAGAAATAAGGTTCAGAGTAGTTTTAACATTCATAAAGAGAAGTCCACACGGAGGGGAAGTATAAATAAGTTCAATATGTGTGGAAAAGGAGTGCAAACAAGGTTAAAGTTTGTCAGGGTGTTAATAATGAACAAGCCCAACAAATTGTAGAAGAAACTGATGATTTCTGCATTCTATTATAATTATCAGAATTTGAGTCTTTGTTAGTAGGTAGGAATACATATAGGAACTATGATTGGTTTGATTTTTGAAGTTGCTCCATCTTTGTTTACTTACATGTTTTTATATGTACAGAAAGCAGAAGGAAGTAAACATTTTTTAAAGCTGGATAAAGGCTAACCATGACTGAAGCAGATCCAAGTAAGGTATGGTTATTAAACACACTAACCAACACTCTCAGGTGTTGGGCAAAACAGCCAGTGAGTGCAGTCAGAATACATTCATTTGGCAAATAATTGGTTCCTCTAGTGGAGACAGCTGCTCTCCTGCCCTTCTGGCTGAAACATACTGGGAGAAAAACAACACTACATACGAAAACAATGACTGAATGTTGGCAATGCAGTAGAGATCAAACAAAATAAGGCTCTAAAGTCTAAAGCCAAAGGGAAAGGCATTTTGTAACAAACAGTTCAGGAAATTAGGCCCAGATCTTTTTGTTGTTGGTCTTGTTCTTTTTCTTAAAAGTGGAAATGGCAGTTTATTTTCCTTCAAATGCGTTTTCTAATCTTGAAAGTTTATTTTCAGAAGTATTTAATATGAAGCATTTTTCAATAATTCAGGGTAGGAAAAGAGATTTTTTTCCCTTACTGATTCAACTGGGGAAAATTGTTCCAAAAAGTAGCAACAACTCTGGCAGAGCAAAGCATTATATTGATCAACACCCACTTCTCTTTGTCAGCATTTACATAAGAAGCACTGTCTATGAGCTTTCTCAGAATACTTCTGTATAGAAAATGTTAATAATTGAATGTGTGAGAGAAAATGTAAAATCTATAGTTGGTATTATACTCATGTAAGTGGTATTACTTTTGTTAACATAGTGAAAAAATTTTATATAGAAACACAGTATCCAGGAAACCTAAAATTTACCACACAATGAAAATTGCTTCCTCTCTTAGAGTGTAAATTGCTTCAACACAACATCATTGCCAAAAGTAACTTGAGGTGCAAGGAGTTTACTTTATCCTATGACTTTCAAGTTAAACTCTATCATTGAGTGAAGTCAGAGCAGGAACCCAAGTAGAAGGAACAGGTCATAAATGAATGAGAAATGATACTTTGTATCTTTCTTTCCATGTATTCCTCAGCCTCCTTTTTCGAACTCTAGGACCATCCCATATCAATAAAGAAAATGCCCCACAGATTAGGTAACAGGCCATCTGGTGGGGGCATTTTCTCAAATAACCTCTGCAGAAAAACTCTAGTTTGTATCAAGTCAGCATGAAATAAGCCAGCACATGAAAGTACTTTGTGAATAGCAACAAACAAGCAAACACAAATTAACAGTTGGTTTAATTCTCAGTAGTGTTGGATAGCATCACATGTGAAAACATCTACAAGCTATGTTCACTCAGAAGACCCATTATGATGAAACATTTTAGAATTATCCTTATGAGTCTAGGGTACTTATTGATTATCCCAGGTATTCTCTTCCCAGCCATAAGTATGTGTCCATTAGCATAATCTGTTATATTAATGATATAAACTAGTTTATATCTATTCTTTTGTAAGTAAAAGTCATTATTTGACTATAGAATTCTCCATCCACCTTGGGCATAATGAAAGCATGTCTGCAGAGTGGGCATCTGACACCTAAGGTCATAGTGATTGTGAAAATGAACAACATAAGCCCAGCTATTAATAAAAATATAAAGCAATTAATATTATAGAATCCATCAAATTACAAATGTAAAATTAAAACTTAATTATTTCATATTAGTAAACCTCAACTCTCAGAAATTATTTTCATCTTTGCTAGCTTGTATATATTTTATCTTTGCAAGCTAATATCAAACTTTAAAAAGTCATGAATTACAATGGTTAACACCACTTTCCAGAACATCATTAATATACAGTAAAAATATCTCAGTGTATCCAGTAATTCAGCTTATAAGAAATCTGAACAACCCCATTTAACACCATACAGTTTAATACGTTTGTCATAATTTATTGATATGTTAAACAAAACATATCCTCAAGTAATTCCCATAGCCTGATTCTTCAAATCATTTAGCACAGCATTTTCTTGTCTCTTGATAATTTTATTCTCATAGTAACTGTAGGAATTTTGAAAAAACTCATAATAATGTTGAGAGTACTTAAAAGAAAGAAAACACTGATCTTGCCTGAAATCTGAGCTATTTTATTATTTCAGTAAATGTTGGTTTTCCTGTCTGTATCATACCATTTTTAATGGTTTGAAATGACTTCAGTACAGATACTGAATACACTGTCATGGAAATAATATTTATACATGTAAGTAAATTTAATTTTGTTGTCTCTGCAACCAGGATGATCGAAACTCTTTATTCTTTCCATAAGACCTCCCTTACCATAAGGAGAACCTTGTTTATGGTAATGATGTGATATGTGCTTCACAGATATACTTGATGACTAGCTGGTGGTATATTTGGAGCATGGGGAAAATTTGGGAGTATTTTGCCCAGACTCTGAACTCCTCAAACCACCATGACACCAGATCTGATGCAAAAGCAAAGAGTCTTTAAAATTAACAAGTTAATTGGAGTTAACTCAGGACCTCTGTCCATCTGACACAGCGGGTGGATTAGGAGGGATACTGAGCAGCAATGGGCAGGGCATATATTGGGGTAGAGCAAGGGGAGTGTCTGGGAGTCTGGTATTTGCATAGGATCCATCTCAGGATTGATGCATTTTCAGGCTTGGGCAACCTATCCTGAGTTGATTGGTCAGCTGCAGCAGCAGAAATATTGCTATGCCTAGAGATGATCCCAGGGCAGGTGCTATGTTCTGCATCCACTACTATGAGAAAAGCACAACCAGAGCCAGACAGCTAGCTTCTGATTGGTTTCTTGCCACATGTAGGATATCTGGCTTCCTAGTGATTAGGGCAAGGTCGGGCAAGGTCAGGGAAACAGCACATGTTGCTACTGAGTGAGTGGTCTATGACAGGGGCTGATGCTGGGTCTTTTCTACAGCCCTTCAGGACATGGGGTATTATTCTGTTAATGTTGTAAAAATATTGTTTTCCTGTTTGTATCAATACAAACTACATATTAAAAATTTGAAATGGCTTCAGTAATAGCTTGAGTAAGAGTGTCAGGGGTAGGCACACATAAATGTACTTCAGGTTGTTTCTGTTCCATTCTTTGTTCCTTAATATGCTTATGTGTCAGGAAGCAAGTTCTCCTATTGCATTCTGTTTCAACATCAGGCCATCTAGAATGTCTTTGGATACATCTCCTCTAACCAGGACTAAAGTAAATATTTTCTCATCACTATTTAGCCACAGCAATGAGAAGAGTAATGAATAAATATCAGAACCTTAAGCTTCCTGTAACATGTACTAAATTTGATGAACTTTCTCATACCTTAAATAATCAAGTGTAATAGCATAGCAAACATGATTATTTTAGATGTATTATAAAGCATGCATAACACAAGACAGCATAATTCAAGAAATAAGAAGAAATGACACTCAGTAAAGTTAAAGACAAATAGAGAAGATGTGATAAAAATGTACCTGAAGCCCAAAATCTTCTCAACTTTTCAATTTCATTGGCCAATAAGTGTTTTCCTGAGTTCAGACTTTCATTGCTCATGATTGAAAGCACTAAGCCATTTATTCAAACTAGCACTTTAAGACTGTTGCTCGTTTATAAACTCCGCAACTTTGACTAATTGACTGATGAAGTGACATTTAATTTACATCCCACTAATTTCATATACATATATTTGCAATGACAGCTTACCAATCAGACGTTCTATTAATCACAGTGTTCCAATATGTCAATCACTATGCCATTTTTGTTTCAATGTGTTTTAATGAATATATTTGATTTAGTGGTTGGGTATAGAAATGAAATATTCAAAGTAAATACTTTGATATAATAAGAAAAAATACATTATTCTGGTTTCTTTTCCTTTTCTTTTTCTATATATTTTTTTATTTTTTAATTTAAATAAGAAACAAGCTTGATTCACATGTCAATCCCAGCTTCTTCTCATTCCCCTCCTCCCCAGTCCCCTTCAACCCTTCACCAACACCCCACCCAATCCCCACTCCACTCTCCAAGGAGGGTGAGGACATTCATAGCAGATGTCCAAAATCTGTCATATCATCCAGGGCAGGGCCTAGACCGTTCCCCGTGTGCCCCAGTTGAGACAGCATCCCTCCACATGGAATGGGTTACAAACAATTTGATTATTAGAACTTCACAGAAGAACTTAGCTTTATCATACCCAGAATATGGACCAGAACAGAATCTATTGTTTTCTGTTATAGACAAAAATAAAATAAAACTTTAAAATGGATTGTGTTTATTTCTTAGTTCATTCCTATTAATTTATTTTGAGAAAATAATGGGATGATATACAAATATATAAGAATTCATGATGGAATGGTTGTTATTTTTGTAATAGTATATATTATATATGACCTAACTGAATTTACTAAATTAAATTTATAGCAGCTATAATCATTAGGAAATTTTTTTTGGGTACAACACCAAATACTGAAGGAAGAGAGCAGTAAAGCAGGATAAGTTGTACAAATTGATGATATGAAGAGGGCTTTGAAATACTGCCATGAATTTTAATCTTCTCTCATAAACAGAGCTCAGATACTGAAGGGAGCAATCAGAGGACTGACATTGTTAGACACACACTTTCCTAAGCTCGACATAGCCTCAAGCAGGAGAATGAAATGAAGGGGCAAAGATTGTCCCTGGAAAAACTTTTAAGTAATAATAAAAGTTACATTTGAAAGAATTTTATCATTAATTCAAAATATAAATACAATTATTCCTTGAAATCTATAGGACAATGTTATAAACAACCTAAGAATCTATTTTCCTAAATGTGCAATTGTTTAAAATTTTATTATTTATATCAACTCTTCTTGTGGTCCAAAGGCAAAGGTGGTAAAATACAGCTGTGTCTCAGGAAGCAAGCCCATTCTTTATAAATATTCTAGACACCTTTTACTGTTCTGATATTATCCGCTATGATTTTTTTTTACGAGACAGGGTTTCTCTGTATTGTTTTGGAGATTGTCGGTCCAGCCCAGTCTCGAAATCACAGAGATCCGCCTGCCTCTGCCTTCCGAGTGCTGGGATTAAAGGCATGCGCTACCACCACCCGGCCTCAGCTATGATTTATATCACAGAAAAATAGTGAAGTTTAGCTGTAATGCAAATAGGTCTCTTTTTGACTACCTAAACTATCAACAAAGATGGTTAAGTACTTGGATGCATGTTTAACCTGTTGGACTCAGAATGAGTAATGGAGAGTGTTTGTATACAGGATATTAAATGTATTCTAAAATTTAGACTTTAAATTACAATAGTTTGGACACAAAAATATGTTTTACTTTAAAAAGAAAAGCAGACAGATGATATGAAAAATAAAAACAGAATGGAGGGATGAGGAATTTTACAAAATGGTCCTGATTGTCATAATTGCTATGTAAGTATCTAGCTTTCATCACTATGATTGCAATAAAAGGCGGTCTTCAGCTCTTTCTTCAATATACATCCACAGAGAAAGAACTGAACCAAGAAGACATACTAGACATGAGCACTATAAAAGGACATGTCCAGTATCCATGTATATTGTAATTTGCCTATTAAAAGACGTCTGCTTTCCGTTTAGAAGCATACTTTCCAGACTAATGTTGGTTATACACAAAAATTTGCTGTTTTTTTCACATCAATGTTCCCAATTAGCTCTGTATAAGCATTGGCCCCAAAAGGTCTCTGATGTTAATATTTTAGAGACAGATAGGAAAAAATAAAAAACAACAATAATTCCACACAGAATTCTGAATGGTACATACCAAGGAATTAAGCTGATTGCTGTGCCTTTACATACACAGGAATAAGCGAAACTGACTTGTAGAGACACAAACATTCTTCATTCTAATCAAAAGTCCAAGTCCTGTATTCAAGCCTTCAAGTGTTTTAAATAGCTAGAAATTCACAAGGTCCATGAATTCAACAAATGTTCCTGAAAATGGAGACTTTGGTCTTTGGAAATGGATTCTTACTTTTTAAATTTTTAAGTTAACTTTTGTTGGAATTAATAACAATCTTATTTTACATAACAATCCCAGTTACCTCTCCCTCCTGCTCTCCTACTGCCTTCCTCATTGCCCCATCCCACCTCTATCCCCTCTTCAGAAAGTGTGAGCCTCCCATGTAGAAATCATCAAAGTCTGTCACATAATTCAGGGCAGGACTGACGCCCTTCCTAGTGTATATAGGCTGAGAGAATACCCCACCATAGTGAATGGGCTAAAAAAAAGTTCATGCACTATGGATAAATATTGATTTTACTGACCCATAGACTGCCCAAGTCCCCCAAATGATACCCACTTGTAGGTGGCCTAGTTCAGTCTTATACAGCTTCCCCAGCTGTCAGTCTGGAGTCTATGAGCTCACACTTCTTCAGGTCAGGTGTTTCTGTGGGTTTCCCCAACACAGTCTCGACCCCTTTGCTCATCTCTTCTCCCTTTCTACAACTGGGTTCCAGGAGATTGGTGCAGTACTTATCTGAATCTCAGCTTCTATTTCCATCAACTACTGGATGAAGGCTGTAGGATGGTATTTAAGGTAGTTATCAATCTCATTATAGGGGAAGGACATTTAAAGTAGCATTTCCACTATTGCTTAAATTCTTAGGTGGGATCATCCTTGTACATTCCTTGGAATTTCCATAGTACCAGGTTTCTCCTTAATCCCAAAATGTCTCCCTCTATCAAGTTATCTCTTTCCTTGCTCTCCTCTGTCCTTCCCCTAACTAGACTTTCTGATAATTCAAGTTCTCCTACATACTCATAAGGGTGGATATTAGATGTAGAGCAAATGATAACCAGCCTAGAGTTCACAGCCCCAGAGTAGCTAAAAATCAAGGAGGACCCCAAGAGATACATACTTGGACCCCATGAGAAGGGGAAAGGGACAAGGTCTTCTGAGTAAATTGAGAGCATGGGGTAAGGAAGAGGGAGATAGGAAAGGAGAGAAAAAGGATCATTACTTTTTTGGAACAGTTGTTTTTTTCCCCTATGTATGACCTTTGATGGCAGCATGTGAGGTGCTTGCTGTAAGTAATCAACAAGTTATATCAAATATCTCATATGTTCCCAATGCCTTTAACACAGCTCTTATTGAATGAAAGCACAATTCCTTATCACTGTACTGAGAGTTGAGAATGGTGTGAGTATAAATGTGTACACTGAGTATATTCAAAGACTTTGAACTTGAAAACACAGTAATGTCATCTTAATTTGTTTGTGCAAATTTATTTATGAAATTTCTACTTAATAAGTATTAAATCAAGCTTAATATTCATAGTATTCACATCCATTAGAACAGGTATTTCAGCTTCAGAAACACCACACTCCTAGAATGTCATTATTAACCTGTAACTTTTGAAACTAGGGATATTCTCACACATATTCTGTTGTGAAATAAGGAATGTGGGTGGTACCCTTGAACGAATTGGTACAGGAGACAGCTTCCTGAACATAATACCAGTAGCACAGACAGTGAGATCAACAATTAATAAATGGGACCTCCTGAAACTGAGAAGCTTCTGTAAAGCAAAGGACACAGTCAGCAAGACAAAAAGGCAGCCCACAGAATGGGAAAAAATATTCACTAATCCCACATCTGACAGAGGGTTGATCTCCAAAATTTACAAAGAACTCAAGAAGCAAGTCTCAAAAACACCAAAGGACCCTATTAAAAAGTGGGCTGCAGAACTAAATAGAGAGTTTTCAATAGAGGAGTCTAAAATGGCTGAGAGGCACTTGGGAAAGTGCTCAACATCCTTAGCCATCCGGGAAATGCAAATCAAAACAACTCTCAGATACCATCTCACTCCTGTCAGAATGGCTAAAATCAAAAACACCAATGACAATTTATGCTGGAGAGGATGTGGTGAAAGGGGGACACTCCTCCATTGCTGGTGGGAGTGCCCACTGGTTCAGCCACTTTGGAAATCAGTATGGAGATTCCTCAGAAAAATGGGAATAAACCTAGCACAAGACCCAGCAACTCCACTCTTAGGCATATATCCAAAAGATGCCCATTCATACAACAAAGATGTCTGTTCCACTATGTTCATAGCAGCTTTATTTGTAATTGCCAGAACTTGGAAGCAATCTAGATGTCCCTCACCTGAAGAGTGGATAGAGAAAATGTGGTACATCTACACAATGGAGTACTATTCAGCCGAAAAAAATAATGGAATCATGAGATTCGCAGGCAAATGGATGACACTAGAAGAAACCATCCTGAGTGAGGTAACCCAGTCACAAAAAGAGAAACATGGCATGTACTCTCTCATATATGGATTTTAGACATAGATCTGGGGAGTGCCAGCCTACAATCCTATGGCCAGAGAGTCTCGGAAACAGAAACTTTATTTAGTGGCTGATCGTAGAAGAGGCAGACTCCCTTGGTTAAGTACTGAGCTGAACTCAAGAAAGCCAGTAACAGAGAGGGAGGACTGATGATCAAAGGGATTAAGACTGGACTGGTTTAACCCCCAGAAACAGCTGACCAGACAAAGGTTAACTCTTGAATCCCAGGCATCAGCCTGGGAAGCCAGCATGGGACTGATCAAGACCCCCTGAATCTGGGTGTCAGTGAGGAGGCCTAGGGAATCTATTGAGCCTTGGGCAGCAGATCAGTACCCATCCCAAATATACACACGGACTTTGGACTCCCATAGAACAATGTGAGGTGCACTCTCACCCCGAACTCTTGGGGAAGGGTCTAGGCCCTGCCGTATATGAAATGACAGACTATGCACACCCCCATGGAGGGCCTCACCCTCCCTGGGGAAATGAGAGGATAATGGGGGGGGGTGCTCGGGAGGAAGAGAGGGAATGGGAGAGGGACCTGGAACTGACTTGAGAAGCAACCTTGTTTCTTATCTAAATTTAAACTGGAAAATAAAATTTTAAAAAAAAGTAATAGTGCTTCATTCATCAGATACAGGGGTATTATTTTTGAATAGAAATAAACAGTTCAGGAGAGTGCAATCAATATTTTTAACACTTTGGTTTATATCACTTCCCAAGAGAATCTAAAAATTAAAAGTAAGGTTTACAATGTGCATCATGTTCACTAGCTGAAAGAAAATACTATTAAGTGTTTGGAGTTTTATTTTTCCTACACTGGCTAAATGAGGGAGTAGTTCACAAAAAAGCAATTTAAGACAATAGGAGATATTATAGAATGTTTCTGAAATGAGCTGTGTTTGGGGAGAGTGCTGGGTTGATGCCTTTACCATCTGATGTTTGTATTAGTGTATGCTTGAGGGTGTACATGTTCTACTCAGGAGGAAATTAGCACAGACATCCAGAAGCATGTGATGATAGCATGGTAATGTAGAGACATAAAAGATCATTTAAGTTTATACCAAAACAATTCCTGCATTTTAAGCAGGCATAAACTTTCTAATCTCAAAACTCAAGTAGTTCTTTTGTTCTTTCGTTTCATTCAATATAGAATTCCATACACATTAAAGATACAGAATAGTCAGAAACCTATATAATGCATTATACTCTTACTACTGAAGCACCACGGATATCCAGATAGGCAGATCACATCATCTCACCTTCCTTCTAAGCCATTGCTACAAGAAATCCTCCAAATGCTGTTATTCAGGTTCATGATTAAAAACAATGTGTTGAAGAGCTTGTTTTCTAATATAAAAAGTCTATAGTTTCATACTGAGTCTTCTGTATACTTTGATATTGTCTGTTAGTTATCCCACTCATATAACATAAGAATTAAATTTATTTAACACTGCTATATTGTATTAAATTCATTTAAAATGAATTTAAAAATACTTTTGACACAAAAGAATATTTCATTAATTTCTGTATTTATTTGTCTCTCATACAATACACTCTGAAATCACATTCTTCTGCCTCCAGTCCTCTCAGGACCCACCTCTGCTTTCCCCAGGATTTCCACTGCTTCTCCATTTCCCTTAAGAAAAGAACATCTTCCAAGGCATATCAATGGAATACAGTATAACAAGATGCAATAAGACAAGGCACAAACCCTCATATCAAGTTTGTATGAAGCAAAGCAGCAGGAGAAAAAGGGTCACAAGGGCAATGGAAAGTAGTCAGAGATAACCCCCACCACCACTGATAGGAGTCCCACCTGTGTAGAGGACCTAGTGTAGACCCATGTAGGCTCCATGATTACAGCTTCAGTCTCTATGAGTACCTATGAGTCCTGCTTAGTAGATACTATGGACTATGTTCTGTTGGTACACTGGATTCCTCTGGCTTCTACAATCATTTTTCCCTCTCTTCAGTGAGATTCCCTAAGCTCTGCATCTGCTCCCATCATCTGACTCTGAAATCTCAACTGGAGTAGGCACCAATCTATGAGTATAGCTGATTATCATTAGGAATAATATTTTGCCCATTGTGTTGGTTCTACCTTAGTTCTCTGAGTCATTCTCACCCAGGTTCTTGACCATCCAAGCAGTGTTGAGCATGGGAATTATATCAACTCTGTAGATGATAGAGGGTTAATATCCAAAACATACAAAGAATTAACAAACTATACATTTACAATGAAATAATCCAATTTAAAAATGTGGTACAGAGATTTCTCTTCCATTTCTTGTATTCTTTTGGTGATGGTTGCATCTGTAGTTTCTGTTCAACTACCTAGATTTCCCATTTCTAAAATTGCCTCCATTTGTATTTTCTTTATTGCTTCTATTTCTATTTTAAAGTCTTGAACAATTTCCTTCACCTGTTGTGTGTGTGTGTTACTGTTATTCTTTAAGGGATTTATTGATTTTTCACAATTTAAGAATTTTTTCACCTTTATGAACCACTTTAATCTTCATAAAGGAAGTTTTAATTTAATTTTCTTATGCTTCAACTGTGTTGGTGTGTTCATGATGTCATATTGCCCTTTCTGTTGTGGATTGTGTCCTTGCACTGACATTTAGGCCTCTGTGTTTGAGATGTTAATAAATCTAGGCAATGATTCCCAGAGTTTGTCTTTGATATATGGATATATTGTCCCTTGGTTTCTGTTTCCTCTCCAGTCTTCTAGCCTAATTTTACAGGGGTTCTGGTGACTAGTGAATCTTCAGCTCCAGTAGGGTGTTCCCATTGGTGTTTTTGCCACATGCAAGAACTCTGGGGTTTTGGATGCCACTTTGTTTCTGCAATTCCAAGTACCACTGTTCTGAATAGTGACTTGGTCTCTAGGATTCTTAGTATAGTATGGCCTACAGTAAAGCAGAAGTTTTCTGCTGAAGTTGTAGGCTGGGATATGAAACAAAAGCTTGTGCCTTCTGGGGCTGTTCAACAGGCTTGGAAAGAGCGTTAGTAGTTCATGGGTTGTATCCTACTGGGGTCCCTTTTTACAGGACTGGAAAGAACAATTTTTTTTTGGTTTGTTTTGGTTTTTGCTTTTTTGAGACAGGGTTTCTCTGTATTGTTTTGGAGGCTGTCCTGGAACTTGCTCTGTAGACCAGACTGGCCTCAAACTCACAGAGATCCGCCTGCCTCTCCCTCCCGAGTGCTAGGATTAAGGCATGTACCACCAACGCCCAGTGACAATTCTTACTTCATATGATTAAAACAAAACATCCAGGATAGATAAAGTAATCCTGTACAACAACAACAACAAAAAAAAAACTACTGGAGGCATCATCATCCCTGATTTTAAGCTGTACTACAGAAATGTAATAATAAAAATGCATGGTTTTGCATAAAAACAGACAGGTTTATCAATGGAACTGAATAGAAGACTTAGACATAAATACAAACACACACACGCACATATATATATATATATATATATTTATATAATTTTTGATAGCAAGAAAGCATGTTCAACAAATGGTGCTGCTCTAACTGAACATCAGCACATAGAAGTCCAAGTGGAGCCAATAACTCAACATAACACCCAGATACACTGAACCTAATAGAGGAGAAAGAGGGAAATAGACTTGAATGCATTGGCACAGGTGGCAACTTAGTCAAGAGAACACCAATAACCCAGACACTAAGAACAACAATGAATAAATAGGATCTCATGAAACTGAAAAGATTCAGCAAAGGCCACTGTCAACAGGACAAAATGACAGCCTATAGAATTAGAAAAGATTTTCATTAACCCACATGCAACAGAGGTCTGATTTGTATTGTATATAAAGTACTCAAGAAACTGCACATCAAAAATGAAACAATCCAATTAAAAAATGGTTACATATCTAAGCAGATAATTCTCAATAAAGGCATCTCAAATGGTCAGTATTCACTTATAGAAATGTTAAGCATCCTTTACCACCAGTAAACACAAGTCAAGATGATTCTGAGATTCCATCTTACACCTATGAGAATGTCTAAGAATGTTCTAACACAAATGACAGCCCATGCTGGAGAAGATGTGGATTGAGTGTAGCATTCCTCCATTGCTGGTGGAAATGCAAAATTGTAAAGCCATTAAGGAAGTCAATATGTCACTTTCTCAGAAAAATGGGAATTGTCCTAACTCTATACACAGCAATGCTACCCCTGTACATTTAACCAAAGGATGTTCAATCATATCAGAACACTTGTTCAGCTATGTTCATAGCAGCTTTATTCGCAAAGGACAGAAACTGGAAAAAAATCTAGAATTCCTTCAACAGAAGAAAGAATGAAGAAAATATAATACATTTACACAATGGAATATTACTCAGCTGTTAAAAGTGATGACATCATGAAATTTGTAGGCAAATATTTTAACTATGAAATAATCATCCTGAGTGAAGAAATCAAGTCCCAGAAAGACAAAAATACTACGTGTCCCGTATAAGTGGATATTAGCTGTAAAGTAAGGGATAATCATACCACAGTCCATGGACCCACAGAAGCCAAGTAACAAGGAAGGCTCAAAAGAGGAAGTTTGTATCTTCCTGGCAAGGGAAAATAGAAGAAATTTCATGTGTGGACTTGGGATGGGTGAGGAAGGAAATAGGAGGAATCATGTTGAATTGGATGGAGTTGGGGAGTAGTAGAAGAGACTACGTGAAAGTAGGAGCATTTCAGGATAAAGAAGAAGCCTAGTGGAATGGACTCAGGAATATGCAAGGGTGTCCCCAACTAACACTCCTAGCAAGAGGGGATATATTGTCTAACCAGGCCATCACTTGTAGTCAGCAAAGTTTTATAGCAGTGGGACCATGACGCCAACCTAGTCATGAAACCTTCACGTTACAATTATTCTTGCCTACAAGGTAGTACAGAAATTGGAGGAGTGGACATAACATGACAGATCCAGCCTGAAACTAATGCTAGAAGGAGGCACCTGTCCCTGACACTTCTTGGAGTACTAGAACTTAGAGAGGCTTTATAGCTCAAATACTTAGGGTAGAATCTAAATGACTGACTGGCAAAAATAAGAAAATGTCAATGGAATGATGCCTAATTATATTCTGCTAGGCTCATAGATTGGTGCCTAGTCCAATTGCCATAAGAGAGGTTTCATCCAGCAACTGATACGAAAAGATGCAGTGGCCCACAACCAAACATTAGGTTGAGCTTAAGGAATCCTGTGGAAGAAGGTGGGAAATTATTGTAGGAGCCAGAAGGTTCAAAGACACCACAGGAAAAACTAAAGAACCAACTAACCTGGGCTCATAATAGCTCACAGATACTAAAAAAACAACCAGGGAACCTCCACACTTGATATGCCATCTTCTGTTGACCTCCATGGGAGGGGCTCCTCTTTTCTGAATAGAAATGGAGGAGGAGCAGATTTTGAAGCTAACTCTTTAAAGCAGAACTATAACATAAAATGCAGCTGCTCATTTTGTGGACAAACAAATCCTCAAAACACTTATAAGTTATGTAATGAATAATAGTCTACTCATTTTGTATATTATTATGAGTTGTTTCAAAGACTTTCAGTACACAAACTGCCTTACATAAAGTCTAAAAAGATGGCCTGAGTAGTATCAGAGGTAGAGACATCATTGCTCTGAATCCCTTTCCTAGGAAATTTCATACATCTGGCCTTCATTGACTTGTCTGGAAACCACTGTGTTAGAAGAAGGAACACAAATGAATTTCATCCTTCATTATTTGTCAGTGAGAAAAGACAGCAATCAGCATGGCCAGAGTCAGTACTCGGAGTTCTTCCAAGAAGAATTGTAATGCCCCTTTTCAGGTACTGTTCCAAATTTTGTGAATTGGATCAACTTGGAGTCTTATTAATCAACCAAAACTATAAATATAATATTATACACAGAGGCAATCTTTTATGTTACGAAAACATATCATGACCAATTTCAAATTTTAAAGTTCTCCCCAGTAGCTTCTTTGTAAAACTATCAATATTATTCAATAATAGTTTCTCAGTAAACATTTAGTGTCTCCACAAAAAACTGACATCAATTGGTTTTCCAAAACAAAATGATTAGCTCTGAAAACATGTAGACACAAGTAATAATATGTGAATTGAGATTTTATGTATGTGTTTACCAACATACACACACAAATACACAAACCAATACCACCACCAATTATATAGAAAGATATGAATTTGAAAGATAACATGTATATGGAAGGTATGTTCCCTTTTTGTTCTTCTATTATTAGAAGACAACAATATTTCCCTTTGACTATTATTATAAAATATACATTTAAAATATACTGTACATATAAAATTATACATAATTCTCTTTTGTTATTCAATTACTCTCAATAATAAATTATGTTAGTATTAAAATATTCCCCAATTGTCACTTATTATTAAAAGGGATCTAATGTAATTATACTCATAAAAAATTAAATTAAAAATTAAATAGTTCACTGCATTTTTGTTTCATGCTCTATGATTTTTAACAATAAAATTATTTTTAGAGTAAAAGAATTAAAGTTCTTCTTTAAAATATTATTATTCATTCTTTGTGGGCTTCACATTATGTGTCCTGATACCACTCATTTCCCATTGCATTGCTTCTGTCTTCTGCCCTTGCAATATTCCCCAAAAACAAAATTTAAGAGTTATCAGGCACTTTTTGAGTATCATCCTCAATACCCTCTCAGGGTTCAGACAAAACACTTCAGCAAACTAGAGAATTAGAAATATCTGAGAGCAAATGATTTTTTCATTATGGACTTTTCTGTGTGAATTTCTTTATTGTTCACCTATCCTCATACATTTCCTGTACTACTTGTAATTTTTTCTAGTTTTTTCTTCTTCTATTCTACTCCAGTAGTCTTGAAGTGATAAAGAAATTACAAGAGTTGTTTCTCATTGGTCAAGAGCACATTTCTAGGGAGTTGAACCTTTGCCATGGCAACACAAGGATTAAAGTTTCCAGAGGTGAGTCCATGACAGGAACATGGGAAGTACAGAGAGATAAGCTTAAAAATATACATCTTTTGTTATCAGACTGGCACGCAAAGAATTGGCATGCTTTTCTTAGTAACCTTGGGTTGGACATTTGTGGCTCTGACCTTGTAAATACCTGTAAATTTTAAACTTGTGATCTATTTCAAAAAAACTTTTTAGTCTAGTTTAAACTTGCTCTGAGTTGAAATTAAGCTAATTATGTGCAATCAGGCTTTTAAGTGTCTGTATTAATTGTGGGACAAACAGATCCAGTTATGAAGCATTTCCCAGTATATATAAAAATTATAGTTAGATGAAAAAATCATCTAACTGACCATCCACAGATATATGTGCCCAGTAGATGTAATATTTTCATGAACTAATGACATAAGCAGTGAAAAAAAATACTCAAAGGTATTCTTAGGGATGTAACGAAGTTCTTAGAGAAGAAATGAAGTGGCTCATGAGAGAAATTACAGACAAGAGTAAATGGTTTCCACAGCCAGCTCTTCCATGGCCTTACCAGGTAAAGCTCCCTATTACAGTTATCAACTGGTGTATCTCTCATGGCCGCTAACAAAGAGTAAAAACAATAACAACCCCTTCCCCTCAAAAAACTCAAAACAAATACAAAAATTCTAGTGTTGTAACTGTTGGGTGACAGAGTGAGGCACTCAGTTTACCCTTTAGTCTATACATCTTTACTTGTAGGGTTTTTGTTGCAATGAGTCATGCGCTTGGTTCCAGGCCTCTGGTTTCTGCTGTACTCAAAATACTGAACCCTGGCTGGGACTCCTCTTGCATATCCTGTAATTGCCTACTGTCATGGAGATTCTGCCACTTTGGATATGTATGCTCAGCAGCAGCTCTAGAGAAAGCAGGCCTTATTACTCCCTAATGCTCAACTGGGCAGCACAACCGATTTAACACTGTTAGTTGGGCACAGGTGAGTAGGCCATGAGGAAAGGTAGGGGACAGGAGAGCAGAAGGTCTTGTCTCTCTCTCTCTCTCTCTCTCTCTCTCTCTCTCTCTCTCTCTCTCTCTCTCTCTCGTCTGTCTAACACACACACACACACACACACACACACACACACACACACACACGATGTCAAGTGGTGAGGAAAAAATAACCTCCCAGTCCTTGCCCCTTTAAGCCTTCAGCAGGTAATAGCTGAGCCCCAGACCATGAAGGCAGAACAACTGGCCCTGCCCGATGCCCACCAGCTGCAGCACATAGAAGCTTGTGCAAGGCACCTTGACTGTGCAGAACCATAGAGCTAACCCTGTGGACAGAGGTCCAGGTGAATTAACCCTATGAGAGGAGGGAAGATGTCCCATCCCCTCCCATGCTAAGCCCTAGGATGGCAAGGGTAAGGGAAATATGTCCTCTTCACAATCCTTGCCACCTGCAATAGGCTGGAAAGTCAATCGCAGGGGCATAAGAATGGAAGAGAAAGGACGTTTTTAATGCAGGTCATGAATATGGCTGACAATAGTAAGAGTTGAATAGGAGTGCTGATTGTATAGGACTACTCTTGTGCTTCTTCTGGAAGTCCATAAGAAGACTTCTGCTTACAAGAAAACTAGTTCTCAGAGCAGAATCTTTCAGGTTAATTCAACAAAAAAGGGCTTAACTTCCTCCTCCTGGTTCCAAGTAACTCTAACATCAATAACGTAAAATATAAGGGAGTGCTCTGGACAAGTCTGACAAATAACTCAAAAGAGGGGTTCTTAGGCTGTGCTGGGTATCATTGGATGGTCCCTTATTGCTGGTGATAGCATTGTTAGTTCAGACGGGAAATTTTCACTTAAATTTTATATGCATATTTTTGTACCAGCATATTTGTATTACAATTACTTTTATGACTGAGTCCCATTTTCCTGAGGGATATCCCTACTGATTTACAAAGTGACTGTACAAGTTTGGAAGTTTGCACTAATACCAGCAATGGACGACTGTTCCCGTTTCTCCACATCTTCTCCAGCATAAACTGTCATTGGTGTTTTTGATTTAACCATTCTTTTAGGAAGATTATTAATTATGTGACTCCTTATGATTTTATAGAGATTTTTAATGTTATATCATCTTCTTACTCTGTAGTTACCTTGCTTCTTCTCCCTAGAGTCTCCCCATTTTCCCCATTTCATTCATATATACATATACACACACACATGAATGCACATAGCAACAATTAATGTAAAAAGACTACGGGTTTGAAAGAGAGTCATGAGGTTATTTGGGAGTGTTAGAAGGGATGAAAGGAAGGGAAGAAATTATATCCTTATAATTTCAAAGACAAAACAAGTAACTGTTTAAAAGGAACAGTTATTTAGGAAATATTTTGATTTGATAGTTTAGGAGTATTTATTAGCAGGTTACAAGTTGCAGAGTATTAGATGCTCTATACATTTTGGAGATTGTTGTCATGAAGGAGAAAATCCTTGATTCTATTTTATTTTTTGAATTTGTACATTGCATAACATTTAGCACATATTCTCTGTCAGTTAATTCTAGTCCCATGTTCAAAATTCAATTTTTCCTCAGATAAAAGAGAACCTACAAGGTTTTTCTTTCTGTGTATGGGTTATATCACTAAATACGATCTTCTCTAATTTCTTTTTACTTGTAATATTCATGGTTTCATTTTTCATTATGACTGAATAATATCTTACTTTGGAGCCATTTTCCAGCCATTTTTTATTTTTCTTCTTTTACTGAACTCTCCGTTAAGGTCTCAAAATCATTTTTAGCTTATCTATATTTTTATTATTTCTCTATTTTTTATTATAATATAATTACATGTTTTTCTTCCATTTTCTCCCTCATGACCCTTCAATGTATTTCAAATCTTTGTGTGTGTGTGTGTGTGTGTGTGTGTGTGTGTGTGTGTGTGTTGCTATATTTGACTCCAGTTTTTTATTTCTTTTACATTCTGGATTTTAAATTTTCTGTCAAATGTATACCTTGCAAAGAACTTCTTATTCAGATGGATAGAGGGATTCTTCTTAACCACCTATTTGATTATTTTTTAGCTTTGCAGAATATTTTAAATATTATTAATTCCCACTCGCGATTGTTGGCCTTTACACTTGGCAAAATGAAGTCACATTAAGGAAGTCCTTTCCAGTGCACCTATATTATGTAAATTGTTGCCTATGTTTCTTTCTAGTAGTTTTAGTATTTCAGGTTTCATGCTTAGGTCTTTGATCCATTTTATTTAGTTTTTTGTGCAAGGTGACATACACAGGTCTAATTTTTTTTTCTGCACGTGGACTTCCAATTTCCTGGAACCATTTGTTGAAGGTGTTTTCTTTTTTTTAGCATATGATTTTGTGTGTGTCTATGTCAAAAAATGAAATTGCTGAAGTTGTTTGTATTTGTAATTGCATCTTTAACTTAGTTCCATTGGCCTATATGTTTGTTTTGTACAAATTCAATACTGTTTTTATTACTGTGGCTTGGTAATATATATTAATATCTGGAATGGTAACCTCTCCAACATTGTTTCTTTAGTTTTGAATATCAAGATTCTGTTGTGTTTCCATATGAATTTTAGGATATATTTTTCCCTTATTTTTTGCAAAAAACAAGATGAATTATTTTCTGGAATTGCTCTAGGTAATATGATAATTTTCACAGTAACAAATATACCAGTGTATGATCATGGCATTTCTTTCTATTTTCCAGTGTTTCTTTTGATAAATGTGTAAAGTTATATTATACGTATCCTTCACTTACTTGGATAGATTTATGACCAAATATTTTATTTTCTTTGAAGTTATCAGGAATAGAGATTGTCCATGATCTTTCTTTCTTTGTCAGTGCTGACAAACATATGTTCCAGGGTTTCTTGGGTTACAGTAAAATCTTGAAAAAAAAAACTAAGCAAGCAAAAAATCGAAAACAAAAAACACAAAAACATTTTAAATATAAAAGAACAGAAAAAATGCTGTCTATAAGAAAAAAGTAATGTATCTTTTATTTACTGGATAAATGAAATTTTTAGCAAAATTATGTGAAAACTGAAACAAAAATTGAAAATTCATTCATTAAATTAAAAAAAGCTCTTGATTTATACAGATTTTTTTCTGTAGCCTATCACACAGTTGGATTTGTTTACAATTTCTATAAAATTTCTGATAAAATTTTGTGGATGTCTAGCATATAATATTCTGGTATAAGCAAACAGGTATAGGTAAATCTTCTAATATCCTTTCATTGATTGCCTTATTGTTCAAGATTATGCTTCAGGCAGAATATTGAAAAGTTATCAGGAGTGTGGAAATATTTCCAGAATTAATGTGTTAGCCCTGATGAACCCCACTCATTGTGATATTTCTAACCTTTACATCAATATTATAGAGAAATGAGTATAATTACCTAACACTGTGATTATTGAGGACAATTCAGTTGTGAATGAAACTAAACCTTATTCCTAAATTTAGATATATCCACAAGGAAAGATGAAGCATTTACTTTTAATACAATTACTGTATATTTTTATTTCTTTGAACTTTCATACCTATAGGGACATATATACATAAAAATGCAAATATGTATATTTGGGCCAGTATTGAGTTTTATAAGTTTCTCTTTTGTGTAGATGTAATTTTACACTAATCTGGGTTTCATATTCAGTTACATATATTCACTTAACATATAAAGATTATATCTGGGACTACAATTGGTATTCATCATTGTTAAAATGGGTGAGAGGGATTGTAAAAAGTTGTTCTTTTAGTATATCTATGGTCATGATTTTTCAATGTATATTATCATAGTTAAAATTACTATAAGGATATTTATTTATTAATTGTTCAATTTAATTTTTATTATCTAGTATTTATAAGAAAATTAAAAAAGAATTACTGTATATATCCATTGTATATGGTAGCAAGTTACAGAAGTATACCTTCAGGTAATTACACATAGCATGTCAAATAGGCCCACCATACCTGTATTTCTCCCATTTTCAAACATTCTCCAGCATACATCTCTTTGTGACATTAGGGAGTTTCCCTTATATTCCCTTTCTGTCATATTTACATCTTTGGATTTATATGCTATATAAATTATAGGAACTACAAAGGACTAGCTAAATGAGCAAGTGGTTTTTTGAGGCTTACTTAACTTAATAAACATGTTTATGTCTACTTGCATTCATTTTAATAAAAGCAATGTTATTTATAAATTCAAAATTCAACATAACTGAAAACAACCTCATTATGTATTTGCATACATGTGATTGTGTTGCTTCATTCCAACAGTGGTTACAAAATGCAGTATAGACTTACTGCAAATGGAAGTTTTAGTGGAAAACATGAGTGGAGGGAAACAGCATCCTTCATATGAAGAATGTGTAGATGAGAGGTTCAGAGCTTGTGCTATTAGAGAAACACAGAAATTATCAAATATATCTTGGTTGGTAGACAATGTTTTCTTTGGATACAAGCAACTAATTGATCTTATCAGAAAGAAATGAGAAATAGCAAATACAAATATTTGGGTAATCTCTATGAAAATCTTTAAAGGTGAAGTTCCTATCAGTAAGTAAATTACCTTTCAAAAGTCCAACTACTCATATGGATAAAGTATGATTTAGTGATTCAGTAATATATATTCTTTAGACTTTTTTACTAAGATTGATTCTGTTGTATAAGTAAATTGGTGTTAGAAAATTTAGAGAGAAAAATCAGATGATGTTGAATTGCTCAAGATCTTTTGCCCCAACACAGGAAAAATATCTAGGTCTAACTCTTGCAGCAAACCCTAAATCTGGGTGCCTTCAAAGTCAGACATTTGTCCTGAATACAATGAAGTTTTAAGAACAATTTGTTGATTGGATGAATAAATTTAGGTAATAATGTTCTTCCAAATTTATCCTTTAATTTATTCTTATTCATAATATATACATAGAATACCTAATTTAAACTGTAGATGGATGTTTAAATTAGAATATAATTATGTGTTATTTTAGTTAACTGAAGATACCCTATCAGATGACTCACATATGCAAGGAAGAGATACACAAAATTAGTTTCTAACTTTGGAAAAGTTTTGAACTCATCTGTTTTCTTTGTATGCTTCTCCAGCTCATAGAAGACAGATGCCACTTTTCCTGGTTTATTTTTTATGTTTTGTTCATTGTACTTTATAATTCTCAATTTGAATTCTTAGAAAATAGCATAAAAGAGACCTTAAAATAGTTAACTAAGTACAACTCAAACTAACAAAAGTGTGAACAATAAATCTTTTTAGTCTACTATAGATAGAAGCATACATTAGTGATCAACATGCTGTCAAAATTCTTGATATCTTCTACTTAATAATGACTTCTTTTGGAATGATAGTTATGATAGGCCAAGGTAATTTCATATAGATTGTCTAAACTATTTGTTCCCTGAATACTTAAAATAGCAAATAATCACAATCATATTTTTCACAGTCTTGAGATTAGGTGGAAATATTACTACATGCTCATGTATTATTTAATTATTTGTGGGAGATAGGCACATATATACAAATATAAATAGGTAACCAAATTAAAATATGTAGTCACCTTCAGTGACATTTTGTTTGTAAATTTTGCCTGAAAGATCAGAGAAGCAGATCAGCTAGCCACTAGAGTTGTTACCTTGACAAATCTCAGACCAAAAGAGGACTCCTGGTTCTGAAAATCCTCATACTGAATAGGAGGGATCCTTTCTCCACCTGCCTTGTATTCCTGTTTCCACCTCCACAGTGCTCAGATTAAATATATTGCTTCTCAAGTACAGCATGAGATTCAAGTGCTGAGATGACATGTGTGTGCAACCACTACCTGGCCTCTATGGTTAACTAGTGGCTAAATTCACACTCTGATCTTCATCCTACTTACTTCTCATGTATTTTGTGGTTTTACATAAAGGTCATTTCAATGCATGAAATTTAATGTCACTTAACAAAGATCAGCTTCTGTGTTTAATGTTTATTCTCAGCTATAATGAGGAATTTGATTATTTTGTAAAAACTTTCTTAATTTATGTTCCTTACAAAATAAACAAATATTGTTTTTAATGAAAGCACACAGTAACTCAATGACTGACAGTGGATGATCTTTGCTTCTTTTTAAATATTTTCTGGTTGGATCAAAACATAAGTAAATACAGAAAAAATAAAAGCATCATGTTATAAGTTGTGGGTTAAAATATATTAATTTAGTGACACTCTAGATCATTTATAGATATGAATATTTATGAAATGATTGGACAACATATTGATAAACCATTGAAACATGTCATATGACTATATAGTTCCAAATAAAATGAAATGGCAGTTTCATATGTCAAAAATATCCCTGATGAAATAGAGTCATTCATGCATTCCATGTTATGAACTTTCCAGTATTTTTCCAAGTGTAGCATAACCTTGTCTTTTAAATTGTTCCTCCAAAATGCATGTATGATAAGTGTGATCACTATAAAGACTACGGCCAAGTAATCTGCACTGGTATAAAAATTTCCCTGAAAGTCAGAGTACAGTAAAGAAAAGGCACAACTTCATTTTCTACATTTGTGTTAATGGGATCCTTTTGTACATAATCCTTGAGTACTTTATCTGACTATGTATATTCTCAAACTTAGTATCACAGTATTACTTCGTAGGTCTATATTGGACTGCAAAAATATTAGGTCCACAGGAGGGTTGCTAACTATACTCCTTTACCAAATATCAGTTGCAACATTAATGGAGAAGCTGAAAATGGGATTTACCCTGAGAATAGTGACTTGTCTTAAAAGCGTTTTGATATGAAATCATTGACATCTCATATTTTAAAAAACTTTTTTACATACTCTATAACATATGTCAAAAAAGAGACTACTAAAAATGGGTGAATCATACAGACTGCTAATACATCGAACAGGATAGATCATGATTTTAAAATGTCAACTTTAACCAACCATTTAAATTCAGCCAAATCTTGCCATTTCTATTCATGTATTTTAGTGATTTTTAAAGTTCATAAATATTTTCTAAACCTGACAAAAACAAAACAATATTTAGATGAACTGGATATTGCTTTGCCCATCTGTGTTCTATAATGTATGCGTGACTCTTCCTTTACCAAGCTTATATTTTCATAATTAGCCCTTTAATCAAAATTCCAAATGATCAGTGATGAATGCCAGCTGGACTGGGACAAGAATTACAAGCATATGTACTGTACCTCGGGTTATTATTGTCAAACCACTACAAAATATGTCTGTACTCTTGTATATAAATACACTCTGAGTTCATTATAGTTGATAATAGCATGGTCTTTTATTCCAGTCAGGATTACTATGGATGCAGTGCAAATATTACTCAGCTTTATTAAGTCATTTTGAACACAATCGACACTAGTGAAGGTTGTCTGGAAACAACAGCAACAGAAGTTGGAGATGTAGTGACACAAGATCACTGAGGACTGTGCTGAGTTTGGAGCTCACTGTAATATATTTGTGATCATATATACACATACATTCTTTGTGTCATATATCTGGCATGCTATTTATCTCAGTGAATTGCTACAGTAATGCCTTGGTTTTATTTTGTTTATAAACAGTTTATCATATGCTAAAGTGAGCTTCACATATAGTACAGTATGAGATTTGAACTTCTGATCATTTTGTCTTTATCTCATGAGTGCTAAAATGACATTATTGGGTCATTAAAACTGGCACATTTATTTGGCTAAAAGCAATCAGTGAACAACCAAAAAAGAAAAAAAATCCATTGCATTATCTAGAGTTTTGACTGACTATGCTTAGTTGAATATGGATCAGGATGGAATGAGACAACAAAATCATAAGCTTTAATGTTTCTCTTATCTTAATTATCAGCAGCTACCAATTCAAAATTGATAGGAAATGTAACACATTGAACCCTGGGGCAAAATCTGAAGTTGGATATAAATATTTTCTATTGCTAATGTATGTATATTCACTTGTTATATTTAGTCAACTGCCCTCAAACTTAATTTACACATGTATTGTACTCTTAGGAAAATAATAACTCCATCAGGCTGCCCCACTCACATATTCTGTAAGTCATCTTTCTGAAAATTTAGAATCATAAATATCCTGTATCAATTATTGTCTTCATGGCTTATGCCATACACATTTTTGAATACACTTACTTCTAATTCCCCTTTATTATAACCAAGGAGAAGTGTCCATAATTCAGTATGGGGTTGGTCATACAGTATTATTTAAAATCATTGTCCAAATGAAAATTAAAGCTTAAATCCTAAAACAAACTTGAGGAAAGTTGCTTCAGTAGGTTTTCTTAGCATTGCTATTTAAATTATTACTGTGAAGACATTGCAGTAATTCTTTATTTTGATCCAGTGAAATAAAGGATCACTTGTTCTAGATGTAAAGTATTGTTTAGAAATTTATTCAGCTTGGAAAATTTCACAATGTAAAAATTAATGTCACTGTCTTGAATTAGACAGGAATACTTTGTATATATACTGAGGGACTAGGAACTTGTAAATGTCATAATGTACCTAGGTTTTTCTTCTGGTCTTATCAAAACTGGAAGAGGACAGTTAAATACTAATTTGGCTTTTGGATCATATCCCAAAGCATTTTTGTCTATTCTTAATTTCTCAAATACTGTGAGCTCTGTTACCTTTCATTTCCAGATCAAAAATAGTTTGTTTCCTAAGTGAATTTTCAATAGGTAAATGTGCTTTCATGTTCTTTGTTTTATGATTTTTGCATGATTATTCTGTGCAAATAAAGTTTTTTCTTTTTTTATATTTTATTTTCCAGTTTAAATTTAGATAAGAAACGAGGTTGCTTCACAAGTCAGTTCCAGGTCCCTCTCCCATTCCCTCCCCTCCTCCCGTGCGCTCCCCCCAACCCCCCCCGTTATCCCCCTCATTCCCCCAGGGAGGGTGAGGCCCTCCATGGGGGTGTCCATAGTCTGTCATTTCATATAGGGCAAGGCCTAGACCCTTCCCCAAGAGTTCAGGGTGAGAGTGCACCTCACATTGTTCTATGGGAGTCCAAAGTCCGTGTGAATACTTGGGATGGGTAGTGATCTGCTGCCCAAGGCTCAATAGATTCCCTAGGCCTCCTCACTGACACCCAGATTCAGGGGGTCTTGATCAGTCCCTTGCTGGATTCCCAGGCTGATGCCTGGGATTCAAGAGTTAACCTTTGTCTGGTCAGCTGTCTTTATGTAATTTTATTTTTGAGATTATAATAGAATGTCAGTATTTTTGTTCCTTTCCCTTCCTCTCTGAAAATCCTCTCATGTATTGCTTTTCTTTAAATTCATGGCATATTTTTTAAAAATATCACATGTTGTATGTGTGTTTTAATGACTGCTCATTTGGCACTGGACCATCAATTGGTTCTTGCTTCCAGTTTTCCTCAGCTACCAGTAGTTCTTTGTGAGGGATTGAGCCCTTAAGGGCTTTATTTCAAGCACTTTGACATGTCTATTTTTTCTCATTCTGCTTCTGTTAAAGCTATCCTTTTAGTGAAACTGCATACATGGAATGTCCTAATTAATTGCTAATATGAGACACAATCTCACAGCAAGCTCTCTGATTGTCCGGCTCTTAGGATCTTTCTGTTCTTCCCTGTTCCTGATCCAAAGGGGCAGGAGTGGAACTGGGATTCACAACTCTGCATTCTGATTGTTTGTGATTAAATACTTCAAAACTTTTTTTTTGATTTATGGCTATTGTATCAGAGGTATATTAGCATGCATAATCAAAGTAATCAAAGCTAATGCTGTTTTAAATTATGTATTCATAACCAGCATTGCTGATGGGTTTATTAGATAGATATACTAATGCTGACACTTTAAAGGTGGTAATTTAAGTGTGCTAGACTATACAGCAAGGCAGAGTCTTATGTAATATGGTGCTCCCTTCATTGGCTAGTACAAGAGTTCTAGAATATAAGAGTGGCAATTTGAAGACAGTTCATGAAGCAGATTTACTGTTTCTTTCTTCACCTGTTATATCAGAATAGTTATTACTCATGTGTGTAAGGGAACATGAGCAAATTATTGAGGTTATCAGTTAATTTTAATATAAAATATATTACAATAATTTCTTTAAAAATTCTCAGTTACTCATTTCAATAACCAATAATAGTAAAACTCCAAAAAGTTTTGAGTATTTTATTCAATGAATCCTTATCAAAATTACAATACAATTTCTCTCCAAACTGCTCTCACATCCATTTCTTTTTCCATATGCCAACAAATAATTTTCTAAAGTAGAATCTCAATAAGCCAAAGCAAATTGCAACAGGGTTAGGAAAAGATAGTCTTCAGAGAGCAAAATGTTGCTAACATTTTTAATTCTTGGCAACCCTCTATATTTTCTTCCACATCAGACAGCCAACATTTCTATGAATTAGAAAAACAGTGAGGAAGAAGATGGTTTATTTCTTCAGAAATCCTCACTTACTTTGCATGTAGCATATGTTTATGTTTGCATCAATTTCCTTTAGACAGTGTTATTGTTGGATTTCATGTCATAGCAGAGCAGGAGATTTTTCCTTGCAGTTTCCCTGAAAGATGTCCTTTATTTTCTGATTAGTTGACAATTTACTTCACATACATCTAGGACAGTTCTAGTCTACAATGATTATTGTTCTACTTATTTATATTTTATCTCCGCTAATTAGATTCATAAACAGAGTTTAAATTTATAAAAGAAAAACAAAGTACTTCCTCCTTGCTTATAACCTGCATCTTGATCATGGAAAATGCTCATTTGCTCCTTTTTGCATCAAAACCTAGAAACGCAATCACATTTCAATGAATTTTTCCAGACCTACCCATATGAATATTTATGTACTCTTGACTTTTTAGCACCAATTAAAGAGAACTGTAATGAATATAACACAAATAATATGCCTCAAGAATGAAAGCTCCTACATCACCACTGAAATTATCAAATCTTTCTCTGAGCCATATCGGTGGAAATGGCCCTTCAGCTGCTTTAGAAGACATCCAATAAATACTATTTCAATAATAGCCCATCAGCTTTTCCCTTCAAACTGATCTCCTTTTATCATTTTCTTCATAGTTTAGCCTAGGAGAACACACTTCTATCAATCTTGAAAGTTACTATTCTCCAAATATTCATTGTTTTCCAAAACTACTCTTCCTGACCCTCATCAGTTATCTTTATGATATTAATGATATATCTGTGCACATAAAATATAAGTCTGAGTTTGGGAAATGTGTTTTCTGTCACATGATTAACAATGTGTACTGGATTGAGCAATTGCCAATAATAACCACTTGATTGGATCTTAACATAAGTTTGCATTAATATCCCTTTATATTCATATATTCAAAGCCAAATGTGAAATATGATACATATTTATTTAATAAACAACTGTCATATGAATAAGTGTTGGATAACTGATACATAGGATGAAAGTATTGAGATATTTTATAAAAGTAGGAAATAAGAAAGGAAAGCAAATTTAGTAAGAAATTTTGTTGCATATAATTTTGGAATTGTGTATCTTTGAAACTAAAAGATTTGTGGATATTTTATTTGCTCATAAATTGTAGATATTATGCTTTATCTATGAAGTAGAAAATAAATTCTCAAGTAATATATTCCCAAATATTTTCCAAATATCAGACTTACAATGTGATTTTAAAATCCTTCATTTAGAGGACACTTAAAGGAAATACTACAACCAAGTTTTGTATTTGTTCTCCTTAGGCTAGCTATATTTTCATTTTATTCACTCCATTACTTGTACTAACTATAAGAGATATTACTCATATGTGAATATATTTATGCTTACTTTTGGTTTTGAAATTTTAATGAAATTGTATCATTTTTTCTGTTCCTGTTCCTACTTCTAAAACCTCCCATAAATACTTCCTTGTACTCTTTCAAATCCATGGCCTCTTCTTTCATTAATGTTGGTTCCTTCTACTTCCATAAATTACTGAATGAAGACTCTGTGATGACATATAAGGTAATCATTATTCTCATTATCAGGGAAGAGCATTTAAGGTAGCCATTCTAAATATACACGGTACATTCTGTATAATGTACCCAATATGCTTATGTTTTCTAGACATACTGTCAGATAATCAGTGAGTGTACTCTTTCCTGTGAAATACTTTTTCTCTTCCTCTGAGTATTCCTTAGTTATCTGCAGGAATTTTCCTTTCTAGTCTATGCCTTGTGGGCTTTCTTTTTTTATTTTTAAATTTAACTTTAAATTAGAAACAAGGTTGCTTCACATGTCAATTCCAGGTCCCTCTCCCTTTCCCTCCCCTCCTCCCGTGCCCTCCCACCAACCATCCCCAATATCCCCTCATTTCCCCAGGGAGGGTGAGGCCATTCATGCGGGTGTCCATAGTCTATCATTTCATCCAGGACAGTGCCTAGACCCTCCCCCAACAGTTCAGGGTGAGAATGTATCTCTCATTGTTGGATGGGAGCCCAAAGTCCATTTGTATACCCAGGATAAATACTGATCTATTACCCAAGGCTCAATAGATTACCTAGGCCTCCTCACTGACACCCAGATTCAGGGGGTCTTGATCAGTCCCATGCTGGATTCCCAGGCATCAGTCTGGGATTCAAGAGATAACGCTTGTCAGGTCATGTGTTTCTGGGGGTTAATCCAGCCCAGTCTTAACCCCTTTGCTCATCAGTCCTCCCTCTCTGTCATGGGATTTCTTGAGATCAGCTCAGTACTTAGCTGTGGGAGTCTGCCTCTGATTCGATCAGCCACACTCCCCAGATCTATGTCTAAAATCCATATATGAGGGAGTACATGCCATGTTTCTCTTTTTGTGACTGGGTTACCTCACTCAGGATAGATTCTTTTAGTGCCATCCATTTGCCTGCAAATTTCAGGATTCCATTGTTTTTTTCTACTGAATAGTACTCCATTGTACCACATTTTCTCTATCCACTCTTTAGTTGAGGGGCATCTATGTTGCTTCCCAGTTCTGGCTATTACAAATAATGCTGCTATGAACATAGTGAAACAGACATGCTTGTTGTATGAATGGGCATCTTTTCCATATATGCCTAAGAGTGGAGTTGCTGGGTCTTGTGGGCTTTCTTCTGTCCTCTTTTGCATGCCTATTGGCTTTATCTTTGTTCACCTCGTTTTTAGGAACTGAAACTTTATGAGTATAAATTCTTTGAATTATGGCATAAAGGACAAGTGTCTTCATCTTCCTTGAAGTATAAATCTTTTAATTATTGTTTCACGGTGTAGTTATAAAATATCCTTACCAGAAATGAAAATACACAAAAGAGTATGTTGTTCAAGTGAGTCAGAGAACAACATTATCAATTACCTATATTTTCATATCACAAATTGACATATCTCTTAGCAGCATCAGATAATAATTCAACAAAAGTTTCTCTATAACTTTTAAACAGAATTTTATGAAGTAGTAGAACCATGGAATTTTCCCTTTGCTTCCATCAAAAATTAAACAAAATCCTTTTGATTCATGTTACCTAACAAGATGAAGTGTTTTACTAGTAGAGAAAGCAACGGATCAAAGGAGAACTCATACAATCATCAATGTGGAAAAAATAATCCCTGTGTCAAGTTCACCTTGATGCCACTAGTTAACTCAGAGAGAGGACTGAATGTTGTAAAGAGAAGCCTTCCTGCCAGCCTGGTTCCAGAGCCGCATCAGTCCCAAATAAACACACAGGAGGATATATTAATTATGAAGCTGTTGGCCTTGCTTCTTTCTTACTGGCTAGCTCGGACTTAAGTATTTATTTCATAATTGTTAATCTAAATATTTCTCTTACCAGAGAAGTTTCTGGGCTTCTTATCCCTATGTCAGTTACATCATGACTTCCTGTGTTTCTCCTACCCAGAGTACTCCTCGACTCCTAGTCCCACCTATCTTGTTTCCCTATTAGCCAACAGTGCTTTATTGACATATACACAAGACTTCACCCATCATCTCCTCTTTTCTGTCTAAACAAAAAGAAAGGTTTTAACTTTAACATAGTCAAATTATATATAACAGAACAGGTATCAAGTAAGAACACAGTTACAATATTTTGTCTATCAACATTTAGCAAGATTTAAAGAAAAATATAATCTATCCCATTCTTTTGAGTCCAAAGTCCTATATGTAGCTTATCTTTTATCATAACCAAGGAAAACTATAACTGTAACAATCTGCCTTCAACTCTATCACAGACCACAGAAGAATAATATATAAACACTAGGATTGATAGAGACATCTTGCTACCTGAACAGTCACCTGAAATTTTTCTGTAATGTTGGGGCATCCATCTTCAGCCCATAGGCCACAGTGTGTGTGGAAGATTTTTCAGCAAAGCAGGAAATTTTAAACTGTCCATCTGCATTGGCAGTCTGTCAATCATTTTTCTGTGTCCTGCAGAAAGTTTCATAGACCCTTCCATGAAGCAGGATCCATGAAGGACTGTTTTGAGTTCAGCAGTCACTTTCCTGTGGGTCCTGAATATCCAGTTTATAGAGCAACAGTCAAGAATCCGAGGCAAGAGCAGTTTCTTGCCCAAATGGCTAATCTTGCCATGTTGAAAGAAAAGTACATAATGAGTTTCTTTGATGCCCATCTTCCTCTCAGACGTAATTGATGTTGCCAGGAGCAGACATTTCTTAATGTCAAGAAAAACCCTAAACCATTTTAAATGCCATTTTCTGAAGGTCTTTGAAAGGTTTGAAGACTGTCTATCTATCTCAAATATATCTCTGTATATCTAGAAAACCTAACTTACCTAACTATAAATTCTATTATAAGTAACTATCTATAGTCTGTATTCATTTATGCATTACATTTTAAAAGATCAGTATAAACACTATACTTAATCAAGAGGAGAAATATACATATCACAAAATTGACCTTGAATTTGTCTCAATAAATGAAAAACCATACCAATACAAAGTATTCATTTTCATACCATAATCCCCTTTTTTATTTAAAAAGAGATTGGTTGTGATCATTAACCAATTATAAACAATCCCATTTAAATGAAAACAAAGATTTATAAACAAGATGCGAATTAGGACGTTGCTCATTCCAAACTGCTTTGTGCTGGAAGGGGGTGCTGTTCATACCATGGGGATCATGACAGAAACTCAGAAACCTGTATAAGTCCTTAGTTTCAGGGTCTATAAGAATGAAACATCTTAGATGTTTTAGATGTTGAATCACTTGGGCCATTGCTTCCAGGGGTCTTGGTTCATCAAACCACAGAAGCCTGGAAGGAATCCTCAGCTTTTCATTTTCTTTACAAACATAAACAGAAACTCTTTTCCAAAGTAACATATCCTTATACTTAAATTTTAAAGTCAAGGCATTTTCAAAAGATACAAGTTGAATTAATTCAGCTGTGTTTATAATTATGTGTACTTTAGAAGTTGTTCCTTTCTTATCAATCAAAAAACTGAAAAACATAATAGCATACAGAATCCAGACTTTCTGTGTATTTTCATCTTTACGTGGCTTATTTATCTATTATTATTATTCTATTTCTTTTACTTTTATTTATTTTTCTCTGAGAAAGCGTTTCTCTTTGGAAATCCACCTGCCTCTGCAGTAAATCCTACTGGCTTGCACCACCACATCCAGCTTCTCTATTTATTTACCAGTATGCCGTTTCTTTTTCTCTGCCAATCCTACATATATTTTTAAACACACTGTAAACCTTTAGAGGTTTTTTTCATCCAAGTTTGACTTTACTGTAAATCTTTATGTTTTTCTAGCCACGTGTCTTATCTGTACAACTGCAGCTGTTTAAATTGTAGTTTTTCCAAGATGGCGGGTGTAAGCGTGATTCCAGTTTACTGTCTCAGTCTATGCTGAGATCCAGGAAAAGTTGTCAGCTTGGAGATGTGGTCACTGCCAATTCCAGCTATCTGTACAACTTTTCAATTGTTAGCAGGGCCTCTTAAAAGAACCTTACTTGTTTTTTTTTTTTGTTTTTTTGCTTTTTTTTTTTTCTTATGCTGAGTCAGGAAGACTCACGAGCCATGTGAGTCTCCTGCTTATCTGTAGCAAAACAGAGCCCACTTGAGAAAAATGCTGCTACCAAAAATCCATGCTTTTCTCCATTCTTTTGTTTCTAAAATTCCTTTAAAGCTTTGTCATTCTACGTGGAAATACATGATCCCACTTCTGATCACCATTTTGTAAAGAGAAGCCTTCCTGCCAGCCTGGTTCCAGAGCCGCATCAGTCCCAAATAAACATATAGGAGGCTACATTAATTATGAAGCTGTTGGCCTTGCTTCTTTCTTACTGGTTAGCTCTGACTTAAGTATTTATCCCATAATTGTTAATCTAAATATTTCTCTTACCGGAGAAGTTTCCGGCCTTCTTATCCCTATGTCGGTTACATGTTGACTTCCTGTGTTTCTCCTACCCAGAGTTCTCCTCGACTCCTAGTCCCACCTATCTTGCTTCCCTATTAGCCAACAGTGCTTTATTGACATATACACAGGATTTCCCCCATCGGGATGTGCTTCACTGTAATCTTGTCTCTGTATCAAGGGGTATAGGAGGCTTCCTTGGTATAGCAATATTCATCCATAATTGGTTGAAGTGCCTCTTTGTGGAGTATTAATAGAGTAGAGTTCCTGAAAAGGAATCAAACATGTCCTCTTGATCAGAATGTGCCATTTAGTACCCATGTGTTGAAGTCACCACACACATGCTGTGAATACAGCTCCTAAATCTTTTTCTGTTGTACCCATCCTCAACATATTCCATGGAACATACTGTAAATCTGATATTCTCTGATTTTTCGGCCGGTGTTGACAGATATGTAAGGTACCAGAAAAAACTTATAGGATATATCCCATCTCATACATAAAATGCTTGTTTTTTTTATCAGTCTCAGCATAGCTTCTGGAAACATGGTATATGATGAGATATTGTCTTAACAATATCAAGATAAGAACACATGCAGCTTCTGAAATTGCGCTGGTCTTAGATTTACTCATGAGTTTATTACTCATCTTTCATAAGAGTTTACTTTTCTGTAACTTGATCATGATATTCTTGATCTAGAAAACTTAAAGGAATGTCAAACATGAAATTTCAAGAAATATATACACATCATATCATGGATTGAAAACTTGAATGTTAGATTAGATTCAAATTGGTCTCTAAAGAGTTGTTTACAATTTAGAAACAAAGGCACATTAATGACTTTGAACTTACTAGATATGTCACATAGAATAAAAATTTCACTTATAATATGAAGCTTTGGTCTCTAAATAGTTGTTTACAATTTAGAAACAAAGGCACTTTAGTGTCCTTGAACTTAGTAAATATGTTACATATAACTAAAATTTCACTCATATGATGTTTAACCTTCCTAGTGACTCTAATATGGTTAATAGCTCACACTTAATGCTGATTACTTGTTTTTTTCATGTACTAAATGAGGTAGTTAATATTTAATTTCCCATGTGTTCTTAATTTTACTCTGTGTTTATATTATCTACTGATGAATTTAGCATGTATTTTAGGTGTCATACAATTTAATAATGAATAATAACTTATTTAAGCTTCAAAATAATACATAGGTGTCAGATAAATGGCTTTAAGATTAATATTCAATAAACAGTATTTACACAATTTTGCAACACATGCCTTTTTTTGTTTTATTTCAAGTCCCTAACAGTGAATTATTTTTAATAGCATAGTCTCATGGTCAAGTAAAATTGTTAATCCCTCTCCTTCAGGTTTTAAAAATCAAATGATAGAAAAAAGCATTATTTTTATAAAACTTTGCAAGTTACAGTTTTCTAATGAATACCTATTTTGCTCCTTTGACAAATGTTAAGATGAAGTAAAATCCAGCTAATGGAATATCCCAGTAGATAAAATGCTTTTGACAGTTGATGCAGTAAACTTTTTATAAATCAATATTTTTCCTTAATTTTGTAATTTCCATTTCATTCTCGGGAGACAAGTATATATATATATATATATATATATATATATATATATATATATATATGACTTTGCAACATCAAATGTTTTCTCTTCTGAGTGCTCTCTACTATCAAAGTTCATCAAGTCTTGGACCAAATACATTTTGTCAGTTGAGCATTGTCCTTAGAATAATTTCAAGGGGGAAAGTATTACATTGATTTCAACATTTATTCCATACAGAAATTGATGTGTTTTATATAATGCAGCCACCTAAGCATCCTTAAATAATAGAAACAAAAATAACAGTCACACCAAAATAATCCTTAAGAGTTGTTCAGATATGTGAGAAACAGAAGATATTTATGTATTTGATCAACAAATTATTAGCAAATATTTGCAGTTTTACAATGTATAATATTTTTCATCCCATTTATTTGAATAAGATAATATTTACAATGTTATGAAAATTTCAAGTTTACTTTTGTTTGAAAATTTTAAGAATTTCGAATATCTATTAAAATTCAAAAAATTTGTGTAACAGATAAATGAAATTATTTAAAACATTGGATATCAGTTTTTTAACTTGTATTAGAAATTCTTTTATCATGTCTAGAAAAGCAACCTATGTTAGGCTGTGTTTGTTGGGTATCCCTGCTCTTTTTGAAGGTAACAGAGGAGCAGTGGACTTGGAGGAAAGGGAAGGTCACTTGGTAGATTGTGACTAGTCAGAGTGCAGGAAGGGGAGGATATGGTTGAGATGTATTGTTTGAGAGAAGAATAGATGAATAAAAATAAATTAAAAAAAGAATAGTCAATTTTAGTCCAATGCTACTTGATATTTCTTACCACAAATCTCTCAGTCAACTTTCAATGAGAATTGACTGATTTGTTGGTAGCATTTAGCATTGTTTTATTATCCTTGTAAATAATGTTTTAGTATACATTTTTGTCAAATATTTATTATGTTGATCAGAAAATGGTCGTGATGATAGTTTCACAGTTTGACCCCACAAATTTTTTAATTACCTAAATATTCTTTTGCTTTTTTCTTTTACTTTTTTATTTATTTTATTTTATTTTCCAGTTTAAATTTAGATAAGAAACAACGTTGCTTCACAAGTCAGTTCCAGGTCCCTCTTCCTTTCCCTCCCCTCCTCCCGTGCCCTCCCCCGAACACCCCCCCTGTTATCCCCTTATTCCCCCAGGGAGGTTGAGACCCTCCATGGGGGTGTCCATAGTCTGTCATTTCATATAGGGCAGGGCCTAGACCCTTCCCCAAGAGTTCAGGGTGAGAGTGCACCTCACATTGTTCTATGGAAGTCCAAAGTCCCTGTGTGTACTTGGGATGGGAACTGATCTGCTGCCCAAGGCTCAATAGATTCCCTAGGCCTCCTCACTGACACCCAGATTCAGGGAGTCTTGATCAGTCCCATCCTGGATTCCCAGGCTGATGCCTGGGATTCAAGAGTTAACCTTTGTCTGGTCAGCTGTTTCTGGGGTTAAACCAGCCCAGTCTTAATCTCTTTGATCATCAGTCCTCCCTCTCTGTTACTGGCTTTCTCGAGTTCACCTCAGTACTTAACCAAGGGAGTCTGCCTCTTCTTCAGTCAGCCACTAAATGAAGTTTCTGTTTCCCAGACTCTCTGGCCATAGAATTGTAGGCTGGCACTCCCCAGATCTATGCCTAAATCCATATATGAGAGAGTACTTGCCATGTTTATCTTTTTGTGACTGGGTTACCTCACTCAGGATGGTTTCTTCTAGTGTCATCCATTTGCCTGCGAATCTCATGATTCCATTATTTTTTTCTGCTGAATAGTACTCCATTGTGTAGATGTACCACATTTTCTCTAAGCACTCTTCGGTTGAGGGACATCTAGGTTCCTTCCAAGTTATGGCTATTACAAATAAAGCTGCTATGAACATAGTGGAACAGACATCTTTGTTGTATGAATGGACATCATTTGGATATATGCCTAAGAGTGGAGTTGCTGGGTCTTGTGCTAGGTTTATTCCCATTTTTCTGAGGAATCTCCATACTGCTTTCCAAAGTGGCTGAACCAGTTGGCACTCCCACCAGCAATGGAGGAGTGTCCCCCTTTCACCACATCCTCTCCAGCATAAATTGTCATTGGTGTTTTTGATTTTAGCCATTCTGACAGGAGTGAGATGGTATCTCAGAGTTGTTTTGATTTGCATTTCCCAGATGGCTAAGGATGTTGAGCACTTTCTCAAGTGCCTCTCAGCCATTTTAGACTCCTCTATTGAAAACTCTCTATTTAGTTCTGCAGCCCACTTTTTAATTGGGTCCTTTGATGTTTTGGAGACTTGCTTCTTGAGTTCTTTGTAAATTTTGGAGATCAATCCTCTGTCAGATGTGGGATTAGTGAATATTTTTTCCCATTCTGTGGGCTGCCTTTTTGTCTTGCTGACTGTGTCCTTTGCCTTACAGAAGCTTCTCAGTTTCAGTAGGTCCCATTTATTAATTGTTGATCTCACTGTCTGTGCTACTGGTGTTATGTTCAGGAAGCTGTCTCCTGTACCAATTCGTTCAAGGGTACCACCCACTTTCTCTTCTAAGAGGTTCAGTGTGGCTGGATTTATGTTGAGGTCTTTGATCCATTTGGACTTAAGTTTTGTGCATGGTGATAAACATGGATCGATCTGCATTCTTCTATATGCCAGTCTCCAGTTATGCCAGCACCATTTGTTGAAGATGCTTTCTTTATTCCATTGTATATTTTTAGCTTCATTGTCACAGATCAGATGTTCGTACGTGTGTGGGTTAATACCCGGGTTTTCAATTCGATTCCATTCATCTGTCTGTCTAATTTTGTGCCAATACCAAGCTGTTTTCAGGACTATAGCTCTGTAATAGAGCTTGAGGTCAGGGATGGTGATGCCTCTGGACGTTGCTTTGTTGAACAGGGTTGTTTTGGCTACCTGGGTCTTTTGTTTTTTCATACAAAATTGATTATTGTTCTTTCAAGGTCTGTGAAGAATTGTGCTGGGATTTTAATGGGGATTGCATTGAATCTGTAGATTGCTTTTGGCAGGATTGCCATTTTTACTACATTGATCCTACCTATCCAAGAGCATGGGAGATCTTTCCATTTTCTGAGGGCTTCTTTAATTCCTTTCTTTAAAGATTCAAAGTTCTTGCTATACAGGTCTTTCACTTGTTTGGTTAGCATTACCCCAAGGTATTTTATGTTGTTTGTGGCAATTGTAAAGGGTGATGTTTCTCTGATTTCTTTTTCAGCCCTTTTATCATCTGTATATAGTAGGGCTACTGATTTTCTTGAGTTGATCTTGTAGCCTGCCACTTTGCTGAAGGTGTTAATCTGCTGTAAGAGTTCCCTGGTAGAGTTCTTTGGGTTATCTTATTTTACATATAAATGCTCCCAATCCTTCACCTTCCCATCCTCCCATGCACCCCACTAACCCCCACAACCCAGCCTCACCCACTCCCCAAGTATAGTGAGACCTTCCACAAGGAATCATCAAAGTCTGTCACATCATTTGGGGGAGGACATAGACCCTCTCTCATGTATCTGGGCTGCAGTAGAAGCTCTCCATAGGGAATAGGCACCCAAAGTCCATTTTTGCATTAGGGATAAGCACTGGCTTTACTGTTAGAGGTTCCATAGACTGCCCAGGCCTCCTAGATGGCACCCACACTCAGAGGGCTTGGTTCTGTCCAATCCCAGTCCCCCAGGATTATGACTGGGATCTCTGTGCTCTCACTAGTTCTGGTCAACAGTTTCTGTGGGTTTCTCCAGCACTGTCTTGGCTCCTTTGCTCATCACTCCTACTGCTCTAAAACTGGATTCGAGGAGTTTGGCTCAGTGTTTAGCTGTGGGTGCCTGCTTCTGTTTCAATCTGCTACTGGATGAAAGCTCTAAGATGGCAATTAAGATAGTCATCAATATCATTATAGGGGGAAGGGCATCAAAGGCAGCCAATTCTTCTACTGCCTAGATACTTAGTTGGGATCTTCCTTATTGATATCTGAACATTTTCCTAGAACCAGATTTCTCTTTAAATCTGTAATGACTCTCTCTATTATGGTATCAGTATCTCTTTCCTTATTCCCCTCTATTCCTCCCCTGTCTCAGTCTTATTGATACCTTTTGTTCTGTTTCCCCTCCTTACCCCCCGTAATCTTGTCCTACTTACTCCCCTCTCCCCCAATATTCGTAATTATTTGAAGAGTTATTGTCCCTTTCCCCTTCTTCAGAGGATGGTGTGTTTCTGTCTTGAGATGCTCCTTGTTTCCTAGCTTCTCTGAGAATGTGGATTTTAGGCTGATAATCCTTTGCTCTATATTTAATATCTATATATGAGTGGCTACATACCATATTTGTCTTTCTGTGTCTGGGTTTCCTCACTCAGAATGGTTTCTTCTATTTCCATCCAATTGCCTGCAAATTTCATGATTTCATTTTTTTTCTGCTTAGTAGTACTCTATTGTGTAAATGTACATTTTCTTTATCCATTCTTTGGTTGAGGGGCATCTAGGTTATATCCAGGTTCTGCTTTTACAAATAATGCTGCTATGAACATAGTTGAACAGATTTCCTTGTAGGAATGTACATCCTGGGTGTATATCCCTAAGGGTGGAATTGCTGGATCTTGAGGTAGACTGATTCCCAATTTCCTGAAGGACTGCCATACTGATTTAAAAAGTGGCTGTACAAGTTGTACTCCCACCAGAAGTGGAGGAGTGTTCCTCTTTCACCACACCCTCTAAAGCAAAGTCATTGGTGTTTTTGATTTTAGCCATTCCTACAGGAGTAAGATGGTATCTCAAAGTTGTTTTTATTTTCATTTCCCTGATGGATAAAGATGTTGAGTAATTTAAGTGTCTTTCAGCCATTTTGAATTCCTCTATTGAGAATTCCCTATTTAATTCTGTACCCCACTTTTTAATTGGATTATTTGGTGTTTTGGTGTCTAGTTTCTTGAGTTCTTTGTATATTTTGGAAATTATCCCTCTGTCAGATATAGAGTTGGTGAAAATTTTTTCCCATTCTGTGGCTTGCTGTTTTGTTTTATCTACTGTGTCATTTGCCTTACAGAAACTTCTCATTTTCAGATGGTTCCATTTATTAGTTTTTAATCTCCGTGTCTGTGATTCTTGTGTTATGTTCAGGAAGTGGTCTCCTGTATCAATTAATTCTAAATTAGCTCTCACTTTCTCTTCTAGAAGGTTTAGTATGGCTTTGATCCATTTAGACCTAATTTTTTGTGTGGTGAGAGATATGAATCTATCTGCAATCTTGTACATGTCAGCATCCAGTTATGCCAGCACCATTTACTAAAGATGTTTTCTTATTTCCACTGTATAATTTAAGCTTCTTTGTCAAAAATCAGGTGTTCCTAGGTGTATGAATTAATAACAGCATTCAATTTGATTCCACTGGTATATTGGTTTGCTTTTGTGAGAGTACCAAGCTGTTTTCATTACCATAGCTCTATAGTATTGCTTGAAGTCTAGAATGGTGATGCTTTCAGAAGTTCCTTTTTTATACAGGGTTGTTTTGGGTTTCCTGGGATTTTTGTTTTTCCATATAAATTTGAGTGTTTTTCTTTCAAGGTGCATATTCTTAAGAGTAACATGGAGTTATATTTGTCAAATTTTTCCAAAATATACAAATCTAAATTCATATACATATCTTCAGTAGATAATTTAGGTTAGTCCTCAATCACTACTTTATCTCCTTTTTTAATTACAAATCTTGAATCTGACATTTTATTGTCTTTCCTAACTGTGCAGTCTGAGGACAGATACTAAATGCCTGAGTGAAGAATGAAATTTCAATTTCTATTTATTTTATTATCTACTTTTCATGGTCTAGCTCAAAAATCATTTTTGCCTTCTAGAAAAAAATGAATACATTTTCTAAATCATTCAGAAGATATTTAGGTTCCCTCTTCCTCAGAAACAGCCTCTTTGCCTATGTCATGCTTTTGTCTTTCCCATTACTTCTACATATGCATGACTACTGCTTCATTATTTGCTAAGTTTTAGTGTATGTGATTATGAATTTTCATGTATATTTATTTACTATTTTTGAGATATTAAGTACAGTATTTCTCCCCTCCCTTTCCTACCTCCAAACACACTTATATACCTTTCCTTACTGTCATTCAAATTCATGGCCAATTTTTTTTTACTGATTACTATTGCACTCACCCATGCATATGTATATACATATTTATTATATATACATGAGTATTTAGTATTATGTTAGTTGTGTATGTTTTCAGAACTGTTTGTCACTGGAAAGTCAATTTATGTGCTCCTCTTAGAGGAATATTGCCTTTCCTGCTTCCAGCTTTGTATAGTTGCCTGCAGTAATTTTGGATAGTGTTGAGGCCCCATGGAATTTTCTCCATCCACTTTGTCCACGTGTAAAGACAGACTGATTTTTAAGTTCAAGGCTAAACTGTGTTTTATTAAGATTAAAGCCAGTTTGAGCTACCCAATGAGATTTAGCTGCATAAATAAACAAATAATACTTATTTTTTAGAGCAGATACACAATAATTAAACCTCTTTGTCCAACATATCTCTCAGATGTTACAACTCTGAGGACATTTTTAAAATAGTCACAAGCCCCCAGCTAAGGCTGGGTAGAGATTACAACCTCTACAGATCTCCCATGAAAATTAAAAGCAAATGAATACTCAGTATTCTAAACAGTAGCATAAAAAATAGTGACAACTATTGCCTTCTTCCTCGAGAAACACAAAATTTATTTAAATCCAAAGCTATTTTATGAATGGTTATAAATTATTTCATATATAATAATATATCTTGCCATATACTTTTCTAAAATTCTTTTTATAGATTACAATTTCTTCCATAGTTAAATCCTAATACTTGGAAATATTACAGTAAATGACAACCCAATCCTGCTATTGCTTACAGTGTGTAACTGCTTCTTTAGTCAAACCTCTTCTCCATAACTCACAGGGTTGGTTTAATTTGCAGATGTCTGTTTTCCAAATGTATTCTACAGTGTTAACGTCAGTAAGTTCAAACTGAACAATATGCCTATCTTTCCATTATAAATTGACAATCTTCTCTTTAGCATCTTACATATTATACCATCCACACTTCTTTTCCTTATATACCTCTCCTGATTTTACTCCCATTGCTTCAATTACTCTTGTGCTCTTATTCAGGTTCAACTTAATATATTTAGTGTTTTAGACTTTTCATTGCCACCATTTAGCAGCTTCAAATTGAACTGCATTCAACCCAGAATTTTTTTTATGAATTCTTTATAACAATACAAATCTTTACCTAAAACAAAAGTACGGTTATGTGTTCCTTCAACCTGAAATATTTTTTGTGACTTTACAGAATCTTTATTTGAAGATCAACAACTTCCATAACATAATAAAGGTCTGTCTTTTTGAGACTTAAATGTTCCATCAAAAGACAACATCCATGTTTCTGTTATAGGCAGTATACAGTTCTAGAGTTATTTTTTGGGCTACCAAACTCTCCACATTGTTCAGGAATACCATATGAGTTTTGTAAAGCTAGTTTCTAGAAAACCTTACTAAGAAGCACCACAGTTAATACTTGCCTAACCAATGAAGTTACTCTTATTTCTTGGTACTTGTATCCATGCGAGGATCACAATTAACATGGATTTATTACCAGATATACCAATGTTTCAAAACTGTCAGTTCAATTCCTCCTATCATTAATTACTTAACACACAATCATATGCATCCTCACATGTGCAAACACACACACAAATTGATCTTTATTCATGAGTTATGCTCACACCTGTTCTAAAAATCATTATGTACCTTTCACAACATCAGAGAAATTTCACTTAGTTGAATTGTGAAGAAAAAAAAACTTACTTATTCAGTAACTTTTCCCACATTTGTTTGTAAACCCACGAAGTTTTTATCCCCTAAAATCCTCCTACAAATTTAAAGATAAATTTACATTTTGCCACTATATGTCCTTCCTGCTTGATGAATAACTAAAAGTTGCCTGCAGCCATTCCAGCTTGCTTGAAATTGCTTGCACCAAGTTAAAGTTTTGTCATACAGGATTTGTTACTGAATAAGGGTCTTGCAAACAATATTCTGAAGTGCCTATTAACTGAATTTCTAAGTTCAGTAGATGACATCAATCCCTGAAAAACTAGTATTATAGTGAAGCCTTGTCTGGCTAAGAATAAGGAATACATAGCAAGCCACAAGTGATATTCTGCTCATGTCTCCATCTTTTCAGTGATCAGGTTCCCGATGCTTTCTATGGGGAAAGGACACTTATAGGAAATACAATCAGCAATATTGGTGTAATTGCATTGAATTGTTATCATTCACTATGTTGTTTACCCCATGAGCATTATTGTATCCTTTTAATTTTTGCTATAGATTAAAAATTGGTACATGTATAAATATAGATGAAACAAGAAATGTTAGATGCACTTGGACATTTGTATATGAATGCTTGATATCATTAAGATAAGAAAGACTCTTCTCGAAAATCATATTGACATAAAAACATAAATATAAATATTTTTGTGGGAAATAGAGCTAAATAAAAGTATTGTATTTTTAATCACAAAGGTATTTCAATAATTACAATTATGCTTAAATACATATTTGCATTCATTTGTTCTTATAAATTATTAAGAGGTTGTAGCCATGGGGCATTAGAATTAGTTCTGTGATTATGAGTGGTTATTTGCTCCTTACATGCACATCCTTGTGTCACAGTAGGCTTTTAGCCCAGTTCCAGGAGACATGATACCCTGTTTGGATCTCTACAGGCACCAGGTACATAGGTACTCAGGCACACACAAATCTCCATGAATTCTCAGAAAACAAATAGTTAATAAAAGAGAGCATATGGTGTTTGCTAAAGGCCCTGAATCAAAGAGTGCATGATACATGCACTATACATATATTTGTATAGATATTTAGGAATGTAATGTTGTTCAAATGATGATTACACAAATTATGGTAGTCATTCATAATCGCATTTTATTACTTAGTAAGACTGAGAAATGAGGATGTCCAAGAGCTTGACAACAATCTGTGTCAATTTGGTTCCAATCCTCCTTAGCTTAAAGTCTCTATCTCAGAAAATATGAAAATATAAAGTTAGAAATAACTATTGTTTTGGTTATTTTCTTTTTGCTTTAGTCTGATAAAGGTTTTTTTGTCCTTTTTTTTTACAGCACAGTAAAAGATTGACATTAAATGCATGTACACATAATTTAAAGAAAGGTCTTGGGGGGTTAAATTGTTTGTGAGTGTGCACGATGATCTAAATTAGGATCTTTAAGACACATGCAGAGAGTTACACATTGTAACATGTACCTAGAATCACATGCACTCCTAAAGTTAGAGGAGAAGCAGAAAAAGAAAAGTAGCTGGTAAGATTGTATGTAGATCAACCAGTCTGGAGTATGACACACAGATGCAAGATAAAAAAGATAAAAGAGAAATGTTAATGTAAATAAGGAATAAGGCAAAAACTGAGTTCTGAGACTTATCCTCCAGAGCTTTTCCATGAAATCAGTTTGCCAACACACATGCAAATCATACACACATACACATATAAGCATTCCCTATGCAACACACACATTTAAAAATTATTCACATGATCATATTACATTTCTTGTTTCCATTATATCATGATGAATACTTAATTATTTAATATCTTTTCTAAATGGCAAAGTATAATGAAGACATAGTGAGTTGCACAAAAAATTATTATATGCATATTATTTTATATAAACAACATGCAATGTCAATTGAATCCAAATTTTCTTCTCAAAAATTTTTCGTAAATTAAGTCTTAGCTATGGATGTTCTGAGTCATTACACTGAAAAATTATCATCACTCTTTAGACATACCATAAATTTATTTCACTAGATCTCATTTCTTTATAACATGCATTTTTTCAGGGAGAATATCTTCAACTAGTTTTATCTTGTTTTTATATTTTTGCATTCATATATGGAAATTCATTTTTTACTAACACAATAATTGTGTTGTTTTGCCCACAATTTTTGTTTTAGTTTTTATTTATTTTTAAGTGCTTGTAAGCTACTTGAACATTCCACTTTACAAAATGTCTTTATGAATATGTTCTAAATCTATTATCATTTTAATGTTTTCTGAGCCAGCAAGAGAGCTCTGCTGGTAGAACCACTTGCATTGGGGCCTTATGATCTGAGTATGTTTTCCAGATACAAGAAAATACAAGGTGAGAAATGACTCCCAAGATTTAGCATCAGGTATACATATCCATTGTTATTTGATGTCACACAGAATTTTCAAGAATACAAGAAGTCTGACCTAACATTGAAATTTCGATAATTTTTGTCATCAATCATAACTAGATACACCACAATACCACAGAATAGGCCTTATATGGATTTCTGTGTCAAAATTATCATGATCTGAATAGCCAATTTTGGCTGCTGTTGCCACTGGTATTGGTACTCTAGCCAGGACAAGGTTTATGACCATTTCCTCTATGTTGAACAATTTCCTCTTAGAGAGAGTCTTTCAAGACTTGGGAACCAAGTGAAACTCAAGAATCTCAGAAATATACAACACTCACAAAGAACATTCTCCACCATACATAATCAGTTAACAGCCTCTTTAAGTTGGTCAGGGAGTTCTGAGATTTAAACTACTCTCAGTAATTCTCTATGCTGTAGATAGGTTTCAGTGTGATGTCTTTGAGTCACCCACACCCCTGTATGTAATCCCAACAACTACACTAGTTCACCAAGCAGGACATTGATGGATTTGTTTCTTTGTGCTATATTTAGTACTCCATTTCAGGTGAATGGACATTTGACTCCATCTTACTGGGAAAATATCATACTTGAGTGTTTACTTTTAGTTGCCAAGATCATAATATTTGTCTATTTATTTCTAATAGTAGAGTTGTATTTTTCTGTAACTGTTGGTTATATACTTGGGGATTTAAAACATGGAAAGAGACTGCAGATTCCAACTATTTAAAATAATTTAAAAAATAGATCATTCCTAGATCTGCTTTGTTCAGTTACTGGGTCAAGGATCTAGGAATGATCTATTTTTTAAAGGCTGAGTCATGCTTCCATAATCCAATTGCAGGGAGGGAGGAGACATGAGTAAATGAACAAAAACCTTGCAGGAGATACCCGCAGAAACAGTTGACCTGACCTAATGAGGGCAAGTGTAAAGCTGGGGAACCAGCATTGGACCAAACCAAGCCCTATGAATGTGAGTGCCAGCTGTGAAGACAAGGCAGTCTATGGAATCTCTAACAATGGAGCCAGTGTTTATTCCTAGGTCACTAATGGATTAGGGGAGCCCATTCCCTATATATGGATACAATTGAAGCCTAGATATGGAAAAGAAGGCCTGGGCCTTTTCATGAATGATGTGATGGACTTTGATGGTCCACCCGTGGTGGGCCTCAATATCCATGGGGAGTGGGTAGGGGGTGTATTGGGGGGGTTGGTGTGAAGCGTGGGAGGATGGGAGGCTAAGGGAATGGGAAAATGGATATGTAAATAAGAGTGTTTCTGAAATACAAAAAATTAGAACCTTCATCTTAAAGCATTATATAATCATGATTAGCAACAGAATATGAAAGCATTTTAATGAAACTATCCTGTATCTAGAAATACATTTACATTCTTTTCTTCATGATTTTGAGACAATAGTTACCATGCTTATTTTGGAAAATGTAGAATGCTATTTAACCATTAAATGACTTCATGAAATTATAATTTTTTTGTACAGAACTTTCAAGGTTTTTAAAACTAGGATAATGGCAACTTTTAAGACAGCAGATCAGCATGTGTCAGAACAGCTCAGTTCATGATTCATTAAAATGTCATGCAATTCTCCCCAGAGTACAATTCTGTCATTAGTACCATGTTTATTTGTCAAAGTCATTCAGAAAGAAAATTCTTCTATATTATATAAGATATAATTGAGTAAGATGATCTAGGTATTTATTGTTTTGTACTTCTACAAGACAAAAACAATTTTGACAACTGAATGTGCTGATGAAACAAAATATTATCTTTCTCACCACTGTAAAATTTGATTTAAATGTTTGAAGTAATGCAGTATTCAGTCACTATTTTGTAAGTATATACATAATCATTAAAACACTCATACAAATATTATGAACATGAATTTAACAACTAAAAGACATGTGTTGAAGAGACAAACTTCTGAACAATACTAGAAGAACTGAGAAGCAAGTTTTTGTGTTTGGCTTAAGTGACTATAGGGAATTTGCTAACATGATGGCACAAAAGAATGCATACCAAATACCAGTGACTTACTTTAAAAAATTTACTCAAATATAAAGTAAAAGCTAAAGCCTCATAACATGTACAAACTCATATAGTTTAGTACTTGTTTTCCATTTGTTGGACCTTTTCTAGAGGAAGTTTTAGGAGGCAGCCTATTTGGAGGAGAAGAGATGTGTCACTGGGGATAGATTTTGATGGTTCAAAAGCTCATGCCCTGGATGAAATGACAGACTATGGACACCCCCATGGAAAGCCTCACTCTCCCTGGGGAAATGAGGGGATATTGGAGGCATTTATGGGAGGGTGCAGGAGGAGGGGAGGGAAAGGAAGACGGACCTGGAATTGACATGTGAAGCAACCTTGTTTCTAATTTAAATTTAAATTTAAAAAATATATAAAAACAATCCTAGTCACTGCCTTTGTCCCTTAATTTTTGAGCAAGATGTAAGCCCTTAGGTTAAATATACTGTGTTTTATAACTTGCCTTGGTAATGGTATTTTGTAATAGTGATTTAAAAGACACATTTGTTTGCAGATTACATGGAAATTCTACTCAAAAAATTATCTTTGACAACTTTTGTAGGACAGTTCACAAAATATGGAATACATGTGATCCACAATATAATCAAGCAATCCAAAGAAAATTATTACACTGGCTGAGTTTTAAAAAACCTCATTTTAAATCATATAATAATTAGTATGTTCAGGTAGATTCTGGCTGGAGAAGCAAACTAATATTGACAATAAGCTCAATTCTACATGTAGTTAATTTCTGAATTCATCTCAACAGATATGCTTTTCAAAGCAGAAGGTATTATTTCTGAAGTATATTACTTTTCAATATTCAGTTTTCAAAAGGGAAATTTTTATGTTTAGATATGCTATTTGAAAAATTTGAATCTTGTCAGCAGGTCTTGGTGATTCACATTTTCCTAAAAATAAGCATAGTGAAAGTCCGTTTTCAATGAGAGCTGTTTTATGTCAACACAACATAATTATTTATTAGAATATATAACATGTGTTCAAAACATCTTTGAGCAAACAAAATGGCATATGACAATACATTGTCTCAATTACTCTCAAATTTAAAGTTTTTTCTTACATTCCGTCTCTCTGATATATTTTTCTAAAATTAGTGTAGCTACTTTACACAGTTGGAAGCTGTGAAATTTTCTTGACAGTTGTATATATGTATATATTATAATCTCATATTTAAAAATATTTACTTGATCACTGATCAGTAGTAACATTGACTCTGAAAAATGGGATCCAGTCTATCTTCAAGATGCAATTCCATTCTTAGTCATATATCCAAAAGATGCACATTCATATGACAAGGGTGTCTGTTCAACTATATTCATAGCAGCATTATTTGTAATAGCCAGAACCTGGAAGGAACCTAGGTACCTATCGACCAAAGAATGGATACAGAAGATGTGGCACATATACACAATGGAGTGCTACTCAATGCAAAAAAAATGGTATCATGTAAATTGCAAGCAAATGGATGGAACTAGAAGAAACCATCTAAGTGAGGTAACTCAGTCACAGACAGATAAACATACAAACATGACATGCACTCACTCATGTATGGATTCTAGACATAGTGAAAAGAATTACCAGTCTACAATCCACACCTCCTGAGAAGCTTGGAAACAAAGAGAGCCATAAGAGAGACATACATGGGACCCCAGTGATGCATAAAAGGACTAGAGCCCTTGAATAAATAGGGAGTATGGGGGAGGGGAGAGGGAGGCAGGAAAAAGAGGAGCAGAGAAGAGAATTTGAGGGATCAGGAAGATTGAGTGGAAAGAGTAATACAAAAGAGCAAGAAGAGAGACACATCAATAGAGAGAGCCACTATAGGTTTAAAGAGAAATATGAAACTAGTAATTATACAGAGTTCCAAAAGGATGATGCCAAAGAGGACCCCAAGAAATAGTGGAGAAGCTACTTTAAATGCCTGTCCCCTATAATGAGAATGATAACTACCTTAAATGGCATCCTAGAGCCTTAATCCAGTAGTTGATAGAAGCAGAGATCCACAGTCAGGCACTGAACCAAACTTCTCAAATCCAGTTTCAGAGAGGAAGGAGTGATAAACCAATACCATGCTGGGAAAACCCACAGAAACACCTGAGGTAAGCAAGTGTGAACTCATGGACACCTGTCTGACAGCTAGGGAACCAGCATAGGACGAATCCAGGCCCCCTGAACAAGGGTGTGAGTTAGGAGCCCTGGGTATTCTGGAAGCTCTGGCAGTGGAGCTAGAATGTATCATTAGTGCAAGAACAGACTTTGGGAGCCCATTTCCCATGGAGGGATACTCTCTTAGCATAGATACACAGGGGCGGGTCTAGGACAAATGACTTGGCAGATTTTAGTGATCCCTCATGGAAGGTCTCACCCTCTTTGGGGAGTTGAGAGGATATGGCATCATTGGGGGGTATGGGAGGATGGGAGGGAGAAGAAACTGGGATTGATAGGTAAAATAAGATTGTTTTTATTTTTTTTATTAATATTTTTTTTATTTTCCATTTTAAATTTAGATAAGAAACAAGGTTGCCTCACAAGTCAGCACGAGGTCCCTCTCCCTTTCCCTCCCCTCCTCCCGCGCCATCCCCCCCATCCCCCCCCGTTATCCCCTCCCTCCCCCAGGGAGGGTGAGGGCCCCCATGGGGGCGTCCACAGTCTGCCATCTCACATAGGGCAGGGCCCAGACCCTTCCCCAAGAGTCCAGGGCGAGAGTGCACCTCACACCGTTCCACGGGAGTCCAGAGACCGTGTGTATACCTGGGATGGGCACCGATCCGCTGTCCAAGGTTCAATAGATTACCCAGGCCTCCCCACTGACACCCAGATTCAGGGGGTCTCGATCAGTCCCATGCTGGATTCCCAGGCTGATGCCTGGGATTCAAGAGTTAACCTTTGTCTGGTCAGCTGTTTCTGGGGGTTCAACCAGCCCAGTCTTAATCCCTTTGATCATCAGTCCTCCCTCTCTGATACTGGCTTTCTTGAGTTCAGCTCAGTACTTAACCAGCCAGTAAATGAAGTTTCTGTTTCCCAGACACTCTGGCAATAGGATTGTAGGCTGGCACTCCCCGGATCTATGTCTGAAATCCATATATGAGAGAGTACATGCCATGTTTCTCTTTTTGTGACTGGGTTACCTCACTCAGGATGGTTTCTTCTAGTGTCATCCATTTGCCTGCGAATCTCATGATTCCATTATTTTTTTCTGCTGAATAGTACTCCATTGTGTAGATGTACCACATTTTCTCTATCCATTCTTCGGGTGAGGGACATCTAGGTTGCTTCCAAGTTCTGGCTATTACAAATAAAGCTGCTATGAACATAGTGGAACAGACATCTTTGTTATATGAATGGGCATCTTTTGGATATATGCCTAAGAGTGCAGTTGCTGGGTCTTGTGGTAGGTTTATTCCCATTTTTCTGAGGAATCTCCATACTGCTTTCCAAAGTGGCTGAACCAGTTGGCACTCCCACCAGCAATGGAGGAGTGTCCCCCTTTCATTTTTATTTATTTATTTTTTGTTTTTTTGAGACAGGGTTTCTCAGTATTGTTTTGGAAGCTGTCCTGAAACTAGCTCTGTAGACCAGGCTGGCCTCGAACTCACAGAGATCTGCTTGCCTCTGCCTCCCGAGTGCTGGAATTAAAGGTGTGTGGACCAATGCCCGGAAAGATTGTTTTTAATTTAAATAAAATTTATACATAAAAACATTGACAATTACTCTAATATAATTTTGGCATTCATTTTGCATTTGCATGATGAGTCAATTTTAAAAGAACCATTTATTGATTTTTAATGCAATTTGAAGAAGTTTTTTTCCTAAATAAAACATCCATTTACTTGCTACATCATTAATTGAAATTCTTCCTTGTTTAATCTGATAATTGCTATATCTATCACTGATTTTAATTCAGAACTCTAATAGTCATTCTCAAAAACATTTATAAAAAAGACTATCACTTGTGATATGTTCATTGGAATTAATGAAATTCACATTGATTTTTAAATTAGTGTTTGCTTAGCCATTAAATCCATCACATGCATGTTATAATGTCAAATTTTGGATTTGGTATTCAGTCCCATCTGCCCTTATTGTTATTACTCTGCTTACATATGATTAAAGAACTTTAAAGTGGTTAAATGTTTAGATAGATGAAAGAAGTAAGCAGAAATCCAGTGTGCAGAAAGATAACCTTATCTAATACAGCAATAGACACTATGGTCCTATCATAAACTGGTATAAAAGGGGTAAGGTGACATCAATCTTTCCTTGTGTGCAGAAGAAACCTTGTCCTCCTTGATGATATGCTGTTGGCCACCACACCACAAAATAAAAGTTTGGTTCCAGTTTAATTGCCTTAGAGAATCAGAAATAAACATCTTTCTGCACAAACAACTTTAAAATGCAAATGTTTATTGTTAGCCATTTATACAATGTAATATTACCCAACTATAAAGAAAAATGAAAGTATGAAATATACAAATAAATATACAAATGAATATATGCAACTTGAAACAACTCTCAGTGAGGCAACCCACACCACACATGAGAAGAAATAACATATTTGTTTCATTTGTGCGTATTAGCCTTGAATCTTCAGGTGTGTGTGAGTCCTTGTGACTGTGGAGGACAAAGATGATACTCATTTGGAAGCTTCATCTCTACTGGATGGCTTTCACATTACTAAAAGATGCTATTTGTGCTTCCAAGACAGAATAATATAATTAATTTCACTCAACTGTGAATTATACAAGCTACAATAGTCAATTGCCAGATAAGGCCAGAATGCCATTGGAATAACCAGCCATATTCAAGTTGGATTTAAGTCTTGTTGGATAAGATTAATGCTTGTTTCATAATATGAAACTCATACCTAAGACTGTTATTGGTACCAACCATCTGTGACTAGACAAGTCATATGCCCCAAAGGAAACCCCACTAACACAATTTTGATAATTGTCCATTTTGTCAAATGGACTCTTGACAAATTACAATTACATTTACAAATAAAATTGCTTTTATAGTAGATGATGATTGACAAAGATTTCTATGAATACTCACAGGAAATAGATTATGAACCATGGAATATTCAGCTCTAAATGCAATATCTATATCATGCTTACTCCTACTGAATGTCAGCTATCATTGCAAGAATTTTGGTAAGCTCAGAAAGAACTTAAGGTCCAGAGGTGGTGAATTGCTATGGAGAAACTGTTTTCTCCCACAGTTGACACACAGTCATGGTGACAGCATTCAGAAGGTCTTTGGAAGTTCAAGGTAGAAAAAAAATTGATCACAAAGTAGGGAGGTGTGTAGGAAGAACAACACCAAAGATAGAAGTTATTGACAGTTGATGTTTAGAGGAGAGTCAGCTAATTTTATACCTGAAAGGTTGATAATTTTCATCCTAAGAATTTGCTTGATTGGATTACAAAGCTAAGGTACAGTTTTGTAATCACTGCAGAACACAGTGACTCTGGGAATATTTTTGGGAGAAATGATGAATATGATAAAATAGTACAAAATTTTAAATAAATAATAAAATTTAAAAAGTCTACAGATAAAAATCCATACTCCCAAGATATATCCAAAATATTTCATGAAGAATATTAATCAAAATTGTCAGTATTTAAGGAGAGAAGACTCAATAGACAAGGGGAAATTGGCACAGGATATCCAGATATTTGAGTTTTCAGAATGTGTTAGTTATATTTTTCTATAGAAGCAGAGTTTATGTAGAAAGAGTCATAGTGTTGAATTGGATGATTGACCACACAGTTGTAGTGATCTAAAATAATATATCTTTTAACTAGAGGCCCAGAAAAATCTGTCCTCATACTTCAAACTAATCCAAACACCAAACGTTATTACCTATGGCATAAACCCCAGCCCACCCAAATTCCCAAGAACCAGTAGCACCTTTCTGAGTGTGACAGAATATCCATGTGAAAACTCAAGCCTGTAGATAAAAGTAAGCCTCACTCTTCTTTGAAGATCAACTCAGGATGATACTACCTATACTAAGGAAGATGTCTGTCAGAAAACGGAGCATTTTTCTAGACAAACCCTTACAAACATAAAGAAAAATAATGTATTATCTGAGGACTTGTTAAATCTAGTCAAGTTTACATATAAAATCAGTTGCCATATAGCTTTAAAATGGAACCTATAAACAACTTTAAAAATTATATTTAAAACCTATATTTCATTTTACACACATACATTCAATATATACATACATACATATATATGCCCTTCTATATATTTGCTTCTCCTATTGATTGATGAATAAAACACTGATTAGCCAATAGCTGGGCAGGAATCATAGGTGGGACTAGTAGACCAGGAGAAGGCTTGGAGAGGAAGGCACAGAGAGGCTAGAGAGGCATTCTTTGGTAAGCCAAGAACACATCAAAATACATAGATTAATAGAAATGGGTTAATAATTAATACAGAGATAGCCAGGAAGAAGTCTGATCCATTGACCAAGCAGTATAATAATTAATATGTTTCTGTGTGCTTATTTGGGGCTGAAGGGCAGTGGGACAAAAACTGTAAGGACAGAACCTCCAGTCAACATATACATAAATAAAATATTATAATAAATATATACAACAGATAACTTTAGAATTGGAGATATGGCTCAATTGTAAGTGTGCTAGCTCTTCTTAATAGTTCAGCTTATGTTTCCAGCAGATATTTTGATGATTCATAACCTTTTTTATCTCTAGTAGAGTGGATGTTTGACTTCTTTTGGCCTCCACAGGCACCAGACACACACTTGGTACAAGATCATGCAGAAAAAATACCTATAAACATAAAATAAAAATGGTAAATAGGTAGGTTCAATGAGACTTTGAAAAGAAAGAAAAGCGGTCATCAGTAAATTCTGTAAGATAACAAGTCTTCAGCCGACATTTTAGAAGATGAAAAATGGTACATATACTATGTCACTCGATTGAAGAAAGCTAATTTTCCCTCTCCCAACAACTATAAATTGCAAATAAGATTTTACTTAAGAATGGGTCCTATTTTCAAGTTTCTGTATTGTGATCTTGTCTGACAGGAATGAATTTGTATGGGTCTTTTTCACACTCTTCTAATCTTGTGTGGCTATGTGGAAATCATTCCTTTTTTGTCTTGAACTCAGTTTTTTTCCTAGATGTGTGCATTGTATACATCTTATACATGCCCACCCATCTTCCTTATAGATCCATGAATCTTGAGGGGAGAGTTTTGATATATATATATCTGTGATTGTAAATTTACTATGGTATTTTACAGATTAAACTGGAATTTGGACATATCTGTGTGGTATAATCTTGATCAGTGTGTAGACATGCCCATTGTGCATTTCAGTTTCCTCTGGCTTTGGAGAAAGAGAACATCCATTGCTTTCTGTTCTGTTCCGTTCCATTCTGTTCTGTTATGTTATGTAATGTGTGTTATGAACTAATCTTTCAAGTGCATGTCACAGTGAATTCTATGCTTGTTGGACAATATCATGGAACAGAGAAATTTCCTGTTGGAAATGAGAAAATTTCTAGCCTTAACCAACTCCAGTTCATTAACATGGGTGTTTCTCACCAAAGCCTCACATTCAGGGTGCTTTGAATTTGCAGGATAAAATAGGCATTGCTACTAGAGTGGCACAAATTAGCTCTCAGAAACTCCCAGCTCTAGTGAAAGGCAGTTTACATGCCTTTTTGCAAGAGGAACGTATGAGGTCATTGTCTAAACTACTGGTTATCAAGAGCTAGAACTTTAACTTGAGAAAAATTAAGTACCTTATGTTTTTAATATGAATATTTCTTTTGTGACATATCCTGAGTTGTTTGCATATACTTTGTGACTGATACTATAAATAATGTATGAAAAATCATGTGTTAATTCTGAATTTGGTATAAGTACAACAAAAAACAAAATTAGAAACCATTTGGTATTTAGAATATAATGACCTTTTTTTTCCTTTTTGTTTTCCATTATAATTCTGTAATAAGCAAAGGTATCTTGCTATAACACATTTTAATAAAGCTGAGTTTTTGATTCACTTTCTATTTATCTACATTTCTCCATACTATGAGACATCATTGTCAGCTCTTAATAATTTTATGAAAATTGTATATCACAACTCTTTATTTTATTAATATTAACTGAAATGAAATGTCACTATGCATTACTGTAATCTTATAATGCACTTCTGTACTGTTGTACTCAATACTATTTGTAAATGAAACTCCAGGAAAATATCATTTAGAAGATAAAATCAAGTATGGCCATTTGAAAGTACAGATCATGTGCTTAAAGGTGATCTGATCACATTGAATTTGCCACAGAAATGTATAAAAATGCTAACAGATTTATGGATAAAGTTTTTGTACTCTGGGGCATAGCAATGATATCATCGATACATTAATATAATACTCTGGATATTTCTTGTTTTCCTTTTAAATACCTTCTAATTTTATGGCAGTAATATCAAGGAATTTTCCTACTAAATTATAGTCAGGTTCTGGAGAAATATTAGAATTAAAGATATTCAAGGAAGTAAGAGTCTTATATACCATGCATTCACCTGTTGTGAAGCAGATGTTAAACTTATGGTCAACTTGAAATAGAATTAACCCTCTCAATTGTAGGAGCCCGAGGGGTTGAGAATGTCAGGAGAACACAGTCAATCAAGTAGGACTCATAAGCATCCCAGAGACCGAAGTGGCAATCACGGAGCCTGCATGGGTCTGAGCTAAGTTCTCTACATATATGTTATACTTATATGGTTATGATTTTGGTGTTTTGTGGCACGTGTAACAGTGGGAGTGAGGGATGTCTCTTACTTTCTCCCTGTTCTTGGGACTGCTTTCCTCCTATTGGATTGCCTCACCCAAGCTTGATATGAGGGTATGTGCATAGTGTTATTGTATCTTGCTATTCCATGTTCTGCTGATATCCCTGTTAGGCCTGCTCATTTTTGAAGGGAAACTGAAGAGAACTGTATCTGGAGAGAGGAGGAGGGTGCTGAGAGAATTGGAGGTTGGGGAAACTGTGGTCGGGATGTATTGAAAACAAAAAAAATTAAAAATTAAAAAAGAAAAAAATTACAATCAGGCTCAAATATTACCTTTGATCATCAGGTAATCTAGTCATTAAAAGTAGTATCATGAAAGGATGGGAGATGTTCTTCTGTATGTATATTTCTCCTACTGGTTTATGAACAAAACACTGAATGGCCAGTAGCCAGTCAGAAAGTAAAGGCAGGAATAATAGATGAGGAGAATTCTGGGTAGAGGAGGCTGAGAAAGGCCACCAAGGACTTATCATGTAACAGAGGAAGGAGTAACAGGTCCCGACCCTCCACTTGTAAGGTAAGGCCATGTGGAAATATTTAGAATAATAGAAATGGGTTCGTAATAAGAGAGAGCTAGCCAATAAGAAGCCTCAGCCATTGACCAATCAATGTTTTATTCATCAACCAATAACAGAAACATATATACAGAAGAACATCTCCCACCATTTACTCTTTTCTGTCTAAACTAGAATTTTGTGAAATTGTAGTCCCCAGTATTATAACAAAATCATTTAGATCCTAGTTGTATATACTGGGTCATATTATTCTGAACATATAAGTGTTATTTCTTACAAATCTGCAAGCTTTAGGGAAAAAAGTTAAAGGCTATGTCAAGAATAACACATTTATCTATAATTCCAGGTACTTTCTTTTGGTCAATATTCTGTCCCACTAACAAACCAATTCATGAAAGCCTTCATCTTTCTAAACCTTAGCTTTTACCTCTTAGCCATATGTAAATTTGATTTGTGACAACGTTAATTGAGTATTCTCTTTTTAAAATAAGGTGCATTTAATGATGGTTGTCCTTCTTAGGAGACAGAAGAGTTTTATGCATCACTTTCCAAAGTAAATAAAATTACATTATCGAGATTTTTTCTTGCACTAATCTTTGGTAAAAATGCTAGGAAATATGCAATTTTCATTCACAGAATTGTAATGTGACTGGGCACAAGATCAAAGCCTGTCTCCTGAATTTAAGCACAAGGTTTTAGCTTGTTTCCTCACAACCCTAGGTAAATCAAGTAACCTTTAAACATGGTTTCACTAACATGTAGCAGAAATTAAAGCAAAATTTAGGTTCTACCAATATTATGTTAGGAAGAACTGAACTCATACAAAACACATGTGATAGATATTTGCATATGATTTAAGGATGTAACTTAAATAGAACTTCCTTCAAATTTAAATATTTCTACCTCGGGTACTTAAAAATAAATCCTGTGAATGAATGGTCTAAATTCATCAACAGGTGCTTGTTCTAATATGAAAGGAAAAATATGAGTACTCACTACAAAAAAGGCAAGTGTCTTTGTCAGTTCTCTTAAATACAATAGTGAGTGGCACTGATCAAGAGAACTGTTGTTAAGTATGTTGGGTTTCCTTAGTTTGCAGAATGTCAATCCTGTTGCCTCAGGAACTGCCACTTTAGATTTGTGAGTGTTGATGTTTCTTTCATTAAACTGTTCATTTCAGGTTTTATTGAGTAGCAAGTCTAAGGATCTGGATCTGCTAAGGACATAAAGGTTCTGTCTCTATTATACTCAAAATGTATAGAGAAGCCTGTCTGAGAGCAAGGAATAAAGCCAACTGCCTTTGAAATCACAACTGTTCATTTTCATGTATTCATATAAATAATGCATTTGTTTTCCCCTGTTTGCTTTCATAATATGGCATCATTCCTTGCTTTCTGCTTTGGGCCTGCCATGACTTTTAGAGTGACAGCTCTTGGCAATTTACATTAGCATCATTAGGAACCTGATGATATGATTTCTCACTGGGTGACTGTCAAGGTTTTATCCTCACTATATTTTCAACTTTCGTGATTTGTGCAGATCTGCCATCAGCAGAGAGGTAACAATTTGAAAGACACAAAGAGAAATCTTTAAATGAAATAAGATTACATGAAATTGACTCCCAATTCTACTACTGAAATGACCTACATAATAACACATCATACTTTTCAATATACTATTATTTTAATAGAAGTAAAGATTTGGAAGACTTCTTCTAATATTCAGATAAAACATGATTTATTATGGTTTTATATAATTAACTAGGTTATATAAATTCTAACTTAATTCATATGTTTTACTTGAAATTGACATTGACTTAGATATTATAAATATTCTAAAGTTTACTAAAGTATGCAATAAGATGTTCATGAGATATTTGCAGACATTCCCACATTGTATTAATAGATTGGAACACCCATAGCTTGGTATCTGTGGATGCTACAGAGATTGTTTTGGATGCAGGGGGATGATGGAAATCAAACTTCAAGCATAAATACAATGGGCCATTTCATTTTTTAGATTAAGTTTCTTTTCAGTCTGAGAAGCATATCAAGAAACTACCTACTATGTGGTACAGTCATTGATAAAGTATGGCACTAATCCCTTAAAGGACTTCAATGCATCAGGTAGGAATTGAGAAGGATGACACAATGAAAATAGAGTGTCTACAACACACAACTCATTTTAAAATGGATGTGAAATAAATTCATTTAAAATTTAGTAGAAAATCATTGAAATATCTGTTTCTCCAAATATATTTTCTTCATAATAATATTAATCATTATGACTTTTGCTAAAGAATAGTCAAATATACTTCTATAAGTTAGTCAGTTGGTAGTGGTGCACATATTTTATCCCAGCAATCAAGAGACAGAGATTGGCAGTTGTCTGTGAATTTGAGGACATTCTGATCTACCAAGTAAGTTGGACAGCCAGGGCTTTTACACAGTGAAACTCAATCTTGAACCACCATTTTCAAATACATGAACTGTTTTTTTCTTTTCTTTATTTCTGTTTTTTTTTTTCGACACAGGTTTTCTCTATGTAGCTTTGTAGACCAGGCTAGCCTCGAACACACAGAAATTCAACTGCCTCTGCCTCACTAGTGCTGGGATTAAAGGCATGTGCCACCACTAATTAACAATTTTTCATTGGACTCAAAAAGATTGCAATCCTTATAGTGTGTTTCATTAACATTTATTTTTAAAAATTCAATATAACATTTATTTACTTATCATATGACTCTTGGATTAGCACTCAAGTAACTGTTTTTCTTATGTCATTCTCATATATACTAAGCTTTTAAAAATGTTTTAATGTTTGCTTTGTTAATTGGCTCAATCCTCAGGCAATTTCTTTTTTATTATTTTAATTTTAAATAGCTTGCTTCACATGTTAATCCCAGTTCCCTCTCCATTCCTTCCTCCAGCACACCCCCCCACAATCCACACCAGCCTCAAACCCCATGGCCACTCCCTTCCACATAGGGGATATCTAGAGTCTGTCATTTTACTCAGGGCAGGGAACAGGCACTCCCCTAAGACACCAGGCTGAGAGAGCATCCCTCTTTGTGTTATGGACACACGAAGTCCATTTATATGCCAGGGATAAACACTGATCCACTGCCCAGGGCCCCAAATGTTGTCCAGGCCTCCTCACTGACTCTCTCATTCAGGGGGTCTGGATCAGTCCAATGCTGGCATCCCAGATGTATGTCTTGGGTCAAAGAACTCTCCTCTGTTCAGGTCAGCTGTCTCTGCTGGTTTTGCCAGCCCATTCTTTGCCAATTTGCTCATTGCTCCTCTCTCTCTGTTACTGGATTCCATGGGTTCAGTTCAGTGTTTAACTGTGGCTGTTTGCCTCTCCTTCCATCAGTCACTGGATGAAGACTCCTGGATGGTTATAGATATCAAGTTCATTATCAGAAATGGGCTTTCAAGGTGGTCTCTCCACTATTGTTTAGCTTGCCAGTTGGTGTCATCCCTTTAGATCACTAGAGGTCTCACTGGTGCAAGATCTGTCTTCTACCTATTCCCTCTTCCCCCTATTCTACCCCCAACTCAACTGTTCCCCCATGACCTACTAACTCTTCCTCTTCTCCTCCTCTCTTCTTCCCGCTCCCACTCCCCACAACCCTCGCCATGTTCCCAATCTGTTCAGAAGATCTTGCCTCATTCCTGTTCTCTGGGGGTACCTTGCATATCTCTCTTAGGTTCTTTCCTGTTTCCCAAGCTCTCTGTCAGGGGAAGTGCAGACTGGCACTATCCTGATCCATGTCTAAAATCCATATATGAGTGAGTACATACCATGTTTGTCTTTTTGTGACTGGCTTACCTCACTCAGGATGGTTTCTTCTAGTGCCATCTATTTACCTGCGAATTTCAGGATTCCATTGTTTTTTTTTTTTCTGCTGAGCAATACTCCATGGGGTAAATGTACCACATTTTCTCTATCCACTCTTGAATTGAGGGACATCTAGGTAACTTCCAGGTTCTGGCTATTACAAATAATGCTGCTATGAACATAGTGGAGGAGATGCCCGTGTTGAATGAATTTGCATCTTTTGGATATATGCCTAGGAGTGGAATTGCTGGGTCTTGTGGTAGATTGATTCCCATTTTCCTGAGGAATCTCCATGCTGATTTCCAAAGTGGATGTACGAGTTGGCACTCCCACCAGCAGTGGAGGAGTATTCCCCTCTCTCCACATCCTCTCCAGCATAAATTGTCTTCGGTGTTTTTGCTTTTAGCCATTCTGATAGGAGTAAGATAGTATCTCAAAGTTGATTTGCATTTCCCTTATGGCTAAGGATGTTGAGCACTTTCTTAAGTGTCTCTTAGCCATTTTAGCCTTCTCTATTAAGAATTCTCTATTTAGTTCTGTACCCCACCTTTTAATTGGATCCTTTGTTGTTTCGGAGGCTTGCATCTTGAGTTCTTTGTAAATTTTGGAGATTAGTTCTCTGTCAGAAGTGGGGTTAGTGAATACCTTTTCCCATTTGGGGACTGCCTTCTTGTCTTGTTGACTGTGTCCTTTGACTTACAGAAGCTTCTTAGTTTCAGGAGGTCCCATTTTCTGATTGTCAATCTCAGTGTCTGTGCCACTGGTTTTATATTCAGGAAGTGGTCTCCTGTACAAACTCGTTGAAGAGTATTTCCCACTTTCTCTTGTAAGAGTTTCAGTGTGGTTGGATTTATGTTGAGATCTTTGATCCATTTGGATTTAAATTTTGTACAAGGCGATAAACATGGATCTATCTGCAGTCTGCTGCATGCCAATACCCAGTTACGCCAGCGCCTTTTGTTGAAGATGCTTTGTTTTTTCCATTGTATAGTTTTAGCTTCTTTGAAAAAAAATCAAGTGTTCATAGGTGTGTGGGTTTTCAATTCAGTTTCATTGGTCCACCTGGTTTTTTTTTTCTGCGAATACAAAGCTGTTTTCAGGACTATATCTCTATAATAGAGCTTGAAGTCAGGTATGGTGATGCCTACTGAAATTCCTTTATTGTATAGGGTTGTTTTGGCTATCCTGGGCCTTTCGTTTTCCCATATAAAGTTGATTATTGTTCTTTCAAGGTCTGTGAAGAATTGTGCCGGAGTTTTGATAGGGATTGCATTGAATCTGTAGACTGCTTTTGGCAAGATTGCCATTTTTATTATGTTGATCATACCATTCCAAGAGCATGGGAGATCTTTCCATTTTTCTGGTATACTCTTTGATTTCTTTCTTTAAAGACTCAAAGTTCTTGATATACAGGTCTTTCACTTCCTTGGTTAACATTATCCCCAGATATGTTATAATGTTTATTTCTTTCTCAGCCACTTCATCATCTGTATATAATAGGGCCACTGATTTTTTTGAGTCTACCTTGTATCCTGCCACTTTGCTGAAGGTGTTTATCAACTCTAGGAGTTCCTTTGCAGAGTTTTTTGGGTCACTTATATAAACTATCATATCATCTGCAAATAGTGAAATCTGGACTTTTTCTTTTTCTATTTGTATCCCCTTGACTTCATTTGTTGTCTTATTGCTCTAGCTATTGAATAGCTCTCCATATTGAATAGATATGGAGAGAGTGGACAGCCTTGTCTTGTTCCTGATTTTAGAGGAATTGTGTTGATTTTCTCTCCATTTAGTTTGATATTAGCTGTTGGTTTACTATACATTGCTTTTTTTGTGCTCAGGTATGTTTCTGTTATCCATGATCTCTATAGGACCTTTATTATGAAGAGGTGCTGGATTTTATCAAAGGCTTTTTCAGCATCTAGTGAGATGATCATGTGGTATTTTCCTTTGCAATTTGTTTATATGGTGGATTACATTGATAGATTTTCTAATGTTGAACCATCCCTGCATTCCTGGGATGAAGCCTACTTGATCATGGTGGATGATTTTTCTGATGTGTTCTTGAATCCGGTTTGCTAGTTTTTTTTTATTATTAGGTAGTTTTATTTTCTTTTTTTATCATTTTTTATTTTAATTTTAAATAGCTTGTTTTACATGTCAATCCCAGTTCCCTCTCCCTACCCTCCTCCCGTAGTCCCCTTCCCCCCCACCCTCACATGGTGAGGGGTGGGGGGGAGTGGGACCTGGGAAGAAGAGACCAGTTTGCTAGTATTTTATTGAGTATTTTTGCATCGATTGTCATGAGTGAACTTAGTCTATAGTTCACTTTCTTAGTTGTGTCTTTGTGTGGCTTTGTTATCAAGGTAATTGAGCCTCCTGCTTCTATTGTATGTAATACTTTCAGGAGTATTGGAATTAGTTTTCTTTGAGTTTCTGGTAGAATTCTGCACTGAAGCCATCTGGGCCTCGGCTTTTTTTTTTTTGGAAGACTTTTGATGACTGCTTCTATTTCATTAAGTGTTACAGATCTGTTTAGATTGTTTATCTGTTCTTGACTTAGTTTTGGCAAGTGATATCTCTCCAGGAAATTGTCCATTTCCTTTAAATTTTTGAATTATGTGGAGTACAGATTTTCAAAGTATGCCCTGATGATTCTCTGGATTTCCTCAGTGTCCATTGTTATGTCCTCCCTTTCATTTCTGATTTTGTTAATTAGCATGCTCACTGTGTCTTTTGGTTAGTTTGGACAGAGGCTTGTCTATTTTGTTGATTTTCTCAAGGAACTAACTCTTTGTTTCATTGATTCTTCTCAATGTTTTCCTGGTTTCTACTTGATTGATTTCAGCCCTCAATTTGATTATTTCCTGGCGTCTGCTCCTCCTGGGTGAGTTTGCTTCTTTTTGTTCTAGGGCATTCAACTGTGCTATTAATTCTCTACTGTGACTGTTCTCCAGTTTCTTCATGTGTGCACTTAGTGGTATGTACTTTCCTCCTAGCGCTGCTTTCAGAATGTCCCATAAGTTTGGGTATCTTGTGTCTTCATTCTCATTGAATTCCAAGAAGTTTTATTTATTTCTTCCTTTACCCAGGGATGGTGCAATTGTGCATTGTTCAATTTCCATGAGTTTGTAGGATTTCTGAGATTTGTGTTATTGAATTCTAATTTTAATGCATGGGATTCTGATAAGACCAGGGGGTTATTCCAATTATTTTTGTATCTGTGGAGATTTGCTATGTTTCCTATTATGTGGTCTATTGTAGAGAAAGTTCCATGTGGCTCCGAGAACAAGGTGTATCCATTGGTGTTTGGGTGGAATGTTCTATAGACGTCTGTTAAACCCAGTTGGGTTATAACTTCTATTAGTTCTTGTGTTTCTCTGTTAATTTTCTGTCTGGAGGTCCTATCTAGTAGTGACAGCAGAGTGTTGAAGTCTCCTACAACTAGTGCGTGAGATTTTATGTGAGATTTGAGCTTTAGTAATGTTACTTTCACGAATGTGGGTGCCTTTGTATTTGGGGCATACATGTTTAAAATTGAGACTTCATCTTGATGGACTTTTCTGTTGATGAATATGAAATGTCCTTCTTTATCTCTTTTGATTGATTTTAATTTTAAGTCTAGTTTTTAGACATTAGGATTGCTACACCTGCTTGTTTCTTGGATCCAATTTATCGGAAAATCTTGTCCCAACCCTTTACTCTAAGGTAACATCTGTCTTTGACATTGAGATGTGTTTCTTGTATGTAGCAGAAGGATGGGTTCTGTCTTCGTATCCATTCTGCTAGTCTGTGTCGTTTTATAGGCAAGTTGATACTGTTGCCATTGAAGGATATTAATGACCATAGATCGATGATTCTTGTTTGTGTTTGATTTATTGGTAGTGGATTATTGTGTGTAGGTTCTCCTCCCTTTTTCTTTTGGTGTTTGGTAAAGTGAGGATTATCTATTGCCTGTGTCTCTGTGAGTGTAGTAATCTTCGTTGGGTCTAGGTTTTCCTTCTAGCACTTTCTGTAGAACTGGATTCATGTATACGTATTGTTTAAATCTGGCCTTGTCATGGAATATATTGTTTTCTCCATCTATGGCAATTGAAAGCTTTGCTGGATATAGTAGTCTGGGCTGGCATCCTTGTTCCCTTAGCATTTGTAGGACATCTATCCAGGATCTTCTGGCTTTCATCGTTTCCATTGAAAAGTCAGGTATAATTTGGATAAGTCTGCCTTTGTACATTACTTGGCCTTTTTCTTTAGCTGCTCTTAATATTTCTCTTTATTCTCTAGGTTTGATGTTTTGATTATTATATGGTGAGGTGACTTCTTTTTCTGGTCCAGCCTATTTGGTGTTCTGTAAGATTCTTGTCTTTTCATAGGCATATCTTTCTTTAGGTTAGGGAAGTTTTCCTATGATTTTGTTGAATATGTTTTCTGTACCTTTGTTTGCCTTCTTCTATACCTGTTATTCTCAGGTTTGCCTTCTTCACGGTGTGCCATATTTCCTGAATATTTTGTGTTAGGGATTTGTTGGTTTTGAGATTTTCTTTGGTTGACGACTGTATATCCGCTAATGAGTCTTCAACACCTGAGATTTTCTCTTCTATCTCCTGTATTCTATTGGTGATGCTTGCATCTGTAGTTCCTGATCGCTTACCCAGCTTTTCTATTTCCAGCATCCCCTCATTCTGTGTTTTCTTTATTGTTTCTATTTCAGCTTTCAATCCTTCAACTGTTTGAGTTGTTTCCTTCATTTGTTTGGTTGTTTTTTCTTGGTACTCTTTAGATTTTTTGAGAGATTTGCCTTTTTTATTGAATTTTTCCCATTTCATGGATTTTTTGCTTGTTTTTCTTCTATTTCTTTAAGGGATTTCCTCGTTTCCCTCTTTAAGGGTCTCTATCTACTTCATATAATAATTTTTAAGGTCTGTCTCATCTGCTTCCTCTATGTAGTGCTTTTCAGGTCTTGCTGGCATTATTTCTCTAAATTCTGGTGGAGTCTTTTTTGTCATTCTTTTGCTGAGTGAGCTCTTATTCTGTCTTCTTCCCATCTCTTTTTCCAGTGGGTGCAGGCAGGGTCTTTCCGTCTCCACTGGTCACCTTCTTTCCTGAAGCTGAAGTTGGCGGCGCTGACACTGAAGCTGAACCTGAAGCTGGGGTAGCCAGAGGTTGGGGCCTGGGAGGTTTGATGCCTTTCCGGTTTGGGAGGGTCTTCTGGATGCCAGAAGCAGGACCCTGGAATATTGAGGGGATTGTTGTTGGGTGGGGGATGGGGAGTGTAATTAACATTTATAATGGGTAAGCTATTTTTCTGAGATGCTTTGGAAATTGCTGTTTTCCAATGCTTCTTAATCATTTCAGAACCCCAGACATGCATGTAAGTGAAATATACAGTAAGTTCAGGAACTTGGAAGATAGCAAGTCTTGACAAAATGTATGTAAGCCTGTATTCAATTTCATTGTTTAAGTCATACATATATTAATGTTTCTTTTTTATCATTTTTTATTTTAATTTTAAATAGCTTGTTTTACATGTCAATCCCAGTTCCCTCTCCCTCCCCTCCTCCCGCACTCCCCTTCCCCCCCCACCCTCCCACCCTATTGCCAAATCCTTCCACATAGGAGATATCTAGAGTCTGTCATTTTACTCTGGGTAGGGTCCAGGCACTCCCCTAAGAGTCCAGGCTGAGAGAGCATCCCTCGTTGTGCTATAGGCACACGAAGACTGTTTGTATACCAGGGATAGACACTGATCCACAGCTCAGGGCCCCATAGGTTGCCCAGGCCTTCTCGCTGACACTCACATTTGGGGGGGTCCAGATCAGTCCCATGCTGGCCTCCCCACTGTCGGTCTGGGGTCCAAGAGCTCTCCCCTGTTCAGATCAGCTGTCTCTGCTGGTTTTGCCAGCCCATTCTTTGCCAATTTGCTCATCACTCCTCTCTCACTGTCACTGGGTTCCTTGGGTTCAGTTCAGTGACTAATTGTGTGTTTGCCTCTGCTTCCATCAGTCACAGGATGAAGGCTCCCGGATGGTTGTAGACATCAAGTTCATTATCAGGAATGGGCATTCGAGGTGGTCTCTCCAGTATTGCTTAACTTGGCAATTGGTGTTATACCTTTAGATCACTTGAGGTCACTCTGGTGCCTGATCTGTATTCGATCCTATGATTCCCTCTTCCCCCTATTCTACCCCCACCCCCTCAACTTCCTGTTCCCCCATGACCAACTTCCTCCTCTCTTCACCCCCTCTCTTCTTCCCAGGTCACACTCCCCCCCACCCCTCGCCTTGTTCCCCATCCATTCAGAGGATCTTGTCTCAATACTCTTCTCTTTGGAACTATGCATATATGCATATCTTTTAGGTTCTTTCCTGTTTCCCAGACTCTCTATCAGTGGAAGTGCAGACTGGCACTATCCTGATCCATGTCTAAAATCCATATATGTGATAAAAATACAATGAGGTTTTATGAACCAGTGTGTGTGAAAACACTCTGAATTGGAAAAATATCCTAATTGATATATCATTTACATTACTTTGAAGCTTTGTAAATACCTTGTTGTTTGCTACACTAGTTTTCTCTGTATTGGATACCTATTATGTTTGTGTACATTTGTTATCATTTTACATTCACCTGGTGGTACACTTTATATTTCTTTTTTTAGGTTTCAATTCTTTTTTATCAGACTGAAAAATTATATAGACAACTAAAATCATATTCTAAGACATGATAGTGAATGCTTTTTTTTCCTCAACATATGTTTTTATTTAAATTAGAAATGTGCATGCTTCATGTGTTAATCCCAACTACCTCTCCCATCCCGCCTCCCTTGTCCCTCCACCAGCCCCCCCAGCGCTGGCCCAATCCCCATATCATTCCCCAGGGAGGGTGAAGCCCTCCTTGGGGGATCTCCAGAGTCTGTAATTTCATCCAGGGCAGAACCTACCAGCTACATTTTTCAGAGAAGCGATATAATTCTATTATGAATGCTGTTTCCTAGATATCTGTACATTTTAACATGACATAAATTCTCTGTAAATTTGAACCTTCAAAGAACATTTTAAAGTGTAAAATAAAATAACAGTGTGGAGGTGAAATATTTATAGCTTGTCTTACAAGGTATAAAGGTCAGGAAGTGTGTAAAACATAAGAAATAAAAGAGATAGAACATTAGGCTTGACTCTTACAACCTTACATAACAAGCAGTGTCACATACAAGGATTTTCTCTTTGCCTCTCAATAACATATCCATCAATAAAAGAAATTAGCTTATCTGTTGGTAACTAGCTATTAATGTAGAAGGAAACATAAATGTGGCAATTGAATTTTTCTTTGAGGATCTGTGGGACACTCCTAACTTATCAGAGGCTGTAATATATGAGATTCACTTCTCATCAATAAAAGCAGAAAAACTTTTTTGTTTCTAAGTATGTAAACTGTAACAAATATTTTCACAGATAATGTTTGAATAATTCTCTATTTAAAATTATTATGTGCATCTGGTTTTAAATTTAATTTTGGTATTATTAATTATGCTATTATGCATATTGTATGTATTTATGTGTATGTATGTGCATGTGAGGAGGGCAGAGGCATTGAATCCTCCAGTTGCTGCTACTACAGTCAGGTGTGAGCACAGGGTTATGGATATTGAGAATAAAAATCTGGATAATTGCTACCAGCTCTCAATAGCTCAACTATCTCTCCAGTTCAATATCAGAATTCCTTTAGGAATAGTAATTTCAGTGTAATTTTATTACTTCTTATTGGACACATATATTGGCATAGATTTGGGGGAAAAGATTGTGATTCAAAAAAGGAATCAATATTGCCTATTAATATTATCTTAGTTGAGCCAGAAACCGAACTATGAATATAGAAGAGTCTCATTAGAGGTCATATTATTGCTATGTTTCTTTTCCTTTTTTAATAATGTCAGCATTTGGTTTTACTCTAGTCTCTTGTGATCAGAGATCTGAAAGCCTTTGGACATTTTTCTGGCTTGCTTCTTTGTTGCTGCAATTAATCTTGACAAAAAGCAACTTTGGAAGGAAATAATTTGTTTCCTTACACAGATTATAGACTATTATCATTGGTTTCATGACAGGAATTTGGAGGCAGAACTGAAGTAGAAGGTGCTCATTGGCTCACACTCCCTCACTTTCTTAGTTTATGTTTTCTGTATAAATCAATGCTACCTATTTTTGGGTGCAACCACCTGCCGGATCTGTGCCCTCTCATTTGGTGGTTTATCGAGAAAATACCCCACAAGCTCCTCAATGATATTCCTTCCTCCTAGCTTTCTTTAGTTTATGTCAACTTGCCAAAATTCATTCACAACCACCAGAGTTTCCATTTATTATAGAAACATAGTGTCCTAAATTATGATACCAACTATGAAACTTGCACAAGTGTCAGGAAAAGTAAATAGGAAACCAGTAAATTATATGCTTGACACTCCTGAATTTATAAACATTTTTAGTCAATGATGGATAGACCATTTCATTAGATGAATCATCAGAGTAGTTAAATGCAATCAAAAGAGTTTAAGAGCCTTCATAATTGCTGAAAATAATTACAATGTTTGCAATTGCTATCAGCTGGCCTTGCTTAGATTATTTTTCTTCTCAGTAGCAAAGAAGCAATTTGCTTCAATATTATTTATTTAGTGAACAAAAGTACCAAATTCCTAGAATATTTTTCTTTCAGAATCATGCTATCTGTGACCTATTATTGTATACAAAGTTTGCCTAGTCTCTAAGTATGAGTTATACACTTGTTGAGAAACACACACATAGTAGGATGAAGATTCAGATTTGTATTTTAGATTATGATTATTTGGTTACCAATTGGCTTAAATAGCACTTTTTATGCTTTGCTTTTTGTTCCACATTTCCCTTAACTTTAACTTGATTTTTATCTGGTATTGTGATTCCACATAAATTTTACACATATTTATCAGTTGTTGACATCCTGAGTGAGGTCACCCAGTCACAAAAAGACAAACATGGTATGTACTTACTCATATATGGATTTCAGACATAGAGCAAAGTTTTAAAAAGCTATAATCCATATCGACAGAGATGCCAGGAAACAAGGAAGACCTTAAGAGAGACATACATTGTCCCCCAAACAAGGGGAAAGGAACAAGATCTCTTAAGCTAATTGGGAGCATGGAGTAAGGGGAGACAGAGTTAGGAGAAAGAGAAGGGGAAGGGAGTAGGGGAAAGCAGGATATGAAGGAGCAGAAAGATTGAGTCAGGGATAGAATAGAGATGAGCAAGAAAAGAGATGCCATAATAGAGGGAGCCATTATAGGTTTAAAGAGAAATTTGGCACTAGGCAAATGTCCAGAGATCTACAATGTTGACCCCAGCTAACAATCAAAGCAATAGTGGAGAGATTACTTTAAATGCCCTTCACTGATAATGAGATTGATGATTACCTTATATGCCATCCTAGAGCCTCATACAGTATTTGGTGAAAGCAAAGGAAGACAGCCATAGCTAAACACTCAGCTAAACTCATGGAATACAGTTTCAGAGAGGGAGGAATGATGAGCATAGAGGTCATGACCAGAGTGGAGAAACCTATAGAAACAGCTGACCTGAACAAGGAGGAGCTCATGGACCCCAGACTGATAGATGTGAAACCAGCATAAAACTGATACAGACCCCCTGAATGTAGGTGTCAGTTAGGAGGCTTGGACAATCTATGGATCCCCTGGGAGTGGATCCATATTTATCCATAGTATAAGAATGAACTTTGGAGCTCATTCCATATAGAGGGACACTTTTGCAGTCTAGACACATGGGAGAGGGCCTAGACCATACTCTGTATGGTATGACAGACTTTGGGGATCCTCCATCAAAGGCCTTATCCTCCCTGGTGAGCAAAAATGGGATGGGATAGCGGGGGACAAGGGAGTAGGTGAGGGAGAAGGAACTGGGATTGACATGTAAAACAAGCTTGTTTCTAATTTTAATAAATATAAAAGAGATTTTATTATGTGGATTTCTCATTTAGTCTCTACTTTAAAATACTTAGAATTCTAAAGATAAATTAAATATCTGAAGCTTTTCTAGCCCATCTCCTGTATTTATCAGTTCATCTGTTATAGGTGGAAAAAGAAGAAATAGAATAAATAAAAGAAAAACTAAGAAAATACTATCAGTAGTTTTGCCATTTGTAATACCAAATACCAAATAAAAATGTTAGATGCCCTGCAATAGATGAATAACTAAAAATAGGATGTATTTATATAATAAAATATTATTTAGCTGTAAAGGAAAATGTAATTCACTTTCAGTGCAGAGATTCTAAATTGGAAGTCATGGAAGCCTACAGTAGGCAGGAGGAGATTTTAGGTGTCAGATGGGATGGAGGATTCCAGGAGAAAGTGGCCCAATGAATAAAGTAAACAACAGACACATGGACTAAGAGACTGAAGTGGCAAGCTCAGGACTAGAATGGGATTTACCATATCCTCTGCATATATGTTGTGGTTCTTAGCATGGTGCTTTTGTGGAATTCCTAACAGTGAGAGCGGATATGTCTCTGACTCTTACTTGCTTTGGGCCTCTTTTCATCCAATTGAGTGATGTCCAGCCTTGATTTGAAAACTTTTGCCTTGACTTATTATACCTTCCTATGTCATGACTGGTTGCTGTTTCTTGATGACCTTTTCCTTTCTGAAGGAAAACAGAGTAGGAGAATATCTAAATGAGAGAGAAAGGAGGGGGAGTTTCAAGGAGTGTATGCGTGGGAGGAATGGAACTATATTTCATATGTGTTATACAAGAGAAAAATCTATTTTAAATGAAAAAGGAAAATAAAATTATGAAAAACATTTATATATAATGTAACTATCAACACTCAGTCTGACTGAGGTAGCTAAAACCCCAAATTTCTATTATTTGAGGAAGTTTATGTTGAATTTTTAGAAATGAATGTTTCATTTGTGATTCCTACACATGGCAAGAAATTACTCAGGATCCATAGTGGGTATGTAGGCTTTCAAGGATAGGAAGATTTTATACAAGTATATGAAATGGTAATCCATAACGAAGAAGGAAGCATTAAACAAGATGGCATATCGAGAGTAGTGTAGACAAGGAAATATGGGAAGAGATAACTAATACTAAAGAACATTGGAAAAGTGTTATTGATGAATTTTCATGAAATATGTTTTATTTAAAAGTGTGTGTGTGTGTGTGTGTATGCACACATTTTAAATGGAATTGCTTGCAACTGGGCAATAGTTACCTTACTAAAAAATAATCTCAATGTCAGGAATGGTGTAGGTCTATTAGCTTTGCTGGCAACTGAGATGCCATATCCTTCACCCTACTCCTAAAATGTGACCTATTATCACTATTTTTTTATTACAAATACATGGTTAAGATCCTATTGTTGAAGACATCCCATACTTGATTCATAAAAAAGGAAGAAATCTAGATCATGTATGCTGAAAAATTTACTCCTACCTGCCAGATTTCATATTATATTGCTGGAAGATGTTGTGCATCATAAGACAAGAAAATGATCATTAATTTTATAAAATTTGGAGTCTGTGGTTTACAATAATTACCTTCCTGGCAAGATGTATCCACTTTTTAAATAGTATCAGAAATTTTGTAGAAGTAATGAAAAAATTATTGAATGAAGACTCTCGACACAATGTGAAATTCATATCTGGCGGAGTTATTAGGCTCAAAAACTAGGCTGGCATGGAACTCACAGAGAAGTGACTGCCTCTGCCCTAGTGCTGGGTTTACAGGTGTACACGATCATCATTTGGATGAGTTTTCCCATTTAATTAACACAGCTGTATCACAACCCTTTTTTTTTCCAGTGGCCACGATGAGACAGAATTACTGATAGAGCCTTGTGCAATGGAGGATTTCAATGAAATACATTTTTTGCTGTTGTTTCTTTTATTTCTTTTTCATTTGTTTCTTTGTACACAACAGACCAAGTGCATATATGGGTTCAAAGGAATTGTTACGGCATACATATGACCTATAAAGGTTCAATCCACACAAAATCTACTATAGGTGCTGGGGACAGAGACATAAATAGCTAAAGAACTATAGGTGATTAATAACTGCTGGGGGAGGGAGAGTAAGTGTCTGTTAATCATGTAGGTCCTATTAGGCTTAACATGGCCCACTTAATTGCAGCACATCCAAAAGTATATAGCCATCATTAATCAAATTTAATTCACTTATAAAATTAATAAGGACACAAATTTAGGAGTTGATAAAAAGGGACATAGATTTGGGTGAAAATGGGATCATGAAAAATTTTGGTCAATTTTGATATATGACAGTCTCAGAAAATAAATGAAAAATGTTCAAAGTGTATACAATAATTGTCTTTTCCTCTCATTGCTACCATCTGCTGATGCACAATAAAAGAATTCAGTACAATTTTAAAAATCTACAGATTAGCAAATTGTGTAATGGATATATAAATAAAATAGAGCAAGTAAAGTTCATCCCATGAAGCATGCCATTTCAGTCTTTCTCATGTACTGCAAAAACGCATCAAATGTACTCTTGTTTTTACCAAACTTTTAGTGACTAATATGTCATATTGTTGTTATTGAAGACATCAACTGATGGACAGTACTAAAGAACTGAAAAGAAGTAAATGAAGCAACTTTGAGCACCAGAAAGAACATTGGCTTGTGGATACTTGAGTTAATACATTCTTTTATAAACATTCAAAATTTCTGACTTTCAGCAACCATAATTTCATTTTTAAAGACACGTATGCTTCTGATATTTGTAGAAGCCTAAAGGGGAAATGCAAACACACTTGGAATACTGTGTAAGAGAGTTTACATTTCAACCTTTTCCATCTTTCCTTCTTTGTTTTAAATTAAACATTCTTTCTCCCTTCCCATTCCTCCTTCCAAACACTGTTATATCTCACACCCTTCTTTAAAGTTCCTGGCCTCTTTTTTATTAATTAATATTTATAATTGAAGGTGATCCCTCATACTTACTTTATTTTGTACTATGGAATCTGTTTGTAGCAATTAAGTAAGTTTTATAAAGGGATTCTCAGCCAGGAATGATGGTGGTGATGCAAGCCAGTAATTCCAGCACTCAGGAGGCATAGGCAGGTACATCTCTGTGATGCTGAGGCAGACTGGTCTACAGATTGAATTCTTCGACAATCTCCAAAAGCTACAGAAAAACTCTGTCTCAAAAAAATGATTGTCACTGAATATATAAATACATATAATGTTCTGTGTAGCCATTTTTCTTCTTTAATATGTTCATGGATTTTCTATGCATTTTAAAGTTTTTCCTTCTTTGTGAAGCAACCCAGATGTCATACTAATAAAATTAAAGTAAATATATATATATATATATGTGAGAAAGTTAAAAAACAAAAAAATATGTAAAACTTTTATGTAAACTATATTTGATTTAGGGCCAGAAATAATAGAGTACATAATGTTTTCTGAAATGTTATGATTTAGACCTTCAATCAAATGCACAGAACTTTGCATTAGTATATAAATATAGCATCTTGACAAAGTCTGTGCATATCTAAAAATTATCAGATTTAGTTTCAGAAACGAATAAATGTAATCCTCTAAGATGAGGAAAAATTTATATAGGTATTAATAACTTGAAAAATATACCAAGAAAGATGGAATGCTCAAAAGCTTCACTATTAAATTTATAATAATACTAATTATGCCGATAAAATAACAATTTATTAGCAATTTTTCAAAAGGGATACTCAACTAATTATTAGAATGCTTAAGTCACAAACTCTGGTAGTACTAATTTTATTTTGTTTCTCAATCAAAAAGCTCAAGTAATAAGCTCTCACTCATTTTGGAGCTAACATGAATTATTGTTGGAAATTAAAAGAGTATTAGAGAATTCTTGTTGTCTAAGACTAAAACTTCCACTAATACATTATACGAACATGCATTTAAATAATTTTCCTTCCTTATAAAACACATAAAATATAATAAAGAAAGAATTAAAAATAAGAGAAAAATTTTCTTAAAAGTAAAGATTAAAATGACCCTTTACATACTAATACAATCAAACATTCATATATACTTAAACATTTTTAATACTAACTTATCGGAAAATCACTGTATGTACCATACCTAATGTGGGGAAACTATAACTAGAAAATGGCATCAACTAATGATCTGCTATATAATTAATTGATTTTGTAGCATGAATTCTCATTATCTCCCTGCTATTCCTATACCAAGTAAGATTTTTTTCAAGACCCACTGAATGCCATGAATTTTGGGACTATATTTTCAATTGTACGAATGTACTAGATGAATAATGATTATCTTACCCTAAATTATAAATCTATATTATTTTTCAGAATATGAGTATCATAGAAAGTGGGAGGTAAGAATATAGACAGGGGATTTCTGTTTAAAGAATAGAACACATAGTGTAAGATGCAATGTGATATTGGATAGGAAGGATCCTATAGTCAGTGCTGGACAGCATTGGACATTGTAACCAATAAGAGATTTACAGTTAGAACCAGATTTTATGAGACTCCCTATTGCATGACAAGTGATAGTGACAGTCTCAAAACATTTCTCTAATACCCTGACTCAAATTTACACATGAAAATTGTGACTGAAACATATGATAAAGACTGTAGTGTCTAGTGTCTCTCAGACAATAAACTCCTTGTATAGGTCTTACTTTTCTTTAGGATGAAAAAATAAGAAATGTTTGGACATAGCACACTTAGTGTAGTACTTTCCTTCCATACACAAATTCCTGAGTACAGGACTCAGAAACATGTAATCTGTTCATTCAGGAGGTGCAGACAGGAGGATTAGGTGATCAAGTTCATCTTTAGCTTCATGGTAGTTTTTATGACACCCTTCGCATTTTGGGAGGCTGTCTCCAAAAACATACATTTAAAGCTACCATGTATTTATTATCCATTCATCAGTTGGTAAACATACTGTCTGTATCCTGTTACTGGCTAATATGAACATGATGCATATAAACATGACAAGCAAAAATCTCTGGAGCAAGATGTAGAGTTCAGGTCTAAGCTCAACGATCTTGCAATGCATTGATTTTAAAAGTTTGGGAAGAAAACAAACAAACAAACAAAAAACCCCACCAATTTCCATAGTGGCTATACCAGAATGAACTCTCAGCTCCATTGAGTAAGTTTGTGTTCTCTATGTACACTCCTCAGCCTAAACAGTCTCAATTCTTTTCATTTTGGCCATTCTGACTGGGGTAAGAAGGAGTATTAAATTGTGTTTCTCTTTGGATAAGGATTTTAAACATTTTAAGTGTTTTTCGAACCATTTTTCTTCTTTGAGAACAGTATTTTTCTACATCCCAATTTCACATAGGATTTTTTTTCTTTTTCTGAACCTACTATTTATATATTTGACCTTCTCACAGGTTCTTATATTTCCAGAATGTTTTGTCACAGCTGTTTATCATCATCTTTATTAATTATTTTAAGTTTTCTTGGACTGAAATATCCATTTTTTCTAGCTTGTTTTCAATACCTGTTATTTTTATGTATCACTTAGTTACACTTACTTGTGATCTTTTTGTTTGACTTCCTGAGATTTTTCTTTCACTTTTAATTTCAGTCTTTTTTTTAGTGATTATATTTCTTTGTTAAATTCTACTTACATATCTTGAGTTGCTTTCATGTATTCTTTCTCTTCCTGAGTCATTTTTTATTGTTCATATTTTTATTGTCATATATTGTTCATTGCACATGTTTGAATGTACCCAAAATTGCTATTTTGAAATCCTTACCTTGTACTTTAACTGAATTGTTTTTCTCAGGGCCTTTTATAATAGCGTAACTTACTTATAGCAGAGGCATAAGGTGTTGATTATTCATTTATGTGCTTTTGTGCTAAGATGAGGACATCTGAAGTGACAACCTTTGAAATGATTCTTTCTGTAGATATCTATTTTCCTTTTGTTGGTAGGGTGTTTTACTTTTTGGTAACTGTTGCATTCTGTTGGTCCTATTTAAGTGTTGTGGCCAGTGAGACTCAAACCCCCACCAGGTAGCCTGTCTGTGGGGACCCTGGTACATATTTGTTCTACAGGTCCATAGGGAATCACAAAGGAATTAAAATACGCTAGAAAGATAGTCTGAAAAGTGTACTGGATTAGAATTAGGGCGACCCTAAATCCTTATATGATGCAAGAGGCTGAGTCTCAAGCAGTTGGAGATGGACTGTGAGGAGAGGTTAAATTAGACAGAAAGCAGCAGAACTAAGTAATTCCATGTGAGGCGTAAATGCAGGAGGGGAGCAAAGATAAAATTGGCCCACCTAGTTTACAATCAAGTGCAGTGCCTGTTGAGTCTCTGGTACAGAGTATTTCTTTGGTCTAGAAGTGGATTCCCAAAGAAAGGAAAATGGACTCAAAGCAAATTCTTGTGACATGAAAAACAAAAGACCCAGAGGCTGCTTGGGGTTCAAACTTGAAGCTGAAAATCAGAAAAAACAGAACACCCAGCTACTAGTTCTTACCGCTAGCTCTGACTGAAAGGGCTGATACAAGCGTTTGTTCTTCACCAAGTCTCTAACTGCTGCCTTTCCTCAGTGTGTCTGGAAAATGAATCCTCTACTGAGACCTTGCTTTGGTCTTACATACTGGAAGAGGGATAAATTAGTCAGACCCTGTTTCTGTGCACCAGTAGGCACAGTCCCAAAAGGAATAAGGTAGTTTTGGAGAAGGGACTCAGATATATTAGCAGTGATGCACTTAAAGCTAAGTCTGGGGAGACAAGAATGGAGAGTTACTCTTCTATTGTTGTGCCAAAACACTGTGTCCAAGAACAATTGTAAAAGGAAGCATTTGACCAGTGGACCCAGGGAGACCAGGGGACCAGCTGTTCCAGCAGGACCAGGTAAAACAGGCCCTACATCTGGGCCTGTGTCCCAGTGCCTGGGGATTGCCTGGGAACTGCACAGATCTTCCAATCCAGTCAGGAGGCTAAGCACCCCAGATTCCTGGTCATGGGACCAGAACAAGGATGAGGAATAGAAGAATTACCAGATTATTGGACTTTCTAGCACCCACCAGAAGGGAACTCTGGTCCCCTAACCACCAAACTGGTAAGGGGCTCTTTCTGCACCCACCAGAAGAAGAGATGGGAAAGAAACAATACAAAAACACACTCAGCAACAGAAAAACAAATATGACACTGCCAGATCCTAGATACTTCACACAAGCAAGACTCCAACATTCCAATGCAAATGAAGCAGAAGAAAATGACCTTAAAACCACCTTCATGAAGATGACAGAGGCCCTAAAAGAGGATATAAGAAAATCCCTCAAAGAAATGGATGAATAAACAAACCAAAAAAATGCAAGAAATGGAAGAAAAAAACAAACCAAAAAAGACAGGAAATGGAAAAAGAAACAAAGCAAAAAAATGCAAGAACTGGAAGAAAAAATAAACCAAAAAAATGCAAGAAATGGAAGAAAAAGCAAACCAAAAAATGCAAGAAATGGAAGAAAAGGCAAACCAAAAAATGCAAGTAATGGAAGATAAAACAAACCAAAAAATGCAAGAAATGGAAGAAAGAACAAACCAAAAAATTCATAAAATGCAACAAATGGATGAAAAGATAAACCGAAAATTGCAAGAAACAATCCAAACAGTGCAAGGGTTGAAAACTGAAATAGAGACAATAAAAAATCACAATCTGAAGAAAGGCTGGAAATAAAAAAGCTGTTCAAATGGTCAGATACTACCAATACAAGCATTACCAACATAATAAAAGAGATGGAAGAGAGAATCTCAGGTGTTGAAGATACACGAGGAGAAATGGATTCATCAACAAAAGAAAATATTAACTCCAACAGATCCTTAAAAAACCATCCAGGAAATATGAGACACCATGAAAGACCAAACGTAAGAATGATAGTTATAGAAGAAGGAGAAGAAATCCACCTCAAAGGAGCAAAAAACACATTCAACAAAATCATAGACGACAACTTTCCCAACCTTAAGAAAGACATGCCAATGAATGTACAAGAAGCTTACAGAACACAGAAAAGAGTGGATCACAAAAAAAAAATTCCCTCGCCACATAATAATCAAGACCCTAAATATACAGATTAAGAAAGACTATTAAGAACAGCTAAGGAAAAAGGCCAAATAAGATAAAAAGGTAAACCTATCAGAATTACACCTGACTTCTCCATGGAAGCACTGAAAGCCAGAAGGTCCTGGATCGATATTCTACTAACACTAATACCATGGATGTCAGCCCAGACTACTATACCCGGCAAAGCTCTCAATCACTATAGATGGAGAAAACAAGATATTCCATGACAAAATTAGATTCAAGAAATATATATCCACTAACCCAGCCCTACAGAAAGTTTTAGAAGGAAAATTCCAAACCAAGGAAGTTAACTACAACCAGAAAAATATAGGCATTAGAGAATCCGTCTCTACTAACACCCAAAAGAACAAAGGGGTGAAATTCCACACACATAACTCCACCACCAACAACCATTCTAAATCGAAGAAGAATGAGGAATCAATGGTCATTAATATCCCTCAACATTAATGGCATTTACTCACCCATAAAATGACAAAGGCTAGCAGAATGGATTCGAAGACAGAACCCATCCTTCTGCTGCATACAAGAAACATACCTCACCCTCAAAGACAGACATTACCTCAGAGTTAAAGGTTGAGAAAACAATTTTCCAAGCAAATGGACCCAAGAAACAAGCAATCCTAATATCTAACAAATTAGACTTTAAAATAAAATCAATCATAAGGGATGAAGGAGGTCATTACATACTCATCACAGGTAAAATCCACCAAGATGAGGTGTCTATCCTGAACATCTATGCCCCAAATACAAAGGCATCTGCATTTGTAAAAGAAACATTACTAAAACTTAAATCACATATAAAGCCCCACACACTTATAGTGGGAGATTTCAACAAACCACTTTCACCACTAGACAGGAATAACAGACATAAACTCAGCAAAGAAGCAAAAGGTCTAATAGAAGTAATGACCCAACTGGGATTAACAGACATCTATACAACATTTCATCCACATAAAAAAGAATAAACCTTCTTCTCACCACCACATGGAACCTGGTCAAAAATCGACCACATACTTGGCAACATATCAAACCTCAGCAGCTTCAAAAAATTGGAATAACTTCATGCATCTTATAAGACCACTGTGCTTTAAAATTAGAATTCAACAACAACACAATTGCAGAAGACCTACAAACTCATGGAAATTGAATAATGCACAACTGCACCAATCCTGGGTCAAAGAAGAAATAAAAAGAAATTAAAGACTTCCTAGAATTCAATGAGAATGAAGACACAACATACCCAAACTTATGGGACACTTTGAAAGCAGTGCTACGAGGGAAGTTCATAGCACTAAGTGGCCACATGAAGAAACTGGAGAATAGTTACACTAGAGAATTAACAGCACAACTGAAAGCTCTAGAACACAGGGAAGCAAACTCCCCCAAGAGAAGTAGATGCGAGGAAATAATCAAATTGAGGGCTGAAATCAATAAAGTAGAAACTAGGAAAATAATACAAAGAATCAATGCAACGAAGAGATGGTTTTTTGAGTAAATCAAAAAGATAGACAAACCTTTGTCCAAACTTACCAAAGAGCAGAGTATGAACATGCATATTAACAAAATCAGAAATGAAAAGGGGGACATGACAACGGAATCCGAAGAAATTCAGAGAATCATCAGGTCATACTTTGAAAACCTGTTCTCCGCAAAATTCGAAAAATTAAAGGAAATGGACGATATCCTGGATAGGTATCACTTGCCAAAATTAAATCAAGAACAGATAAGCAATTTAAATAGACCTATAACCCCTATGGATATAGAAGCAGTCATCAAAAGACTCCCAACCAAAAAAAGCCCAGGTCCAGATGGCTTTAGTGCAGAATTCTACCAGAACAGATTATACCAATTCTTCTCAAATTATTTTACGCAATAGAAGCAGAAGAGTCTTTGACAAAATCTTTCTATGAGGCTTCAATAACATTGATCCCCAAGCCACACAAAGACACAACTAAGAAAGAGAACTTCAGATCAATATCCCTCATGAACATTGATGCAAAAATACTCAATAAAATACTGGCAAATTGGATCCAAGAACACATCAAAACAATCATTCACCACGATCAAGTAGGTTTCATCCCAGTGATGCAGGGATGGTTCAACATAGAAAAATCCATCAATGTAATCCACCATATAAACAAGTTGAAAAACAAAAATCACATGATCATATCACTAGATGCTGAAAAAGACTTTGAAAAAATCTAACACCCCTTCATGATAAAGGTCTTGGAGTGATCTGGGATAACAGCAACATACTTAAACATAATAAAAATTATATACAGTAAACCAACAGCCAACATCAAACTAAATGGACAGAAACTCAATACAATTCCTCTAAAATCAGGAACAAGACAAGGCTGTCCACTGTCTCCATACCTTTTCAACATTGTATTTGAAGTTCTAGCCATTGCCATATGACAACAAAATGGGATCAAGGGGATACAAATTGGGAAGGAAGAGGTTAAACTTTCACTATTTGCAGATGATATGATAGTTTACATAAATGACCCAAAGAACTCTACCAGGGAACTCTTACAGCTGATTAAAACCTTCAGCAAAATGGCAGGCTACAAGATCTACTCAAGAAAATCAGTTGCCCTACTATACACAGATGATAAAAGGGCTGAGAAAGAAATCAGAGAAACATCACCCTTTCAAATTGCCACAAACAATATAAAATACATTGGGATAGCACTAACCAAACCAGCAAAAGACCTGTTTCACAAGAATTTCATACTTTAAAGAGAGAAATTAAAGAAGCCCTCAGAAAATGGAAAGATCCCCCATGCTCTTGGATAGGTAGAATCATTGTAGTAAAAATGGCAATCCTGCCAAAAGCAATCTACAGATTCAATGCAATCCCCATTAAAATCCCAGCACAATTCTTCACAGACCTTGAAAAAACAATAATCAATTTTTTATGGAAAAACAAAAGACCCAGGATAACCAAAACAACCCTGTTCAGCCGGGCGGTTGTGGCGCACGCCTTTAATCCCAGCACTCAGGAGGCAGAGGCAGGAGGATTGCTGTGAGTTCGAGGCCAGGCTGGACCAAAAGCCTCCAAAACAATACAGAGACCCTGTCTCATAAAAACCAAAAAAAAAAAAAAAAGAAAAAGAAAAAACAACCCTGTTCAACATGGCAATGTCCGGAGGCATCACCATCCCTGAATTCAAGCTCTATAATAAAGCTATAGTACTTAAAACAGCTTGGTTTTGGCACAAAAATAGACAGGTAGACCAATGGAATCGAATTGAAAACCCGGATATTAACCCACATTCGTATGAACATCTGATCTTTGATAAAGAAGCTAAAAATATGCAATGGAATAAAGAAAGCATCTTCAACAAATGGTGCTGGCATAACTGGAGCCTGGCATGTAGAAGACTGCGGATCGATCCATGTCTCTCTGTGCACAAAACTTACGTCCAAATGGATCAAAGACCTCAACATAAATCCAGCCACACTGAACCTCTTAGAAGAGAACGTGGGTGGTACCCTTGAACGAATAGGTGCAGGTGACAGCTTCCTGAACATAACACCAGTAGCACAGACATTGAGATCCACAATTAAAAGATGGGAACTCCTGAAACTGAGAAGCTTCTGTAAGGCAAAGGACATGGCAATACTAAAAGGCAACCCACAGAATGGGGAAAAATATTCACTAACCCCACATCTGACAGAGGGTTGATCTCCAAAATTGACAAAGAACTCAAGAAGCAAGGCTCCAAATCACCAAAGGATCCAATTAAAACACGGCCTGCAGAACTAAATAGAGAATTTTCAATAGAGGAGTCTAAAATGGCTGAGAGACACTTGAGAAAGTGCTCAACATCCTTAGCCATCCGGAAATGCAAATCAAGACAACTCTTAGATACCATCTCACTCCTGTCAGAATGGCTAAAATCAAAAACACCAATGACAATTTATGCTGGAGAGGATGTGGTAAAAGGTGAACCCTGCAACTCCTCTATTAGGCATTATTCAAAAGCTGCCCATTCATACAACAAGGATGTCTGTTCCACTATGTTCATAGCAGCATTATTTTTAATAGCCAAAACTTGGAAGCAACCTAGATGCCCCTCTCCCGAAGAGTGGATAGAGAAAATGTGGTACATTTACACAATGGAGTACTATTCAGCAGAAAAAAAAGACAATGGAATCCTGAGATTTGAAGGCAAATGGATGACACTAGAAGAAACCATCCTGAGTGAGGTAACCCAGTCACAAAAAGAGAAATATGGCATGTATTCTCACATATATGGATTTTAGACATTGATCTGGGGAGTGCCACCCTACAATCCCATGGCCGGAGAGTCATAGAAACAGAACCTTCATTCAGTGTCTGATGGAGGCAGAGGCAGACTCCCACGACTAAGCACTGAGCTGAACTCAAGAAAGCCAGTAACAGAGAGGGAGGACTGATGACCAAAGGGAATAAGACTGGGCTGGTTTAACACCCAGAAATAGCTGACCTGACAAGGGTTAACTCTTGAATCCCAGGCTGATAACTGGGAATCTATCATGGGGCTGATCAAGACCCCCTGAATGGGGGTGTTAGTGAGGAGGCCTAGGCAATCTCTGGGGACTTTGGTAGTTGACCAGTATTTATTCCTTGCATATAAATGGACATTGGGTGCCCATCCCACAATGAGAGATGCTCTCTCACCCTGGACTCTTGTGGGAGATTCTAGGCCCTGTCCTGGATGAAATGACAGACTATGGATACCTGCATGGAAGAACTCACCCTCCCTGGGGAAAGCAGGGGGTATTGGTTGGGTGGTGGGTGGGTGTGGGAGGAGGGGAGGGAAAGGGAGAGGGGCATGGATTGACATGTGAAGAAACCTCGTTTCTAATTTGAAAATAAAGTTAAAAACAAAATTTTTAATATTAAAAAAGGAATAATTTAACCTGGAAGCTCAGGGTTCCTTATGATTTGACAGCTAATTACCATCATGTCCAGGAGAATGCCAATAGGCAGGCAGAAATGGTGCTAGAGAAATAGCTGAAAGAAGTAGCTATGTGCATGAAACAGACAGAACTAACTGGGAATCCCTTAGGACTTCAAAACCACGAAGTTTACTCCCAGTTAAACAACTCCTAAAAGAATGTTAAACTACATAATCCTTACCAAATAGTGCCATCAATAGGAGACCAAACATTTAAATATATGAGCCTATGGGTACCATTCTCATTAAAACCACCAGAGAGATAAACAACAGAGGTGATAAAAATGGCCTACAAGGAATGGTTTAATGGGGTCAAGGGGACAAGTAAGAGAGCTTGGATCCTCTCACACATATTTCTAATGTATCCACTGATACATACTAATAAATGTGTACATAATAAAAGTAAATAATATTTAAGATATGACAGCCCACATTTCAGACATTTATTCCTCTGTCTAGAAAATTGATTTTCCTGCTTTTGCCGAACATGCAAATCTACATATCTGGCCCTAACTTTATAACTCACTAATTATCAAACATGTTGGATAATGAGAATTTTAAAAGTTGAAATATTAGTACAGATAAATTGCAAGTGCCCTTCAGTGTGATTTAAAAGAAATAGAAGCAGGTATAAGGGTTTATGTGAGTTGTACCAATGAATTTTATGACAGGAAGGATTGTTAAGTCATGGGATAATTTCCCTGTGAGAGTCTTAGAAATTAAATTATTTCTTTTTCAGTCTGGTATAGGCAGGAATAAATATTTTGTGAAAGAGGGTCACTTAAATTACATTCAACTTAAAAATTAGTTGTGAATATATTAGTGCTATGGGTTAATTATTTAGCAAGAATAATAATGATGTGATTCCTTAAATAGAAACTGAAATATTTTACATTGTAGGTGAATTTATTTATCTTATTTTATAAAATAGCATAAAGTCCCAAAATATGTTTTTTGCTATTGAAAACAGACAAAATTAAATCTCAGCAAAATTTAATGTTTAATTGGTAAACATGTTTTTATTAATAGCTCATTGCTAGCTATCTGTATTCTGCTAATTCTAGAAATGTAGTCACAACTGATAATAACACCACACTTAAGTGTCTGTTTTCAGTGTTTTTGTTGATCTCCTATCTCAAATTCTGAACAATGTTTTTTTTTTAATTTAGTGTGATTCATAATCAGGACATGTAACAATTTTGTGCCACCAGAGCAAAGAGTGTGGATGAAACCCTGCGAAAGAGAAAACAGGGAGAGAAATTGGGGTTTGCTATTGCTCTTTATTGTGCATTCATGGAATTCTTTCTGATTGTGCAGTAATTCACTGAGAGCTAAAATAAACCCAGCCACAAACCATGCACAAATCAACAACATCTAGCATGACAGTTAAACACAATGAGGAACCAGTTTTTCATTGATCGTTATAAAACTTTTCTCCACTCTGGAGATAAGTTACAAAGTAATGTCCCTATCAGAGACCATGTTTGATGGTCTTATATTCCCTTGGGAAAAACTCAGAAGGTACTACAAACTGTCACAGAACGTAAGAGGTAGCTTTTACACAAAATGAATGGAATAATTAATTTCACAATGTAGGAAGTTGATACTCTAGGCACAAATGAATAGGATCCCGTGGCTTTCCATGTGTGGAAAGGTGAAGAGATCAGTTAATTTCATCAATACTTTTACAGCAATATTATGACTTAATGCCAGCCTTCATGCTTCATTAATAACCTAGCATGACATTCTGCAGAGGGAGAAGCAATTTAATTACTACAACTTCACAAGCAGAAACGGTATTACTAAATATTAGGTGTTAAATATTTAGGAAAATGGCTAATATGTATTCTACCATAGTATGGGATGAAAGTGAAAAATTTTGTCTTATGAAATATATGAACAAAATAACTAGCACCATCAGGAATCCTCCCAATTGAACACTGTAAAATTCAAATAGAAAATCTAGGTTTTTGAAATTTAATAAAATCCTTAAATAATTTTAAGTGCATTAAAGATGATGTTTTTATTTTTTGTCAATACTAGTTATTTTCATTAGAGAAATTAAATAAGTTCTCAAAGTCCTATGAGCATGTTCCTATTGCTTTACAATACTTAATTTTACATATAAGAGAAACGCAGCTAAGAGCATTTAAGGCAACGTCAAATTTACTCATGACTCAAAAATGTTACATTTGTGAATCTTTGGTTATAATCTTAGCAACTATAACCAAGCCACTTTGATAAAAGTTTTAATGCTTCTTTTAATTGAAACCATTTATCATCACAGCATTTTATTACAACTAGAAAGCCCAGTGTTGGATATTTAGTATGTGCTAAATACATTGTCTTATGGATTACCTGGATCTTCACCCATATATCATTATTATATGTCATGTGCTATATAGTTAAACACATTTTATTCAGCTGAATACTGTCAAGTTTACATTTAAACTTCCACTTTCAAAATTCAGGCAATAAATAATTTTGTCTATCTCCACAAATATTTGGCTTGTTTTTAAAATTTGAGTTGTAAATACATATGAAGGCATTGACAATAATTACAGTCTTTAACCTTTATCCTCTTCATGACAACATGCTTTATGGCTTCCTCACCTAGTAAATGCTACAAAACAGTGAGAGTCATAAAAAATTAAATTTACATTAGGAAGAACATAAATTACCAGGAAATGATGCCTCCTATTTTCCCACAATGAATGAGCAGTAAATTCATACAGGGAATTAGTTTCATTTATGTTGATTCACGTTTTCAGCCTACATTTAGAATACATAATACTTTAAAAAATATCTACAAAGAGGAGGAGGGGAGAAAAAAAGGCTTCTAAAAATGTGATAAAATGTGTTTAACCGCTGGGCGGTGGTGGCGCACGCCTTTAATCCCAGCACTAGGGAGGCAGAGGCAGGTGGATCTCTGTGAGTTCGAGGCCGGGCTGGACTGATAGCCTCCAAAACAATACAGAGAAACCCTGTCTCGTAAAAACCAAATAAATAAATAAATAAATATGTTTAACCTCTCCCTTCTTTAAAGAAAAATATTAGGTACATTTAATAACACTTGGGAAGTGAAAATTTCAATCTTCTCTCTCATTTCAACATTTTTGTGTAAAGTTATTTCTTGGTTAAACTATTATTCCTTATTCTGTGGATATGGTTTTGGTGTTTAGAATTTTAATTGTGTTTTCCAAAAACTTTTACCTGTGAAACTAGGTTATTATTTCTCTGAAAAAAATGGAGGAAAAAGGTTTCCAGGAAGTTAAGAAGATAGATATAGATAAATGCATATGATCAATTGTTTTAGTTTATCCTTCACATCTATTTAATAGCATTTAAAACTAAATTACATAGAGTTTGTGGATAACCTGGTTTGAATTAATTGGTCTCGTGTTGAGGTTCTTGTAATTGATTTATAGAAAGAAAAATAACATTCATGACTAAAAGTTATTTAAGATATTATCTGTAAAGTGGGAATATCCCTAGGTCAAACTCAAATTGGATGAGATTAGTACACAATGTAGATATTTCTTCTAATTTTAAAATAATCTTAACATTCAACTAATCTGAATTTTCCAAAAATACATGTTATTAGTGTTGTGTGTCTAGACATTTCTTTTATTCCTGTGAGAGAAGACATATTTCAACAACTTTTATCCTAATTAGAATTTATATGTCTCATGTTCCCTTTTAATAATGAGTATTTCATTTAGTATAGCTCATATAATTAAGATAGGAAAACAGTAGTGGAGTGTTAGAGAAATAATTCAAATTTAACATAATTTAAATCATGTTGAGGTGTAACAAATAATCAAGTATTACTCCTTTATCAGATTGTTAATACAAAGTATTTGGTAATTAACAAGAAAAGAGAAAGCGGTTTTAAAATCCACTGGTGCTTAAGCTAGAATAGTTCAATACACATTGCTTCATGTAAACTTTCCTTATTTGTTCTTGTCAGTTGTCTCTTAACTCAGTATTAACATCACAGATATTTTTGGACTATATCATAAATGTGTCTATATCATATATTGCATTAAATTCTGAAACTAAAATGGAAAATAATAAATGTGGGTGTAATATTTTAAACCAAATAATTAATTTTTATTTGAACTATTATTAATGCTTCTAAGCAGGCAATGTATAATTTTCACGTAATGAAGATACTTTTGAGGACTTTCAATTTAGCAATGCAAATAAAGATGTATTTCATAAATAATAGAAATTATTTTTTTAATTTGAGATTACTAACAATATAGAACTTAAAGTTAGACATTTGTTTTGCTGTTACTTTCCTGAAAACATAAATTACTGAAAATTGTCTTTTGCAGGTTAGGAACATATCTTAAGGAATAAAATCCTTTTTAAAAGGATGAGATATTCCTGAGATAAATTTTCAGAACAGAAATAAAATACTGGGCTGAAGTGTGTGGTAGAATATTCTTGCAATTCCAGCACTAGGTCAACAGAGACAGGTGGGTCCCTGGAGCTTGTTAGCCAGACAGACCCGGCTGGTTAAGTGAGTCGCAGACCAGTATGAGACTTTTGCTTTTCATTGGTACAGTTCATTCTTCTTGAGCTGTAAGCATTATTATCCAGATAGTTCTTTATGGGGATGAAGGATAGCAGAAATAATTCTACAGTGCCCAACTGTACAGCCAGTATGTACCATGACCATTCTCTGAAAAATTAAAATTACTCATTATATAATATTGATAGCACACAACATGAGTATGGAATTAGAGTTTAGTTCAGGAGTTCATGAAGGCTACTCCATTGTCTTGTCTCTTTTCCAACATGTCTCTTCTTATACACAAATTACATTCAATAATAAGTTCAAATTCAATAATATAGAACATTTCTAATATGTAAAAATGTTCAATTATGTTACCAATTAGACTCCAGTTTATATTCTTAGAAATGTCTAATTTTATTTTAGTCTAATGTCATTGCTTGTATGTATTCATTCCTATCTACACTATTAGTGGGTAGAAATCAAAAGTTATTTTGTTTTCATTTTCATTCTTGTATCTCTACTTATTCTAACCATAATTGATGTTGTCATAGTTGTGATCTATGTAGTAAGTATACTGAATACCTCATCTGGAACTAGCTATACTAAGAGATACTTTAAGTGTTATACAGAAATTTTAATTTCAAAGTCTTATTACTGAAAAAGATGATCATATATATATGATATTGATAAGGTTTAAATGGTTATATTTGTTTATGTAGTAGCAAATATGATAAAAATATTTTCTTTAACTTATTTGATGTCACTCATGGTTACTAAAACTAATTTAGACAGACAGCTTACATTGAATTTCTGGTGGGCGATGTTTACCAAGTATTAAGTAAATGTTAAAGAGCTCTTGAGTTGAATGTCAAATATTAGGATAATATGTGTTCATACAGCAAGGATATGTGTTCCACTATGTTCATACCAGCATTATTTGTAATATCCAGAACTTGTAAGCAACCTAGATGCCCCTCACCCGAAGAATAGATAGAGAAAATGTGGCACATTTACACAATGGAATCCTGAAATTTGCAGGCAAATGGATGGCAATAGAAGAACCCATCCTGAGTGAGGTAACCCAGTCACAAAAACAGAACCATGGCATGTACTCTCTTATATATGGATTTTAGACATAGATCTGGGGAGTGCCAGCCTACAGTCCCATGGCCAGAGGGTCTGGGAAACAGAACCTTCATTCAGTGGCTGATGGAAGAAGAGGCAGACTCCCACGACTAAGCACTGAGCTGAACTCAAGAAAGCCAGTAACAGAGAGGGAGGACTGATGACCAAAGGGAATAAGACTGGGCTGGTTTAACCCCCAGAAACATCTGACCTGACAAGGGTTAGCTCTTGAATCCCAAACTGATGCCTGGGAACCCAGCATGGGACTCATCAAGACCACTTGAATGTGGGTGTCAGTGAGGAGGCCTGGGTAATCTATTGGGCCTTGGGGAGTAGATAAGTATTTATTCCGGTTATACAAATGGACTTTGGGCTCCCATCCAACAATGAAAGATGCACTCTCACCCTGGACTCTTGGGGAAGGGTCTAGACCCTGCCCTGGATGAAATGACAGACTATGGATACCCCCATGGAGGGCCTCACCCTCCCTGGGGAAATGAGGGGATATTGGAGGGGTTGGTGGGAGGATGTGGGAAGAAGGGAGGGAAAGGGAGAGGGACCTGGAATTTACATGTGAAGCAACCTTGTTTCTAATTTAAATTTAAATTTAAAAATAAAATTAAAAAGAGCTCTTGAGTTGAATGTCAAATATTAGAAAAATATTTGTTTTGACTTTTAATTTTATTTATAGTTTGTTTATATTGTAACCTTTTAAAAGTTTAATAAGTACAAGTTAGTTTCAGAACATAAACATGTTTATGACTTTTAAATTAATATACACACAGTGTCTTATAGCAATATGGTAATTTATGATGATAATATGTTCTTATTATAGCTTCTTCTTGCAATGCCCTTCCACAAAATTTAAAAGTTTATTTAGTATATAAATAACCATCTTCCTATTTGGTCTAACTACAGTGAGTAAACATAATTCTACAATAGAAGTTTACTAGATCTAGCATTAAAATTAGTGGAAGTCTAACTTGTAAAGGAGATTTGGGAGTTACCATATTTTTTCTCAATCTGCTCATTTTCTCTTCAAATGCACATTGATTCTAGTATTTCTACAAAGTGCTGTTTCTCTAAGAGTTGATGACATCTACAAATATACCTAGTCTTTTCATCTCTGTCTGTCTTTCATTTTCAACTATGATGTGTGTGTACATGTTCATGCATTTGAGTATAAATTTAAAGATTTTTCATACAAATACATTATTATATATATATATGTAAGATGACAAATGCGTGGAGACAAACTTTGTGTCTTTGTTTTCATCTTCTACCATCTTGTTTGAGACACTGTCTTTGTTATTCACCAAACAATACAGGGTTTCTCTGTATTGTTTTCGAAGCTGTCGGACCAGCCTGGCCTCGAACTAACAGAGATCCACCTGCCTCTGCCTCCCGAGTGCTGGGCTTAAAGGCATGCACCACCACCACCTGGCATTATTTACCATTTTGTATTCCAGCCCAAATGTTTCTACTTTCCAATTTCCCAAAGGATTCCTTTGATTTTTAATGCTTGCCCCCACACCTGACTTACATTGAATTCTGGAGATTTTAACTCAGGTTTTTGTGTTTGTGGGTAAGTATCCAACCCACCTAGGACCCTCCTCACACTCTAAAGTTCAAGTTTTATTCAACAATTCTGGTGGCATATTAGAGAACAGTTGAAAATTATGATCAAGCCGAAGAAATGGGGTGGGTGAAAACCCTTTAGATTATTGCATGAGAATACTAGTTGGATTATGGAGAAAAAAATAACTAGTCAAAACAAAACTGTGCTTGTTATGTTTGGAATCTGTAGCCTCAAATACACATCTTTTGTATCTCATTTTATAGGAATCATGAGAATTAGGATGTTTTGTTGTGATTCCAGAAAATACATTCAATATGTTGTGTGTGTGTGTGTGTGTGATATAATTTTGGCCAATCAGAATAGCAATCTCCCAAACAATTCTCTCTGCCAATGGACAGAACTTTAAATAGATCACACTGAATGAAAAAATAATTGGAAATAGGAACTGAATCGGTTTGCCTTAAAATAGAAATATCGTTGTGGACTATGTTAGTGGCATCAGTGTATTTCAGGGAAGATGGAAGAAGCATGTATGATAGATTACATGTTTGCACTTTCATCATTGAAGATGGAAAAAGGAGGTCATGAATCCCCCCATAATGGTAGTAGCATTTGGATACTTATAAATAAAGAAAATAGTTTTCCTAGCATGCCAGAAATAATACTTCAGTTTTATTTATGCCTAGGCTTTAGTCACACGTCAGGTAACCATAGAATAGTTATCTTCATGGAATATTGTCTTTGTGTTTCTTAAGCCAATACCTTGCGGTCATTTACTACAACATTGGCGGAAAGCAGACACATAAATTAAAATAAATTAATTTTTCTGTATACTCATGCAAAGTCTGGGATTAATCTCAAAATATTGGACTGGGGGAAGGTAAAGAAGATAGACTGAGGATTGAATATCTTTTGTAAACCTTGTTTTTCACTATGTTTAGGTTATACAAGAAAATGAGTGTGTTTCTGCAGTACATTATACATGCTGCAGAATGTAAGATTGTGAAAAATGAACACAATGTGAACTAAAGAAATTCAAATTTTGTGCATTTTTTCTCTACTCAGCTTCTCTTTGGAGATGGTAAGTTTTCATAAACATTTCAGAGAAATTTAGAACAAAACATAATTGACAAATATTTTTAGAGAAAAATTCCATAATTTAGAATTTTACAGAAAAATATCACTAGTAAACTACTTAAATATTCTTGTATTATGTAATTAACATACTTAGAGTAGGAATTCACCACAATCACTGTGGCAAAGAGTTTCAAAGTATAAATATTTCATGTATGAACAATTAGACTGTCCATTTGCAAACATGATCATGGTTTGTTTTTCCAAAATCCTCAAAAGTAAATTGAATTAAGAATCAAAAAGTCTCTAATTAGAAATAAAATTCATAAAGTTTCTAGCTTGTTATAACTACACATAGAAGTATGCCAAACATTGTAAATCTAATATTCCCTATTTCCAATTCTTGCAGCTCGCAGTCATCATTTTCTTGTATTATTAGAGATGTGTACATGTATAAAATCCTTTGTGTACTTCCGGGCATTGATAGCAAAATTTCCTTTGATGATTCCAAAGACATCATAATAAGTTGTTGATGTTAAGATTTTGTTAACCCTAAGATGATGTACATATGTGCTATATTTTTAAACATAGTAAAATACACATACATCTTAATTGAAGTTTTGATTGTAAAGAAAACTTGATTATATACTGAGCTGTGGGGTGAGAATTTCATGTTTCAAACCTCTAAATTCTTTTATGATTCCTAATTGTTCATTATTCTCGGTGGAAATTCCTTAATTTTTAATATTTTCCTATAGCTTAAGAATCTAATATATTAAGCAAATCCACACACGGTTGGGTATTTATGATAGAAGAGCATTAATAGGAAAAATTAGTGATATAATAACAAACCATTGTAAGAGCATGATGGAATAGCTGAGATAACTCAAAGGGGATGACCACAAAGATCTGATGCAATCTTTGTTCTGGGTAAGACAAAGGGAGAGTGAACCCCACAAATAAAAAACAGAGAGGGGTTGTGAATCATCTCCTTTACTCAGAACCTTGGTTGCAAAATGAATGAGCAGCACCTGCAGCTGAAGCTGTTTCTGTATGCTATAGCTGGAGAGTGAGAACAAGGGAAACCTTGCTGCTGATAAATGCAGAATATCCCTGTTAGTGTACTCTGTTTCTGTGTCTCCATCTTTGTCTCTCTCTCCCTCTTGAGTTTTTTTTTTTCTTTAGGGAATATCCCATTAAGTAAAGAAACATTTTTTTCTGGGGTTGGAGAGATGGCTTGACAGTGCTTATTACTTTTGAACTTTTATCAAGTGGTCCCCAAACATCTTTAACTCCTTTGGGCCATGTGATCTCTACTTTCATCCATATCTACACAGAGAACACATAGAATAACTCACATGTCTTGAAATAAATATAAATCTTTAAACAATTTTTTATATAAGAAACTTTTTGCATATTTAAACATCAAAAGTTAAACAGCACAATGATGCAGTTTGGATCTGGAATGTTTCCAAAGGCCAAAATATCAAAGAGTTGATCATCCACTTGGCAAGGCAAGTAATTGTAGGAATTCTCATACCTGGTGTCCACTGATTGTGAGATCTTGGAAGTTCTATCACTTTCTTTTTCATTTCTAGATATAAAGTTAAAACCTGTCTCTCTTTGCTGCTCCACCACTGTTTATAGGCACAAATCCAAAGAAACTGAACCAGTCCAGGCAATGAAGAAAGCTGTGAGAATCACAAATTGAAATGAAAATTCCTTGTCTCTATGTTGAGTTGCATAAGGATCATGCACAAAAAAAGATTGACAAACAGTCATACAAGGTTTCAGTTCCTCAGTTTTGTGATATTTCTATATTCCTTTCATTTGTCCCTAAAAGAGACAAACATTTAGTAATGTATAGATATGTTTAAATATGCATGACAATTATTAAAAACTAATGAATTTATGTGCTATGTTCAGATAAAATAATGGATTATTATTTTACCTATTTTCTATAGACTCCCTGTCTACCTGCTCTTCTCTTCCATCCACAGTATCTTCTGAATTTCTCTCCTTGTAGTACAGTCCACCTGGTCATATGTAATTTGACTTCACCTTGTGCTTTTACAGATAGCACAAAATACAAGAGTAAGATAATCCACATTCCTCATTATTTGGTAAGGATCAATATTTAGATATAAGCATGTAATCCAGCACTGCAAAGAAAATGGACAACTTCCTGGAAAGATATCACCTGACAAAATTAAATCAAGAACAGATAAGCAATTTAAATAGACCTATAACACCTATGGAAATAGAAGCTGTCATCAAAATTCTTCCAACCAAATAAAGTCCAGGACCAGATGGCTTCAGTGCAGAATTTTACCAGACATTCAACAAACAGCTTATACAAATTTTCCTCAAAGTATCCCATGCAATAGAAGCAGTAGGGTCTTTGTCAAATTCTTTTAATGAGGCTTCAATAAAATTGATACCCAAGCCACAAAAAGACACAACTAAGAAAAGAACTTGAAACCAATTTCCCTCATGAACATTGGTGCAAAAATACTCAATAAAATACTGGCAAATCGGATCCAAGAACACATCAGAAAACTCATCCACCATGATCAAGTAGGCTTCTTTCCAGGGATGCAGGGATGATTCAACATATGAAAATCTATCAATGTAATCTACCATATAAATAAGCTGAGAAAGAAAAATCACATGATCATCTCACTAGATGCTGAAAAAGCCTTTGACAAAATCCAACACCCCTTCCTGGTAAAGGTATTGGAGAGATCTGGGATAACAGGAACACACCTAAACACAATAAAAGCTATACACAGCAAACCAACAACCAGCATCAAACTAAATGGAATGAAACTCAATGTGATTCTGCTAAAATCAGTAACAAGACAGGACTGCCCACTCTCCCCATACCTCTTCAATATTGTACTCGAAGTTCTAGCTAGGGAAATAAGACAAAAAAAGGAGATCAAGGGGATAGAATTTAGAAAGGAAGAGGTAAAACTTTTACTATTTGCAGCTGATATGACAATTTACATAAGTGACCCAAAGAACTCTACCAGGGAAATCGTACAGCTGATTAACACCTTCAGCAAAGTGGCAGGATATAAGATCAACTCAAGAAAATTAGTAGCTCTACTATATACAGATGATAAGAGGACTGAGAAATAAATCAGAGATACATCACCCTTTACAATTGCCACACACAAGAAAAAAATACCTTGGGATAATGATAACCAAACAAGTGAAAGACCTGTATCGCAAGAACTTTGAGTCTTTAAAGAAAGAAATTAAAGAAGACACCAGAAAATGTAAAGATCTCCCATGCTATTGGATAGGTAGGATCAATGTAGTAAAAATGGCAATTCTGCCAAAAGTAATCTACAGACTCAGTGCAATCCCCATCAAAATTACAGCACAATTCTTCACAAATATTGAAAGAACAATTCTAAACTTTATATGGCAAATCAAAAGACCAAGGATAGCCAAGACAACCCTGCTCAACAAAGCAACATCTGGAGGCATCACCATTCCTGACTTCAAGCCCTATTGTAGAGCTGTAGTCCTGAAAACAGCTTGATATTGGCACAAAAATAGACAGGTAGACCAATGGAATAGAATTGAACACTCTGAGATTAATCCACAAACACATGAAGAGCTGATTTTCGACAAAGAAGCTAAAATTATACAATGGAATAAAGATAGCCTCTTCAACAAATGGTGCTGGCATATCTGGATATTGGCACTTAGAAGACTACAGATAGATCCATTTCTTTCGCCATGCACAAAACTTAAGTCCAAATGGACCAAAGACCTCAACATAAATCCAGCCACACTGAAACACTTAGAAGAGAAAGTGCGTGGTACCCTTGATCAAATTAGTACAGGAGACTGCTACCTGAACACAACACCAATAGCACAAACACTGAGATCAAAAATTAATAAATGGGACCTCCTGAAACTGAGTAGCTTCTGTAAGGCAAAGGACACAATCAGCAAGACAAAAGGCAACCCACAGATCGGGAAAAGATATTCACTAACCCCATATCTGACAGAGGGCTGGTCTCCAAAATTTAAAAGAATTCAAGAAGCTATTTTCTAAAACACCAAAAGACCCAGTTAAAAAGTGGGGAACTGAACTAAATAGAGAATTCTCAATAGAGAAACCTAAAATGGCTGAAAGACACTTGAGAAAGTACTCAACATCCTTAGCCATCAAGGAAATGCAAATTAAAACAACCCTGAGATATCATCTTACTCCAGTCACAAAAAAGACAAGCATGATATGTACTCACCCATATAAGGATTTTAGACATGGATCAGGTGAGTTTTTGCCTACAATCTCAGGGCCGGTGAGACTGGGAAACAGGGAGGTTTCCAAGACATATGAGTTATACCCAAGAGAAGTGGAAAGAGGCAAGATCTCCTGAGAATATTGGGAACATGGGTGGAGAGGAGAGGGAACCAGGAAAAAGAGAGGGGGATAAGAGGAGGGTAGAAGACATGGGGCAGCAGGAAGATTGAGTTGAGGTAAAAATAGAGGAGACCAGGATGAGAGATACCATAATAGTAGGAGTCATTTTATCTTTGAGGACAGAGCTGACACTAGTGAGATTTCTAGAGATCTACAATGATAACACCAACTGGAAAACTAAGTAATAGCGGAGAGACTACATTAATAGCCACTACCTGATGGGTAAGTTGATGACTACCTTATATAACATCCTAGAAGCTTCATCCAGTGACTGATGGAAGCAGAGACATATACTCACAGCTAAACACTGAACTGACCCCCTGGAACCCAATGACAGATATGGAGGAGTGATGAGCAAAGGGGTCAAGACTGTGCTGGTGAAACCCACAAAGACAGCTGACTGGAAAAGGGGGAGCTCTTGAAACCTAGATGGATTGCTAAGAAGCAAACAGGGGAATGATCCAGATTCCATGAATGTAGTGTAAGTGAGGAGGCCTCAGAAATCTCTGGGGCCTTGTGTAATAGGTTAGTGTTCACCATGGCATATGAATGAATTTGAGAGCCCACTCCACATGGAGGGTTTCTCTCTCAGCCTTGACACATAGGGAAGGACCTAGGTCATGCCCTGGATGAAATGACAGACTTTGGAGAACCCCCCAAGGAGGGCCTCACCTGGGTAATGATGTGGAGATTGGGCTGGAGGTCAGGGGGTTGGGCTGTTGGATTGAAAAGGAGGGATCTGGTATTGACATTTGAAGCATGCATGTTTCTAATTTAAATCAAAAACAAAAGAAACCAATAAAATCTACTAAGAATGAAAAAATATATTGAGAAAAATTAAAATAAGAGGGTCTAGGCCCTGCTCCAAATGATATGATATTCTTCCTTTGAAGATCCCCCATGGAAGGCCTCACCCTTCCTAGGGAGCAGAAAGGAGATGGGATGAGGGGACGGTGGGGGGTAGGGGAGGAGAGGAGGGAGGGTAACTGGGATTGACGTTTAAAACAAGTTTGTTTCTAATTTAAATAAAATTTAAATTAATAAAATTAAAAAAATGTTTCTAAGAGAATGATTTTTTTCAAACTTTTAACAACTAAAATGAAAAGCATAGGGGACTCAAAAATTAGAGACTTTGACTGCCATATTTACATTACATGATGCTGTTTTGTGAATCTGACATAAAAGCACAACTCGAACCAAATGGGAAGTAAGACTAAGACAAACACTTGTCCTAGATTCTGAGCTTCTAGTTTAAAACAGTATTTTTTTCAGCTTATACCAGTTTAGAATGAATTTTTCCTTGTACATGACTAACCCCCTCCCACCTCGATATATGCTTTGTGAAAGTCACTGGGTATTTGTACTTTGGATGCCATACTGAGAAACACACGATCTTGGATAAGCTAAAAAGAAAAAGGCTTTTATGCTATGATACATCTTTAGCCCTAATTAATGTCATCATAAATTTAATTATAGATTTACCTGAAATACCAGGAATACTGTCCAATATATAGTGAACTCCATGTAGATATTTTTAGAATAAAGGAACTTTTAGAAAATCAGAATTATGCTTTTTTGTAAAGTCAAAGAGATGTTTCCTCAAACCGGGATGAGGACTAAACTTATATCTGATGATTGGATTTTGTGCAAGAGAATGTTGATTTTTATATACTTTATAATAGCAACTAAATAACGCTGTCATCTGAATTTATTGATTTTAGGTACATCTAAACATTCTTATTGAGGAGAAATAAAATATGTTACTTAGTTTAATTGATTTCCCTTTTAGTCTTTTTGGAGTCTGAATTTAAAAGAGAACAGCACAATTTGAACAGAAATGTTCTACTTTGACAACTGATTAAAAGGTATTTATACCATGCCATTGTTCAGTACATTGAAACTAATTAATTGCATTCCACTTCATTATGATAAAGAACTTTTACTATCTTCTCAAATATATGTGGAGTACCATTAGTCCCCAGAGCATCTTGCTATTAATAGTTCACTTAGTACAATAGTCTTTCATCCATGACAGTCCAACAAAGGCTTTTCCACTTCATGTCATTGAGCTTTTGTTACCAGTGACATAGAAATGACTCCATCAAGCACATAGGAAGCATAATATGTATTCTGTCATCTTCTCTTTCTCTCCACTTTTAAGTATTAAGTTCTCTTGATGAAGTCAGTCTCATCATCCTCTCCCTTTTAATGTGAGTCACTACTCCCTTGGGGTGGAGTAAAATGGCCTTTTCACAAGGGTCTCCTAAGACCATTGGAAAACACAAATATTTAAATTACAACTCAACTATCTGAATTACAATCATGAAATAACAAAAATAATAATTTCAAGGTTGGAGGTTGCCAAAACATGTAGAATTATATTAAAGGGTTGAAGCATGAAGAATATAGAGGCCCAATGCCTTAAATTCACCTTTAATCCTATTTAATCATGTCTTAAAACAGTGGATATATAGATATCCTTCTTGAATTACAAATTGTCAGATTTCAAATGTTACAGACTTTTTCATTTGTGATTATGTTTTTTCATTTGGATATTATATTTATATAAGGATATGTTATAAGGATTTTATATATGAGATTTTTGGTTTAATACTAGTTAAGCTTGCCTTTTAAAGAATATAAATTCTGCTACTACCCCTCTATCTCAGTGTCTCTGACTTTGTCTCTGTCTCTCTGTTTCTCTGTCACTCTCTTTGTCTCTCTCTCTGTCATACACACCATATACAAGCAAATATGTATATTATTTTGAGATAAGTATAGATATACATAAGAGTGCAAAAATATTGCAGGTATTTTTCCATAGACATTCCAACTGTCTCTTGCCTATGTTAACTTCTGAAAGAAAGAGATTTTTTCAGAACTAAGAAATGAGACTTTGCTATGATATTTTAAAGTACAAAATATTATAATTTCATCAGAACTTTAGTTTTTCATTTTTAGTGCAAGAAACCCACGTTTATTTTGTGATAATATACTCTTTTTATGTGAAAAAAAATTTTACTTACTTGTGTATGATGTAGGCATGTGTATATTTTGTGTGTAGAAAAGCATATTCTTATAAAGGTCAAATAAAAGTCAAATAAATCCTATTGGAATCCACATTATGTTATAATTATTCTTAATTATTTTTGTGTGGGAATTTTTACACACTTGCATATGTTGATCAGACTCGCCTCCATTTCCTACCTTTCAGCACATCCAATACCACACATAAATTACCAAAAAAATTAAATTACCAAAAATAATTAAATTACCAAAAAAACCCACCTCAACAACAACAAAATTCCTGACTGTATTAGCTATTGCTTATATGTATTTGGATATAAGATCATATACTGGACTGGGCGGTGGTGGTGCACGCCTTTAATCCCAGCACACGGGAGGCAGAGGCAGGTGGATCTCTGTGAGTTCGAGACCAAGCCTGGTCTACTGAGCGAGTTCCAGGACAGGTTCCAAAACAATAGAGAGAAACTCTGTCTCGAAAAACCAAAAAAAAAAAAAAAAAAAAAGATCGTATACTGGAACTTAAATATCAACTCAGGAGCCACACCAAGAGAAAAATTGACTCCTTATTCCAGTCAGCAACATTGCCAATATCTCCTCTGTCGGAGGTGGGGCTTCATTAGTCTGTCCCCTGGTTATGATGGAACTTGTGCTTGTTTGTTCCTCTGCCTTTAGTCCAGAGGATTCCTGTGTGTGGCGTCCCTGTCATGTCCGACAAATACTGTTTTGCTTCACATGTCCACTACTTTTGTCTCTTACAATCTTTCTTCCCTGCTTCTGAGATGACCCTTGAGACTTGAATTAATTAAGTAACGATACAGATGTCACATCTGTAGCTTGGAGCCCTATAGATGATAAGGGAAAAGTAGATAAGCTTAAGCAGGAGAAGGTGGCCTCCTCTAATTGAGGCAGGAGGTTATATAACACTGGAGCATCAAGCAAAATTTCTGTGAGATGTATATGTGCCTGGTGATGAAGGCCTTTGTCAATACCTGGAACACGGTTTCTGAACAGTATGTATACTAAGTAAGAAGAGCTGAGCTTTCTTATCCTGTGCTAGAGGATCCTAGCTTATATAGGTAGATCTAATAGAGGAAGCCACGGTTCCCTGTAGGGAGCACATGATGTCCTGACTGAATAAATATTTATTTCCTGACATGGGCATGGCAATATCATAAGCCCCGTTGGTTCCTCCCCATAGGAGTAACAAAGTCTTCCTGGATAAGCCTCAGAGGAAGAGCAAAGTTTTCCCTGCTTCTAAGTGTGAATGCACACAGTGTGTGCAGAAAATGTCTTCTGCAGCTTTGTCCCACTGGAAGCACTTGGCCTGAAGACTGATCACCCATAGAGACTACCAATATTAGATACAGCTGTCTCCTGTTAACCTGAATATAGAAATAATATCCCTTCCTTCTGCTATCTTATTAATAACCCACCAGCTTATTTAACTGTGTCCAATAACACTAAGTCATTGGCAAACTTATATATTAAACATTCTAAGCTACTGGTCTGCTAAGGCTTTTCCATCAGAGAGCACAGTTCGTCCACTCCCCACTTTCCTGGATATGTGCATTTATGTTTCCTTCATTCTTTTCCTTCATCAGGAATCTGGGAAACAAGTCATTTAAAAACAGTAGCTTCCACTTGCTGTATGAAGCCTTGACATTAGTGCCCCACTTTACTGTATAGGACAGTGTTTTCACTGAACATGGAGCTCAGTGAATTGCCAGACTAGCTGCTAGTAGGACTTCTGGACCTTTTTTCTCTGCTACTGCCGATCTGGAATTCCAAGCTTGCCATGTTCAGTTTTTTATGTTGGAACTGAACATGTGAATTCAGATCTTCATGCTTAGGTAGAAGAGACTTTATAGGCTGAACCACCTTGCTAGCTATGTTTTTACTTTCATGATCAGGGAGTATTCTTGAGGAAATGTATTGCAGTTATGTGAACATTGTTTCTGGTTAAATTTGTCCCATCAAGCATAGAAAAATTCTATGTATAAAATTTGTATAGTAGAAGATATAAATTATATTTCTTTTATAGCCCTTTCCTTCTACCCACTATCTTTTGACTTCTTCTAATGAAAGTATATCAAATATGTATATAAACTTGGAGTCCATTGTCTTAATACACTTGGACAAATATAAATAGCTAATGGTAAGGTATGTCAGGATTTTATCTATTCCAATGTAGGGGTGTGATCTTTGGGATTAACACAGGTCTAGAATTAAAGCTTTCTTGAACAGGTGTCAGGCCTTGCAAGAGTTTTAAAATTATTAATTTAAGTAGACGGATGTCTTTATTATACTATGAGCACTTTTGCAGTTCTTCTTTTCTCATTTCTTTGATGCAAATATTTTCTTAGTTATTAATTCATGCTTCCTGGAAATGATTTATGTTGAACAATTTAAAAGTTGTTTATTCTTTGTCTAGAATTTATTCCAAATGTTAAATACACATACCTGGAGTGCAGGTTTTCTTTGGGAGTAGAATTTCTGAATACTTAAATAATTTCCTCAGGGGCATAAACATATGCATCCATTGCCTACATCTGTGCAGGGAAATTGAAGTTAATGTTAGTTAGCTAATGCAATCATCTATCATTGGAGTTTGTCTCTAAGGCCAATACCACTGATGCTACCTACAGATTTTACCATAGTATTTTCACTGTAAATCATACAGTTTTATAAAGCCAAAAATGCCAGCGCTACGGTTTCACAAACACTTAGTTTATTGCATATATGAAGCAGATCACTTCGTTTATTTCCACCAATGCTTGAGGACAGGTAGGTACCACTTTGATTAGCACTTTTAATATCCATTGCAATATTTATTATTCTATTGCCAATTCTTACAGCTCTCACAGTGCCACACTAACACTTATCCTACTCACTGGTAAGAAATACTGTAAATTCACCCCAAGTTATGCATTGTAAAATTGTCTTTATTCTCTCTTTGCCCAGTGCTACTGGGGTTATTCTCAATCCTCCAGTCACTGAGCACATATTACACTCTATATAGTCTGTAGTAGCCCCTCTTCCTTGTTCGTGACTCTTTCCCCTAGATTTCCCGCACCAGTAGTCTACAGTCATCCCACTCAAGCAAAGAGAAGTCAGAAAAAAAGAAGGTATCCCACAACATGGGCTCAGCAACTGTGGCATTGTGCGTAATCAAATGTGTGCTCTCTTTCCACCCATCCTGTCTTCCCTCAAGTATACTCTGTGTTTTCACAAGGACTCTTTCACTGAGTAAAGAACATGTAATTCTTTCTGTTTGTGATTTCCTTTTCTCATGTATTTTGTTCCTTGAATTATCCTTCTATTTACCAGCCCTTGAATATTCCTCCTCTCTCCTATTACACATGTTTTCTCATCATTTCATATATCTATTCATTTGAATATGCATTTATCTTGCAACAAATTTCCTAATTTATTCCTTCTATTTTCACTTTTCTTAAAAAAGTATCCAAGGAAAAGGCATCCTTACAATTTTATTATGAATCAAATATTATTATTTATTTATTCAGTTTTTAAGCTCTATTTAGAAAATTAACGTCTTAGGCCTTACTATACACATTATTTTATGGAAAAGAGATAGAAAGTTAGAAATGTGTTCAAAGACATATTTTGGAAATAAAATAAGTGAAAATCAGAAGCCTTTATCATTAACAAAATTTGTATTTTAGTTCGGTATGTCGGTTGGTTTGGCTTGTTTTTGTTGGGAGGTTTTTTTGTTGTCGATGCTGTTGTCATATGAGACAGGGACTCACTGTATTAGACACCCAGACACCAAAATACAATAAATATGAGTAGATCTGTTTTTATTATTTAAAACAATTAAAAGTCATATATACATACTATGTATACATAACTCTTCCATTCTCTCTCCAACACTTTCGATCCCCTCTCAGTTTCCCAAATTCACATCTTTAAAAAATTATTATAGCCAGGCAGTGGTGGCACATGCCTTTAATCCCAGCACTCAGGAGGAAGAGGCAGGCAGATCTCTGTGAGTTCGAGGCCGGGCTGGACTGATAGCCCCCGAAACAATACAGAGAAACCCTGTCTCGAAAAAACCAAAAAAAAAATATTATAATGACATGTGAGTAAATATATGAACATATGTATTTAGGAATGATCAGGTGATACTGAGAAGCAGTATTTAGTAATTTCATGTAGTTCTTCATCTAGGAATGAGTTGCCATGAGATTTTCCCCATCTGTGTTTTCATGTCAATGGGTATTTTCATTGTTAAAGTCTTGCTTAGACAGCCATAGTGATGAGATTTAATGGATATAGCTTCCACATTGTATTTAGAAAACACAACAGTCTAACAATCACCATCCTGGCTGTCTGGATCTTACAAGCTTCCTTAATGGATTGTGTTTAGATCATCACTTGGAGGTGGACATTCATAGTAAGAGGTTTTTTTTTTTAACCTTTACTTGTGGTTTTCCGTAATTATTTTTTCTGCGGAGAATCATAGTACTTAATTATGTTCATCCTTTTGATGCTTTCATATTAATTCTCAGTACTTAGTGTACCTAATCCTCAGAGAAGAGGTGTTGGGATAATGTCCAGTACAGTCCCCTTTTGTCCTCTGTGTCCAAAGTGCATGTGATGTTTTGCTTCAACTGCTTCAACTTTTAGCAGGCAATGAATGTTAAAAGCAATCCTTTATATTGACTGAAGAGTCTCTTGGACTTCCCTGACCAATAACTTGAAAGTGGTTTTCTAATGATTGCTCCTGAGGCTTTGATTAGACACAATATCATTATTAGGGATTACACTCTATGTGGCGTAACTTGGTTTAATACACACACACATACACACACACACACACACACACACAACTTTTGGTAAATATAAAACAGTATTATCTATGGATTTTTCAAATTACCTTAGTGTTTTATGCCTATTTTTTTCTCTTCTTCTTAAGGGGAGGAAGGAGGCCAGTCTATAGCACCTATGAGCATGTGACTATAAGACACAGATTCTGTAATTGGAAGTTCTCATTTCTATTGCTCTTATTGTCCTTCAAATCCATTAATCTTTTCCTATATCCCATGGCAGTATTCTGCTCTCTTCTAGACTGCAAGACTTTATGAATATTTTAAAATAAACAAATGCATCGCTATATTTGAGACAATCCAAAATAAGTTGCTGGATTGTCTTCCCCTACAGGTCCCCTGCCTCTTCAGTCACAAATAAATACATAATGACTTATATTAACTATTAAACTGTTGGCTAATGGCTAGGGCATCTTACTGCCTAGCTCTGTCTTAATTATTAACACATTTCTATTAATTTATGTATTTCCAAGTAGTCTTGACTTGCTGGAGAATGTCTGGACATGTTTCTCCTTTGGTGGCTATATATTATCCTCTCTGCATATCTTTTCCAGAATTCACCTTGTACCTTAATACTGCCTATCTTCCTGTGTCTATTGGCCAAACATTGTTTTATTCATCAACCAATAAGAGACATATAAACAGAAGAACATACCCCACCAAAAATATTTTCTCAACAAATAAGGAAGGCACTGTCATCTCTAAGCTGTCACTCTGATTTTCTTGTCCTTCAAGTGTTTGACATTTCTCATTTCTTTTTTTGGCAAAACAAAATTTTTATTTAATTTTTTTATTTTGCATACTAGCCTCAGTTACCCTCCCTCCTCTTCTCTCACTACCCCTAATTTCCCCATCCCTCCAACACTCCCTCTCCAAAGCGGCCAAGGCCACCCTTGGGGAGTCAGCAAGTCTGGTATACAAAGTTGAGGCAAGACCATATCTCAGCCTCACTGTACCAAGGCTAAGCAATATATTCCACCACAGGGAATGGACTGCAAATATCGGTTTTTGTACTCAGGATAAGTCCTGGACCCACTACACCTCCCTCCTACTGGCAACAGAGCAACCCACATAACTATCACCCACATTCAGAGAGCTAAGTTATGTGTCATGCAGAATCCCAAGCTGTGAGTTCAGAAAACATGAGCTCCCATTAGCTCTTGTCAGCTGTCTCTGTGGATTTCCCTATCCTGATCTTGAACTCTCCCTAGACTTACTCATATAATCCTTCCTCTTTTCAACTAAGCTCCAGGAGCTCAGCCCAGCCCTTGACTGTGGATCACTGCACCTGCTTCCATCAGTTGCTGGATGTAGGTTTTATGATGACAATTAGGATAGTCACTAATCTGATTATAGAGGAAGGCCAAGTCAGGCACCGTCTCCTCCATTATTTCTAGGAGTTCTAGCTGGGATCCTCAGAATTTACCTGGCATAAGGTTTCCTCCTTATTCTCATAATGGCTCCCTCTATGAAGATTTCTCTTTCATCCTTGGCTCCCTCTCCATCCTTTCCACAATTAGGCCATCTTGAGCACACATGTTCCCATCCCCCATCCATTCTCTTCTACTTTACTTCTCATTTTATAGAGGAGATATAAGGTATTTCCATTTCCTGGGTCATTTCACATGTGTCCCTCTTAGGGTCCTCCTCTTGACCTAACTTGTCCGGGAGTATGGATTGTAACCTGGTTATCCTTTTTTTACATCTAATATACACTTGTGAGGGAGTCCTCAATGTGTTTGTCTTTTAGAGTCTGTGTTAACACACACAGATGGTTTTTCTAGTTCCATCCATTTGCCTACAAATTTCAAGATCTCATTGTTTTTTTAACCACTGAGTAGTACACCATTGTATAAATATAACAAGTGTTTGTTGATTGGGTTATGACTAATAATCGAAGCACAAGAATCAGTACATAGACATAAAGAAGTTAGAATGAATTTAAATGATTCCCAATGCCTTAATCAATATAAAATAAATGGAGGGGCTGCCACATAGCTTCCCATCCCAGCAGGAGCCAAACACCCCAGATACCGGGTCTTCACTTCCACCGAAACCAGGAAACCAGCAGATCCAGGTAAACACAGCCCTGCATCCAGGCATGCCTCCCAGTGCCTGGGAACTGCCACAGAGCTTACCATCCCAGTGGGAGCCAAGAAACACAGATCCTAGGTCTTCTTTTCCACCAAGGAGACCAGGGGACCAGTGGGTCCGGCAGGACCAGGGACCAGGGGAACATTTGGGAGACTATGCAACCCAGATTCCTGGTCTTCTTCTCCACCCATGGGACCAGAACTAGGACGAGAAATAGAAGAACTACCAGAGTATTGGACTTGATTGCACCCACCGAAAGGGAACTCTGGTCCCCTAACCACCAGACCAGTAAGGGGCTCTTTCTGCACCCACTAGAAGAAGAGATGGGAAAGAGACAACGCAAAAACACACTCAGCAACAGAAAAAAAAATATGACACCACCAGATTCTAGAGACTCCACACCAACAAAATGCCAACATTACAATGCAAATATAGCAGAAGAGAATGACTTTAAAAACAACTTCCTGAAAATGATAGAGGCCCTAAAAGAGGATATAGGAAAATCCCTCAAAGAAATGGATGAAAAAACACAGCAAAAAATGCAAGAAATGGAAGAAACCAACAAAAAATGCAAGAAATGGAAGAAAAAGCAAAAAAAAGCAAGAAATGGAAGAAAGACCAAACCAAAAATTCATAAAATGCAACAAATAGACAAAAAAGATAAACATAAAATTGCAAGAAACAATTCAAACACTGCAAGGGTTGAAAACTGAAATAGATACAATAAAAAAACACAATCTGAAGAAAGGCTAGAAATAGAAAAGCAAGGCAAGTAGTCAGGTACTACAGATACAAGCATTATCAACAGAATACAAGAGATGGAAGAAAGAATCTCTGGAGTTGAAGATAAACTAGGAGAAATAGATTCATCAACCAAAAAAAAATCATGAGTCCAACAAATTCCTAACACAAGACATCCAGGAAATATGGGACACCATGAAAAGACCAAATGTAAGAATAATTAGTATAGAAGAATAATAGGTAAAGAAAACCACCTCAAAGGGGCAGAAAACATATTCAAAAATCATAGAAGAAAACTTTCCCAACGTTAAGAAACACATGCCAATGAAGGTTACAAGAAGCTTACAGAACACCAAACAGAGTGGAACACAAAGGAAATGTCCCTACTCTACATAAGAATCAAGACCCCAAATATACAGAATAAAAGAAAGAATAGTAAAAGAAGCTAAGGAAAAAGGCCAAGTAACATATAGACGAAAACCTATCAGAATTACTCCTGATTTTCCATGGAAACTCTAAAAGCCAGAAGGTCCTGGACAGATGTTCTATCAACACTAAGAGACCATGGATACCTGGCAAAGCTATCAATCACTATAGATGGAGAAAACACGGTAATCCATGACAAAACTAGATTCAAGCAATACATATCGAGTACCCCATCCCTACAGAAAGTTCTGGAAGGAAAACTCCAAAGCAAGGACGTTAACTACAACCAGAAAAACATACGCATTAGATAATCACACTTTACCAACAGCCAAAATAAAGAGGGGTGGAATTCCACACATAATTCCACCACCAACAACCATTATAAATCAAAGAATATTGAGAAATCAATGGTCATTAATATCCCTCAACATTGATGGCTTTAACTCACCCATAAAAAGACACAGGCTTACAGAATGGATTCAAAGACAGAACCCATCCTTCTGCTGCATACAAGAAACACACCTCACCCTCAAAGACAGACATTACCTCAGAGTTAAAGGTTGGGAAAAAATGTTCCAATCAAATGGACCCAAGAAACAAGCAGGGTTAGCAATCCTAATATCTAACAAATTAGACTTTAAAATAAAATCAATCAAAAGAGATGAAGGAGGTCATTACATACTCATCACAGGTAAAATCCACCAAGATGAAGTGTCTATCCTGAACATCTATGCCCCAAATACAAAGGCATCCACATTTGTAAAAGAAAATTACTAAAACTTAAGTCACATATAAAGCCCCACACACTTATAGTGGGAGATTTCAACACACCACTCTCACCACTAGACAAGAATACCACACAGAAACTCAACAAATATGCAAAGGGTCTAATAGAAGTAATGACCCAACTGGAATTAACAGACATCTATACAACATTTCATCCACATAAAAAAGAATATACCTTCTTCTCACCACCACATGGAACCTTCTCAAAAATTGACCACATACTTGGCAACATATCCAATTTCAGCAGCATCAAAAAAATTGGAATAACTCCATGCATCTTATCAGACCACCATGCTTTAGAATTCAACAACAACACAAATTGCAGAAAACCTACAAACTCGTGGAAATTGAATAACACACAACTGCACCATTCCTGGGTCAAAGGAGAAATAAAAAAATGAAATTAAAGACTTCCTAGAATTCAATGAGAATGAAGACACAACATACCCAAACCTATGGGGCACTTTGAAAGCAGTGATACAGGGGATGTTCATAGCACTAAGTGCTCACATGAAGAAACTGGTGAATAGTTACACTAGAGCATTAACAGCACAGCTGAAAGCTCTAGAACACAAAGAAGCAAACTCCCCCAGGAGGAGTAGACACAAGGAAATAGTCAAATTGAGGGCTGAAATCATTAAAGTACAAACTAGAAAAACAATACAAAAAATCAATGCAATGAAGAGTTGGTTCTTTGAGAAAATCAACAAGATAGACAAACCTTTGTCCATACTTACCAGAGAGCAGAGAGGGAACATGCAAATTAATAGAATCAGAAATGAAAAGGGGGACATAACAACGGACTCTGAGGAAATTCAGAGAATCATCAGGTCGTTCTTTGAAAACCCGTACTCCACAAAATTCGAAAATTTAAAGGAAATGGATGACTTCCTGGATAGCTATCACTTGCCCAAATTAAATCAAGAACAGATAAGCAATTTAAATAGACCCATAACCCCTATGGAAATAGAAGCCGTCATCAAAATCTCCCAACAACAACAAAAAAGTGCCCAGATCCAGATGGCCTCAGTGCAGAATTCTACCAGAAATTCAAAGAACAGCTTATACCATTTCTCCTCAAAATATTCCATGCAATAGAAGCAGAAGGGTCTTTGCCAGACTTTTTCTACAAGGCTTCAATAACCTTGATCCCCAAGACACACAAAGACACAACTCAGAAAAATCTTCAGGACAATATCCCTCATGAACATTGATGCAAAATACTCAATAAAATATTGGCAAATTGGATCCAAGAACACATCAAAACATTCATTCACCATGATCAAGTTTCATCCCAGTGATGCAGGGATGGTTCAACATACAAAAATCCATCAATGTAACCCACCACATAAACAGGCTGAAAAACAAATACCATATGGTCATCTCACTAGATGCAGAAAAGGCCTTTGACAAAATCCAACACCCCTTCATGTTAAAGGTCTTGGAGAGTGCAATTGCTGGGTCTTGCGGTAGATTAATTCCCATTTTCCTGCGGTATCTCCACACTGATTTCCAAAGAGGCTGTACGAGTTGGCACTCCCACCAGCAGTGGAGTAGAGTTCCCCTCTCTCCACATCCTCTCCAGCATAAATTGTCTTCAGTGTTTTTGATTTTAGCCATTCTGACAGGAGTAAGATGGTATCTCAGAGTTGTTTTGATTTGCATTTACCTGATGGCTAAGGATGTTGAGCACTTTCTTAAGTGTCTGTTGGCCATTTTAGGCTCCTCTGTTGAGAATTCTCTATTTAGGTCTGTACCCCACCTTTTAATTGGATCCTTTGGTGTTTTGGAGACTTGTTTCTTGAGTTCTTTGTAAATTTTGGAGATTAGCCCTCTGTCAGATGTGGGGTTAGTGAATATCTTTGGCATATATCCAAATGAGGCAAATTCATACAACAAGGGCATGTGCTCCACTATGTTCATAGCAGCATTATTTGTAATAGCCAGAACCTGGAAGCAACCTAGATGCCCCTCAACTGAAGAGTGGGTGGAGAAAATGTGGTACATTTACACAATGGAGTATTACTCATCAGAAAAAAACAATGGAATCTTAAAATTTGCAGGTAAATGGATGGCACTGGAGGAAGCCATCCTGAGTGAGGTAACCCAGTCACAAAAAGACAAACATGGTATGTACTCACTCATACATGGTTTCTAGAGAGTCTAGGAAACAGGAAAGAACCTAAAAGATATGCATATATGCATAGTATCCAAGAGAAGATGATTGAGAGAAGATCCTCTGAATGGATGGGGAACACGGTGAGGGGTAAGGGGGAGTGGGACCTGGGAAGAAGAGAGGGGGAGAAGAGAAAGACAGAGTATGTCATGGGGGAACAGGAAGTTGAGTGGGTGGGGGTAGAATAGGGGGAAGAGGGAATCATAGGTTAGAAGACGGATCAGGCACCAGAGTGACCTCTAGTGATCTAAAGGGATAACACCAATTGGCAAGCTAAGTAATAGTGGAGAGGCCACCTCGAATGCCCATTCCTGATAGTGAACTTGATGCCTATAACCATCTGGGAGCCTTCATCCAGTGGCTGATGGAAGCAGAGGCAAACACACAGTTAAACACTGAACTGAACCCAAGGAACCCAGTGGCAGATAGAGAGGAGTGATGAGCAAATTGGCAAAGAATGGCCTGGCAAAACCAGCAGAGACAGCTGATCTGAACAGGGGAGAGCTCTTGGACCCCAGACTGACAGCGGGGAGGACAGCATGTGTCAGTGAGAAGGCCTGGGCAACCTATGGGGCCTTGAGCAGTGGATCAGTGTCTATCCCTGGAATACAAATCGTCATTGTGTGCCCATAGCACAAAGAGGGATGCTCTCTCAGCCTGGACTCTTAGGGGAATGCCTGGACCCTACCCGGAGTGAAATGACAGACTCTTTAGATATCCCCTATGTGGAAGGAATTGGCAACAGGGTGGGAGGCTGGGGGGAAGGGGAGTGCGGGAAGAGGGGAGGGAGAGGGAACTGGGATTGACATGTAAAACAAGTTATTTAAAATTAAAATTAAAAATAGTATAAAAAAAGGTCTTGGAGAGATCTGGGATAACAGGAACATACCTAAACATAATAAAAGCTATATAAACTAAGCCAACATCCAACATCAAAGTAAATGGACAGAAACTCAACACAATTCTGCTAAAATCAGGAACAAGGCAAGGCTGTCCAGTCTCTCCATACGATTTCAATATTGTACTTAAATTTCTAGCCAGAGCAATACGACAACAAAAGGAGATCAAGGGGATACAAATTGGAAAGGAAGAGGTCAAACTTTCACTGTTTGCAGATGATATGATAGTTTACATCAATGACCCAAAGACCTCTACCAAGGAACTCTTACAGCTGATTAATACTTTCAGCAAAGTGGCAGGCTACAAGATCAACTCAAGAAAATCACTATCCATACTATATATAGATGATGAAAGATCTGAGAAAGAAATCAGTGAAACATCACCCTTTGCAATGGCCACAAACTACATAAAATACCTTGGGATAATGCTAACCATACAAGTGAAAGACCTGTATCATAAGAACTTTGAGTCGTTAAAGAAAGAAAGTAAAGATGCTTCAGAAAATGGAAAGATCTCCCATGCTCTTGGATAGGTAGGATCAATGTGGTAAAAATGGCAGTCCTGCCAACAGCAATCTACCGATTCAATGCAATCTCCAATAAAATAACAGCACAATTCTACACAGGCCTTGAAAGAACAATACTCAATTTTGTATGGAAAAACAAAAGATCAAGGATAGGCAAAACAACCTTACTCAACAAAGCAATATCTGGAGGCATCACCATCCCTGACCTCAAACACTATTATAGAGCAGTAGTCCTGAAAACAGTGTGGGATTGGCACAAAAATAGACAGGTAGACCAATGGAATTGAATTGAAAACCTGATATTAACCCACACATGTATGAACATCTGATCTTTGATAAGGAAGCTAAAAATATACAATGAAAAAAAAAGCATCTTCAACAAATTGTGCTGGCATAACTGGCTCCTGGCATGTATAAGAATGTGGATCAATCCATGTTTATTGCCTTGCACAAAACTTAAGTCCAAATGTATCAAAGACCTCAATATAAATCCAACCACACTGAACCTCTTGGCAGAGAAAGAGTGTGGTACCCTTGAACGAATCAGTACAGGAGACAGCTTCCTGAACATAACACCAGTAACACAGGCAGTGAGATCAACAATTAATAAATGGTTCCTCCTGAAACTGAGAAGCTTCTGTAGGCAAAGGATACAGTCAGAAAGACAAAAAGGTAGCCCACAGAATGGGAAAAATATTTACTAACCCCACAACTAACAGAGGGCTGATCTCCAAAATTTTAATGAACTCAAGAAGCAAGTCTCCAAAAAACCAAAGGATCCAATTAAAAAGTGGGCTACAGAACTAACTCAGTAGAGGAGGCTAAAATGGCTGTGAGGTCCTTGAGAAAGTGCTCAACATCCTTTGCCATCCGGGAATTGCAAAGCAAAACAACTCTGAGATACCATCTTACTCCTGTCAGAATGGCTAAAATAAAAAAACACGAACGACAATTTATGCTGGAGAGGTTGTGGTGAAAGTGGAACCCTCCTCCACTGCTGTTGGGAGTGCCAAATTGTACAGCCACTTTGGAAATCAGTATGGAGATTCCTCAGATAAATGGGAATAAACCTACCACAAGACACAGCAACTCAACTCTTAAGCATATATCCAAAAGATGTCCATTCATACAACAAGGATATCTATTTTACAATGTTCATAGCAGCATTATTTGTAATAGCCAGAACTTGGAAGCAACCTAGATGCCCCTCAACCGAAGAGTGGATAGAGAAAATGTGGTACATTTACACAAGAAAGTTCTATTCAGCAGAAAAAAACAATGGAATCCTGAAATTTGCAGGCAAATGGATAGCACTAGAAGAAAGCATCCTGAGTGAGGTAACCCAGTCCCAAAAAGAGAAACATGGCATGTACTCTGTCATATATGGATTTTAGTCATAGTTCTGGTGAGTTCCAATCTACAATCCCATGGCCAGGGATTCTGGGAATCAGAACCTTCATTTTGTCGCTGATGGAAGCAGAGGCAGATGTCCATGGCTAAGAACTGAGCTGAACTCAAGAATCCCAGTAACAGAGTGGGAGGACTGATGGGCAAAGGGATTAAGACTAGACTGGATTAACCCCCAGAAACATCTGACCTGACAAGGGTTAGCTCTTGATTTCCAGACTGATGGCTGGGATTCCAGCATGGGACTGATCAAGACCTCCTGAATGTTGGAGTCAGTGAGGAGGCCTAGGTAATCTATTGAGCCTTGGGGAGTAGATCAGTATTTATCCCAGGTATACAAATGGACTTTGGACTCCCATTCAACAATGAGAGAAGCCCTCTCACCCTGAACTCTTGGGGGAGGGTCTAGGCCCTTCCCTGGATGAAATGACATACTATGGACACCCCCATTATGGTCCTCACCCTCCCTGGGGATATGAGGTTATATTGGGGGGGTTGGTGGGAGGGTACAGTAGGAGGGGAGGGAAAGGGAGGGGGACCTGGAATTGACATGTGAAGCAACCTTTTTTTCTAATTTAAATTTAAAAATAAAATAAAAAAGAAGAACAAAAGCACTTTCTGAAAACAAACAAAATAAAATAAATGGAAATCAATTGTAAATTAAAAAGATCCTTGCACTCAACAGGTTAGATATGAAAATGAAATGTCCTATGTTAAAATGTGTTCTTATTTATTTGTTTAGTGTGTGTTACTGTATGTTAGTGTGTGTGTGTGTGTGTGTGTGTGTGTGTGTGTGTGTTTGTATGAATAGGTATACCACACCATTCATGGGGAGGTCACAGAAAATATCATAAGAGATAGTTTTCTTCTTCCACAATAAGATTTCCAGTGACTGAACTAAGGTCATTAGACTTGGGAACTGGTACCTTCATCCCATAAACCATCTTATCAGTCTTAACAGGTCCCATTCTTAACTGCTATGTTATATTATTGAATAAATTAAATGTTACTCACTTGATCATGCAATCTTTTATATGTTATATACATGCCTCTTCCACAGATGTCCATTAACTGAAGGCTTGATAATATCTGCAAAAAATTACTATGCACTGTTTAGCCATTCATTACACTTACAATGAAAAAATTTAAATGTTGCATGTGGATGGTTTGACTGTAAATGCCTGGTAATTAATATGGCTGCACCTATTCATTTGAGAGGGAAAACTCTGATTTTATTTAATGGGCTTATTTGTTCAATTTTTTAAAATTGTTTAACTTACCAAAATCTATTTCAGTAAAGTTCCACTCCCTCTTGTCTTTCCATCTCAGCTCTGACTCTCTTATTATTCTGCTTTATGTGTCTAACCACTCTGATGTCTTACACTATGATTGGGTGATAAGAGGTATTTCACAAACTTATAACCATCAGGAATTCCTTGTTGTTTGTTTCCTGGAATGCTTCTATTTGGATTTAGGAACAGTCTTTCAAAGATAGCACTATCCTGACTTTTTATTTAGCCATGTGACTGGATGGTACTTTCTGTTATCCCAACAAGACTATTATAGCTAACACATACTCTTATGTCACCAACAGCACTCTCCCCTTTGTAATCAGTGAGAAAAATCTCAGCAACCAATCATTGCAGCATTTTCTCACACACAAAGACACAACCAAGATAGGGAATTACAGAACAATCTCCCCCATGAACATTGATGCAAAAATATTCCATAAAACACTGGCAAATTGAATTCCAAGAACACATCAGAAAAATCATGTACCATGGTCAAGTAGGCTCCATCCTAGGGATGCATGGATGGTTCAACATACAAAAATCCATTAATGTTATCCACCATATAAACAAAAAGAAAAAAACACATGATCATCTCACTAGATGCCGAAAAAGCCTTTGACAAATCCAACACCCCTTCATGGCAAAGTTTTTGGAAAGATCAGGGATAACAGGAATATGCCTAAACTTAATAAAAGCTATATGCAACAATCCAACAGCCAGCATCAAGCTAAATGGAGAGGAACTAAAGGCAATTCCTCTAAAATCAGGAACAAGAAAAGGATGTACACTCTCTCCATATCTCTTCAATATTGTACTTGAAGTTCTAGCTAGAACAATAAGAAAACAAAAGCAAATCAAGGGGATATGAACTGGAAAGGAAGAAGTCAAACTTTCACTATTTGCAGATGATACGATAGTCTATGTAAGTGACCCAAAGAATTCTACCAGGAAACTCCTACAGCTGATAAACACCTTCATCCAAGTGGCAGGATACAAAATTAACTCAAAAACTCAGTAGCCCTACTGTATATAGACAATAAAGGGGACGAAAAAGAAATTAGAGAAACATCACCCTTTACAATAGCCACAAACACCATGAAATATCTTGGGGTAACTCTAACCAAGCAAGTGAAAGTCCTGTATAATAAGAACTTTGAGTCCTTAAGAAAAGAAACTAAAGAAAGAAACAGAAAATGGAAAGATCTCCCATGCTATTGGATAGGTAGGATCAATGTAGTGAAAATGGTAATTTTACCAAAAGCAATATACAGATTCAATGCAATCTCTATCAAATTACCAGCACAATTTTTTACCAACCTCGAAAGGACAATCCTTAACTTTATATGGACAAACAAAAGACCCAGCATAGCCAAAGCAACCATGTAAAATAAAGGAACCTCCAAAGGAATCATCATCCCTGAATTCAAGCTCTATTTTAGGGCTAGAGTCCTGAAAACAGCTTGGTATTCACACAAAATCAGACAGGTAGACCAACGGAATCAAATTGAAGACTCTGGTATCAACCCACACAACTTTGAACACCTGATCTTTGACTAATAAGCTAAAACTGTACAATGGAAAAAGAAAGCATCTTCAACAAATGTTGGTGGAATAACTGGATGGTGGCATGTAAAACACAACAGATAGATCCATATCTATCACCATGCACAAAACTTAAGTCCAGGTGGATCAAAGTTCTCAACATCAATCCATGTACACTGAATCTCTTAGAAGATAAAGTGGGAAGTACCCTTGAACGAATTGGTACAGGAGACTGCTTCCTGAACATAACAACAGTATCACAGACACTGAGTTAGACAATTAATAAATGGGACCTCCTGAAACTGAAGACCTTCTGCAGGGAAAAGGACACTGTCAACAAGACAAAACGACAGTCCACAGAATGGGAAAAGATATTCACAAACCCCACATCTGACAGAAGGCTGATCTCCAAAATTTATAAAGAACTCAAGAAGCAAGACTCCAGAATACCAAAGGATCCAATTTAAAAAGGGGGGACTGAACTAAATAGAGAATTTTCAATAGAAGCGTCCAAAATGGCCAAGATACACATGAGAAAGTGCACAACATCTTTAGCCATTAGGAAAATGCAAATCAAAACAACTTTGAGATACCATCTCACTCCAGTCAGAATGGCTAAAATCAAAACCACTAATGACAGTTTATGCTGGAGAGTATGTGGAGAAAGGGGTACACTCCTCTACTGCTGGTGGGAATGCCAACTAATGCAGCCACTTTGGAGATCAGTATGTGGATTCCTCAGAAAAATGGAAATCAGTCTACCACAAGATCCAGCAATTCCACTCTTAAGCACATACACAAAAGATGTACCCTCATACAATAAGGACATCTGTTCAACTATGTGCATAGCAGCATTATTTGTAAATACCAAAACCTGGAAAGAACCCAGATTCCCCTCAACTGAAGAGCGGATAGAGAAAATGTGTCACATTTACACAATGGAGTACTACTCAGCAGAAAAAAAAATGGAATCTTGAAATTTACAGGCAAATGGACGATACTGGAAGAAACCATCCTGAATTAGGTCACCCAGTCACAAAAAGACAAGCACGGTATATACTCACTCATGTATGGATTTTAGACATGGAGCAGGGCATTGCCAGCCCACAACCGAACTGCCAGAAAGTCTGAGGTAAAAGGCAGAACCTAAGAGAGATATGCATGGTAATCCAGAGAAGGGTTAGTGGATATGATCTCCTAATTGGATTGGGCAGGGGAGAAGGGGAGGGTAGGAGGTGATTGGAGAAAGAGGTATAGAAAAGAGAAGGGAAGAGGAGGACATGGGAGCGTAGGAAGGTTAATCCAGGGTAAGAATAGAGGAGAAAAGGATGAGGGATACCAGAAAAGAGGAAGCCAGTATAAGTTGGAGGAGATATCTGGAACTAGTGAGATCTTCACAGATCTATAAGAATGACACCAACTGGCATTAAGGCTACCATAAATGTCCTCCCATGATAATGAGAACGATGACTACTTTATATGCCATCGTGGAACTCTCATTCAATGGCAGATGGAAGCAGAGGCAGACACCCACTGCTGTGAACCAAATTGAACTCCTGGAATCCACTTGCAAGGAAGAGTCATGAGCAAAGGAAGCAAGATCTGGCTGGCAAACCCACAGAGGCAACTGACCTAAACATGGGGGAACACATGGACTCCAGACTGATGATTTAATGGCCAGCATGGGCCTGATCCAGGCACCCTCCCACTGAACATGGGTGACAGAGAGGAGCCCTTGGCAATCTGTGGGATCTGGGAGAGTGTAGCAGTATTTATTCTAGGCATACAGAAGGACTCTGGGAACCGATACCACATGGAGGGATTCTCTTTCAGCATGGACACAAAAGAAGAACCTGGGCCCTACCTGGGATGATGTGACAAACACTGAAAATCCCTTATGGAGGCCCTTGCCCTCCCTGGGGAGCAGAGGAGGGATGGAGTTGGGGGTGAGGATGGTTTGGGAGGATGGGGGTCGAGGGAGGTGAGGAGGTAGAGGTAACTGAATCGACATGGAAAAAAAGAACCAGGCTTAGTCAATACATTATATGACAATTGTAGAGGAACAGAACTTTTAGACTGTACAGCAGTGTTCACAAAGGTCCTGAATTGGAGGGTTGGGCTCAGTTCATGTGTGACCACAATCATGATGTTTTGTACCCTGTGTAGCAAAGGATTTGGATGTTAATATTGCTCCCCCCATGCATGCAGAAGCTCTTGGAGGGTCTGGGTTTTAAGAAAGTTTTTGTTTGGTTTTCATGTTTAAATACAACCATATAAGGTATTATTACATACAAAGGTGACTTTCAAGATAAACTCTAAGGGACAAACAAATACTTCCATTAGTTCATTGCTTATTATTTTTGTTGTTAATTCTTAATTCTAATAGAAGACTGTACATTTTTATATTAACACAGCAACATTTACTTCAAACACGTTTCAATGCTTAGTCTTTGTGCATACTTGGTTTTGATAGTATAAACAAGAATAGGGACATTTTCCAGTGCTTTGATAAATCATAATTATTCTCATGTCTATGAAAGGCATCAATCTCTCCCTTAGAAAACACACTTAATCAACTTTCTTTTTTATATATGTGTGTGTGTATATATATATATGTATTCTACACACACACATGCACACACACATATATATGTATATATATTTCTATGTTTATGAGTGTTTTGTCTGCATTTATGTAAATGTGGCACATAATACATGGTGCCAACAGAAATCAGAAAGGTGTATCAGATCCACTGAAACTAGAGTTACAGAAGATTGTGAACTGCTCTGGGTTAGGGGATGGCTGGGAACTGAACTCAGGTTTTATGGAACAATAATAAGTACACCTTCCTAATGATCCAGTTCTGCAGCCCCCACAGTAGGTTTTTGTTTTTGTTTTTAATAATTAAAAGTTCCGTTCAATTTAGTTGCCAGAAAAGGGGCTCTGGTGTGATGTGTGAGGGAGCTGTGCTTTCAGTGATAGGGAGGGAGGGTCCTAAACTAAGCCTAGATCTCCTTTGGAGTTAGTCAGGGAAGACCAGCCAAGGCTGATGAGCTGGTTGTGGGACCCATGATAAATTTAGTGGGTTTCAGTAAAGGTGTGGATGAGGAAGTCATCTACCTAGATATGAGGTAGTAAATCTGGTACCCATGGGTAGCTGCGTGTACTGCAGGCCCTGGCTTAGGTCTATAGCTTGCCTATGGCACATGCACAATTGGTCAGTATAGACTGTGACATCGGCTATGGGAATCTTCAGAGCATTAAGGTAGGTTGATGTGCAGGCATGGGTAGACAGAGCATGCTAGGGCACTGGGTATGGTACCCAGGCCAGACCTGGCAGTGTGCAATGAAACAAGAATAGAATAAATAGTCAGGGTTATTTATAAGACTAGACCTGGGAGGACATGTGGATGGAGGTGGTGACTTCATATAAGCTTAGTGTAAATATTTTATAAGGTTTTCACTTGATCATTTTACTTTGAATATATTGACTTTATTACAAATTAAAAATATATAATTTTATTTTAATATACCATCTAAAATTTAACATGAGTAAATGAACAAGAGTTGTGGTCTCTCCAGGTCTAAGTACTTCTTCCAAAAGAGAAATTCAAAAGTATGTCATCACTAAGCTTAAAAAATATTTGATCTGGGAAATAATTCAGTGGGAGGAGATGCTTCCCAACAAACATGAAGACCCAGGAATTAAATTCTGCAACTTGTCTTCTGAACTCCACATACTTGTTACAGCATGGTGGCACACACACACACACACATACACACACACACACACACACACACACTCACACACACATATGCATGCATTCACATACACACACAATGTCAGTGTCAATATTAACTAACTGGAGACTTTCTATTTTTCTTGCAAAGAATTTGAAATTATATATGTTTTATCTCATTTTTATTTACACTAAAATAGATAGAAAGGAAACTAAAGAAGTCATTGTTAAGATAATGTGTTTAGAAAATAATATATTGATGATATTGATTAAAACTGAACATTAATTTGTTGGTCACATAATTAAAATTCTAATTGCATAGGATTTCTCAAAAGGGGTCAGATTTACAAGAGATAAATGGAGTTCTTCCATAAACAAAAGAGTGAAATACAAAAATCTAATTAAATTGAATATTCACCTAATTCTCTAAATCTTAAGAATCACACAAAAATCTGTGGATATTTCATAGTCACTGGTTGCCTTTCATGTGGTTCAAATACAGAAAACTATAAAACATGAGGAGGAAATCATTGTTTTCCTAACTTTTCAGGAGTGCACGCAGCCTCACCACTTGGGAACCTCAGCAGTCATTTATTTTTCTTTTCCTTTTCTTTTGTTCCAATTATTATTTTTATTTATTTGTTACTTATTTATTTACTTATTTATTTTATTTTACATTCCAACCAAAGTTCTCCCTCACAGCCCTTCTCGCCTCCTCTCCCTGGCCCACACTTTGTTTCTTTTGTAATGCTCTCCCCCATTCACTCTGTTTCTTAAGTAATGTACACCCCGATTAACTTGGTTTCTTAGTAATGCTCACTTTCCCTACACAGCCCTCTAGCTCAAGTGTGCTGAGATCTGCTTCTCTCTCACCTTGTCTTGCACTTGAGATAGCATTTCTGCATGTGAAAATAAAACTGTGCTTTAATAAAACAAGTTCCAAAATTCTCAAATATGTATCTGCTTGCTTGCTTATTTGTATACACTTAAAAGAAAGATGTACACAGACTCAGTGTTTCCTTCCATACTGTGAGGAAATAAAGCATTTTTTCCTGGATGTCTGAAACTTTTTCTTGGAGTTGTATCATTATTTTTCTCAGGAAGGACTGGAAATGAAAGCCCCTATGTTCCATTCCTCACCTCCTACAATGAAAAACATCCTTACCTCCTTTACTGCAGAAGCTACAGTGGCAGGATAAGCAGGCAAAACCAAAACACCTGCAATTGTTCACTCTGCTGTGTTTTGAGGGGCATTAACTTAAGAATCACACACTTGAAAACTGCAGTTTGATTCACTTCCAGTTTTACAATTGGGTGTGACACAAAAGGAGCTGCTTCCAAAAGCCAAGGAAGCAGTAGATGCTGCCCTAAATGGCTAGGCAACTCATGCTTTCTCCTCAGAGGAGTGTGTGAAGATTTATGATGAGAAAGCTTTGGATTCTCAGTGAGAAGAACTTGAATTGATTGTTAAGAAGCGTCCCTAGTGATGTCTCAGTTGGTTCAGTATATACCTCCTGGTCTCTGTTTTCATTCTGATTATCTACTTGGTGCTTATATCCCTCTGTAATTCCTGATTAAGGATGTCCTTTTCCTGGTATGACTATGCATATGGTACCCAGACATACATTCAGACAAAACACCCATGCACAGAAAACAAAAGTAAATAATTTTTTTCTTAAAAAGGAGCTAGGTGGAATATGAGTATGTCATCATATCTATTAAGTTGCAAATAAGACATAACTTTAAATTTAAGTTCACAATTTTTAAAATTTACACTATGATAGAACTATATGATGGTTGGTTATTCTTTTAGAAAACACTCATATTATTCTATAACAGTACAAATGAGAATGTTTTCCTTCACTTTAAACACTTACTTGCTATACAGGAGAAAGAATAACTTGTTTGGGTGATGAAAAATTAATAACTAAAAGACGAAAACATTTAGGCTGTGACAAAGAGAGAGCCCTCTCACCATGGAGTATGTGAACAGAAACTCGAACTCACAAGCCACTGTGTCACATCTGCCCCTACCCTCTTGCCTTGAGAAGACTGGGAACCAGATAGCCACTTGACCTACTGGTCCTAAAACATTTAGATCGCAGGATGTCCTCTGACTGTAAGCCCCCAGCCCACAGATGTGCCAACTAATTTTACCTAATCAGGTGACAGTTACTGCCTTCTTCAAGGCCCTTCATTTCATGTTAATCTTGTATGGAAAGCTTGTGTGCTAAGTAATCTCTGTAACCTTGGGAATTGAGAATTATGATCTCAGGACTCCCCCCCCTTTTCCCCTTTAAAAGCTTCTCTTTTTAGCTGGTTGGCATCTCATTTCCCTACTGTGGAATGGGATCCAAGTTGGCCAGCTTGAATAATTAAAAGAAAGCTTTTGATTTTGCATCAGAAGTGTTGACTCCTTGGGTTAGTCTCTGGGTTTCTGCAACCCTGGCACAACAGTAACCTTCGTAATTATGTACCCACTAGAGTTGTTGGCACTCTCACACTCAGCTGCCCCAATTTGACCAGCTCCACGAGACAATAGGTATCAATTACTTATCAGTTTTTATTTTTGAAGTTGTGCTATGAGTTTTACAATATTTTATTAGTATATAACTTTTTAAAATTTAAATGTATTTTGACCATATCCGCCCAGTATATCCTGATCCCCCAAAATCATAACATTAAGTTCTTTTCAAAAAACATACCAAGAACCCAATACAACAGTGAAAACTTGAAAGCAAAGTACTCAAAAAATTAGGACATAAAACTAAATTATAAATAAGTAAACACACATACACAAAGAAACAAATATCAAAACAAAACACAATGCCAGTGTACTCTGTTATTTGTTGGCCAAATACTCCTGAACATGAGATCTACCCTATAGTAGTTGATAGACAAAATTCCATTCTTTTGGTGAAAACTGATTTTTTTCTCTCCCAGAAGGAATAAATCATAGTTCCATTGTTGATCTTTACCTTCCTTGTCAGATTTACATTCATTCAGGTTTTTTTTCTCCTAGCCCCAAGGATCCCTGGGCAGGCTGTCTTTAACGCCCAGGGAAAAACAGGGTAGGATATCTGATGGTTGTGAATACATATGAGCAACTAACTGCTCAAAGAACTACTAGGAAGGCTGCCTCAGGGACAACTTCTTGATTATGGTAAAAGGCTAGTTTGTTTGTTTGTTTATTTATTCTTTTTTGTTATTTTTGGAGACACAGTTTCTCTGTGGAACAGTCTTATCTGTCCTGGAACTAAATGTGTAGACCAGACTGACCTCTAATTCACAGAGATCTACCTGCCTCTGCCTCCAGACTGAAAACATAGGTATGATGGAGGAAGTCCTGTGTATATGTCAATAAAGCACTGTTGCCCAATAGGGAAGCAAGATAGGTGGAACTAGGAGTCCAGGAGGACTCTGGGTAGGAGAAACACAGACAGTCAAGATGTAACCCGGGGTAAGAAGCCCGGGAACTTTTCTCTGTTAAGAGAAATACTTAGATTAACAATTATGGCGTAAATACTTAAGTCAGAGCTAGCCAGTAAGAAACAAGCAAGGCCAACAGCTTCATAATTAATACAGCATCTTGTGTGTTTTTTGGGGACTACAACACGGCAAAGCCCAGGTGACTGGAGGGGAAAAAACAAAATGGCAGACAAGAAAATGGCTTCTCTCTAAAGGTACAATCAAATTACACTTAATTTGAATACACAGGTTATACCAAGGGACAGCAGGTACTATCAGTTGGAGCACCAAGGAAATTAGGCACTGGGGGAAGTGCAACGAGGGACCAGGAAATTCACAGCAGCAGAGGCAGCATGTCCTTTAATTTATCAGCCTACAGGTTGTCAGCAAAATAACATGCATTGCTGCCAGCTTTCTGGCACGGTAGATAAGACAAGTTGGCTTTTAAACAGCATGACCTTCTTTTGTCCCTGTGAAGTGGATCAGGAATGGAAACCGGTCTCCTACAGTATATTTCTTAGACATTTCAGGGTGCAAGCACACTGCACTGCCTTTTTTGATTCTGGAATTCCACACATTCATTCATTTTTTAATATAAAAATAAAGTATACCAAAATAAAACAAAAACTATCACATGGAATTTGGACAAGGCAAATCAACAGACGGAAAGGGGCTCAACGAAGGCACAATATTAAGACATCCACTTACTCCCACACTCGGGAATCCTTAAAAATACTTATCTGAGAGTCAAAAGTGAAAAGGATCTGGTGCAGACTCCTGAATGCCCTCTAAATACTACTTCAGTCTCTATGAGTTCATATGAGCTTTGATCATGTTGGTTTAGAGGGCATTGTACTCTTGGTGTCTGATTGAGTTGCTGGCCAAAACGGCTCCATGGGTATCGACAAATAACCCAGGCTGTGGCCAAGATTATTCATTGCTCTCTACAAGCTGACAGGATGCTGAACTGCTGAAGCAACAATCACACAACTCATGAAACATGGAGATGTCTATCTGGTGCCTACACAGAGCTTTCACAACTATGGTCCAGCATCTTTGTTATGGGTAGGTACTCTGCCTACTATCAAAAGACAAACAGAAACACCAAGTCAACTACAAACCATTTATTTACAATGGTGTAAGATATGTTAGGGTAATGGTGGGACAAACATTGTGAGAGAATCAAACCTATTACTTCTCTGACTTAGATGGAATCTATACTGAATCTGTGTTACTGAGAACCTAATACTCCTTGATACCACAGATACCTTGGGTAAAACTAAATAATACTGATCTAAAAAAAAGAAAAATAAATGTATTGATAAAATGATACCTAACCATATTCTGCTATACTCAGCTCTTCAGCCACCATCAAAGAAACTTCTCCATGAAGCAAACATTGAGACCACAGACAGACATTAAGCAGAGTTATAAATCTTGGACCACCTATCCCTAAATGGGACATTGTCATCAAGCCCCTCATCTCAGCACTCAGGAAGCCCTGTTGAAGAAGTAGAAAGAACTTATCCACATTTAATTAAACATTGTGGAAAGTCTCTTTCAGTCAGACATTACTGTTAATTCAGAGGACCAGCAGTCATGGAAACAGGCTGTATCTCTTCTCTCAGGAGTTATAATGTGCTTCTCTTGATAATTGGAATTCCCAAAAGAGCTCTCTGATATAATTCATGTATGGATTTTACATGTAGCAATATCCACGTGACTATTGAGAATAATTGCATTCTAGAGAGAATTTCCTTCTAACTCCATTACTTTTTCTTTGTATAATATAGAGAACAGTTATGCCCATCATGTTTGCTATTTTATGCACTGGGTTGAAGGCCACTTTGTGTTACTTTGGAGTAAAAGTCCTTAAGTTCAGCACATTTCTTCTGGATTTACTGAAATGTAATTTCTTACCACGGTGGTAGACTTTCCTCCCTATTCATCTTCAGATGTACAATGATGGACACTTGGAAATAAATATAAGAGAAATTTTAACATAAAAGTAAGAGGCTTTGCAATTCCCCTCAAAAATAAAAGGCATTGTTTTACAATAAATTATATATAAAGGCTAATAATCTTTGATTTTTACATCACTTTGTTAAACACACTTAACATTGTGTATATCTTCACCATCTCTTAACATAATATGTGAGGGGCTGTGTATGTGAATAGCAATAATGTTTTGCATCGAATTTCAAGAAGCTTTTCTAGGTGAGTAAAGAGAGGTAATAGACAATGATACAGAAATAAATTATATTCACTGAAGAAAAGTGCATTTTCTTCAATTAAAGATCATAACAGACTGTCATAAACCTCACTTTACATATTTTAGTACTACATGGTTTTAGTACTGTTGCCATCTCATATGTATGTATCTTACCCAACTTAGACACAAATAAATTTTTCTACATTGTTGGACAGATTTATATGTTATCGAATGAAATTCACTATTATTTCTCTTAAAATGATTTAATGAGCCATAAGTTTGTTATTTTTCCTGATAACATAAGATTTATATAGAAAGGACTATCTACTCAAGTAACTGACATAATTTCTATGTTGTGTTAAGTGGGTTAATGGGACATAAATATATTAGAGTGGATGTTTTCTAATACACAGCAATTTAGTATATTTTAGTCAGGATTATACTAAAATTCTATAGAATTTAAATAGTTTATAATTTGTTCAAAAGTAAAGAATTGTGGAAATGATCTCCCTGCTGTGTTTAAAGAGAATTATGTTTTGACTAGCCATTTTCAAACCAAATATGTTGCCCTGATATTTTTGTTGAAGATCAATGGATCCATGGGGGAAACATATTTTTCCAACAGTGTTTCTCTAGGAAAGACTCCTGATGCTTATTTGTGATGAATAATATTTATACCAAATTTCTAAGACATATGTGAATTTTCATTTACCTCTCCATACTCAATGTTTATATTGTGGGAATTTTTTTCTGTTGGGGTTTTACAGTAGCTGTTACTTCTTACATATGTCCTTTTCTGATTTTCCTTTCATTTTATATTTCTTTTGCTGAAAATGACCTGTGTTCTGCTTAACTGAGAGAAAGCTCAACCTTCCCTATATTTGTAATTTGATCAGTAGGTAAAGAAAACAAAAAATAAAAGTAATGGGTGATCCTCTTATTGTAAAAGAGTCTTCTCTCTGTGTAGGTGAGCCATATTTCACATCATGGACCCATCATAATATTAAATGAATCAATAATTGAAGCAAAGAAAGGATAGAAATTTTCTAAATTATTAATCTCAAATGCTATGACATCCTGGTAAGAACAGATGAGGGGACATTTTTCCCTCTGGTTTCTCAGTGTCTTTTCAGCTTGTGAGTCTAATAGTCGTGAGACTTTGATGAATTAAACTTCCTCTTAAGGCCAGCCCCTTTATGAACAGAAACAGAGGAGGAGTAAATGGGAGAGTGTGAGCAGAGGAGAGATAGGAAACTGTGGTTGGGATGTAAGATAAATGAATTCATTAAATAAAAAGGTAAAAGTAAAAATAAGAAAGCTCTCTGAGTCCTGGCACTCAAAAAAAACCTCCCAAAGTTATCCTATGTGGAGAAAGGACTGAACAAGACAATGAGTAAAGTGTACAATATACCACTCTTTTGTATGTATGTGGAAACATTCACAGAAGAATCAAGGGGATGGGAATGCGAGCTTTTCTGAAGAGCAATCTTACCTGCTTTTATTTTGAACCTTGAAATTTTACTGCTTATTACTAATTAAACGGACACATGATCTTCAGCCAGTCAACATTGTGTTATTTTACTTATTTAAAATATTATATTACTGTATACAAGATTACATAGAACTGCCAGTCCATAGATGATTCTGTAACATGGGTAAAGATATGCTTAGGCATGGTGAATATCAGGAACTCCCCAAACTAACTGTAACCCAAAGGTACAAGTGAATACTGAGTTGCCATTCTCATGCCATTCACATGTGTCATAAATGGACACTTAGAATGCTTCAGCTCTATAATGATTCACATGTCAGTCCAGGTGGATGTCTGGTTTGGAATAGATTTTGCTTTTTTGAGAAATTGGTATGAAACATCATTTCCATCTAATGACCTACACTCAATTGTACCTCATTTCTATATCTTAGAAGTATGTTACATATTCATTTAGGTCTGACTCTTCATCAAAGCAAATGTAATCACACTGTGGTAGGCATGTTCAGAGAAGGTTGTATGTGTCCAATCTCATTCTGAGAGACTCTCATGTGCTCCTAATGACTTTTTATGATAAACCAACATTTCCTTGCTGACATAATGACCTAAACTACTTGTTAAGTGTGCAAATGCTTAGGTTTGTACTTTGATGAATTCTAGGTCTGTGTATTTGTACTGGGTTAATCTTGATTATTCTTCAAGGAAACATAAATAAAATGACTCTTAGTGGCTACATCCATGGCCATCCCTGCATAGTGTAGGCCTGTGTAGAAAACACTGATCATGGATTCTAAGAACCCACCCTGGGTAGCATGACTTTTAAAAGTATATGCACATCATTTCCCAAAGTGCCAACTGAGTTCATTCTGCTATTTCTGCTCATATTTCTTTGGAGAGTCTGTACTTCTTTATGAATGTCTATTATAGGCACATGGGTCTCTATATTCCATGAAAGAGTGACTGGGTATGCCATTGCAAAGATGAAGAACTCTTTCACTATCTGGGACTAAAATGTTTAAAGAGACAGGCTAAAACAGTAACATTTACTTGGTATGTAGAGAAACAATTTTGTTCACCTTACTAAAACATGTTTACAAACCAGTACCTGCATTAAGTCTGTGTAGCAGACAATAGAGAAGAGTTGTTCATGAGTAAACTTTCTGTGCTTATGCCCATTTTCCCCTTACCAAGGCGTTGTCTTCAACCTTCCACAGTGATCTTGTTACTGTTCCAGCAAAAAAGATTTACTTTTGTTCATATCTCCAGATAATCTCAATTCCCCATGACTGGGCAGGCAAGGTGGCATTCATAGATGTGGTAGACAGTGTGGTAGGGGGCGCTTAACACCATACAGTACCTGGAAATAGAGCCTTAGGATCTGCTGTAACATCAGAGCTTAATTCCCTAATGACTTATTTTTGCCAATGAGACATCATCTCCAAATAAACCCATAAATTCCTAAAACTGTGCTATAATAACCTGGCCACAATGTGGACACAAAACTTGGAAACATGAAACTGTGGGGAACAGTTCTGATTCAAACCAAAACAATGTGTTTTCTACAAGAATGGTAGTTTTATTAGATGTTTATCTTAAAGGATCAATCATAGCAAATTGATGTCATTGGAAGTAGAGTCTCCTGTGTTACATAAATCTATAGATCTATTAGTCAACTAGAAATAAGTTAGCTATACCCTTGGAATTTTTTAATACTCGTCACAGCTTCCCTGAATTAAATTGGTCCTATAAATTAAAAAAAATATCCATAAGCTTGAGATTCACTTTTACTTCATGTCAGGAATCAAGTAAGCAGCTTCTTTTAGGTGGAGGAGAAATAAAGACTATCTTGAAGTAACTATTAGACACAAAATATGTTTTTTGAGATCCATAGTCTAATATTTTGAGTTTATATTTTCAACAATATATGGCATCCACAACTCATAAGTTAACAATTCACACATCAGAGGGCAGTTGGTAAAATGACAACTCCCACTATATATTTTACTTTTTTGCAAGGCCCAAATATTCTTAACCAAGAAGGGTTATTTGAAGGTAGGAGGTATAATGTCTATTAAGTAGAGAGTGGCAAGCTCAGAGTGATGGAAAAATATGAAGGCATCATTCACAGCAACTGTAACCTTTTATTTAATAAAGAAAGTGAAGAAATTATCCATGTTATTAAATACTAAAATGGTGATACCTGAAGTATTGCTAAAAGGGCAAGTTTGGAAACTGTATCACAGTATTGTAATTCATTTGGCTTATAACAATTTCAAATATGGCTTCTCTATAAAATAGAGCTGTGAGGAATGAAAAAGATGGCTCAGTACTTATAAGCCCTTGCCTATTTTCCAGAGGATCAGAGATCAATCCCAGTGCCTACTTGACTGCTCACAGATAGCTGGTACTCGAGTTCCAGAGATGTGTTTCTCTCTTCTGGCCTCCAAGTGTACCAGGTACAAATGAAGTAAGACATACACACATCCATGCAAAACATACAAAATGATAACAATGATTCATAAAATAAAATACCTGAAATAACTTTTTGAATATACACAAAATATACTTGAAATATGAACTTTTAACAAAGAAAACTTCAATGGTAATGATTCTCCATATGGTACGTTATGTTCAGTTAGTGCTTATTGTTAAAGACAAATTCTTACATTCACCGTAATTATTTTATATGTAAATGGCATAAAACCTCCTATTATATTTTTACCTTAAAATTTACGTATAGGATGACTAATATGAATACCACTATTTCATAACTTGCCCCTTAACTTTTAAATTATTTGTAAGTTGGTATTGTCTAGTTGAGTAATATGAATAATTTCTCAGAATAGAAGTTTTATCTCTTAGAAACAAAAGAAATATGTTGAGTATTAAAAATAATTCTGTGGAAAGATAGCAAATGTGACAGTATTCTTATAACATTTGGTAAGATATTATTTTTTTTACATAGTTTTGTGTTCCTTAGTGGTTGGTGAGGGTAGTCTGAATTACTCTCAAAGCAAAATAAGCTATTTCCATTGTCCTTTGATGTCTCTCAGAGGTCAAAGATACACTTCTATCACTAAAGATATACGACATTAGGACACAGTGTTCAAATTACTTGAGCTGGATCTAACCTGAAAGCGAAGCTTCTGTGGTATCAGAAAATACTTTAAAAACTGTCAAGGGAGGAAGCACTTAATTGTTCTTTTCAGCTGTGACACCTATTGGCTACAACAATAAACAGCATGATAAGATATACATAAAGGAATGTTAGTGGTACTCACTAGCTGACTTAGATTTATGGCCCAATAAATGGGAAGGAAATTATGTCTAGTACTGGAAACCTGGCCAGCTTCCCATGAAACATTATTAGACCAGCGTAATTCACACATGTACGAGGTGTGTTCTAAATTTCATCCTTATACCAACAGATTAGGGTTACTGTCACGTCTCATCAAAGAACTTTCTCTATATAGTAAATAATGATCACTATAAAAATAAAGAATTGGGAGATCACCTGGGAACTGCACAGAGCTCCCAATCCCGGCAGGAGCATCAGGTAAACAGGCCAGCTTCCCGGCCTGTGTTCCAGAGCCTGCAGATCGCCTGGGAACCGCACAGAGCTTCCAATCCCGGCGGGAGCATCAGGTAAGCAGGCCAGCTTCCCGGCCTGTGTTCCAGAGCCTGCAGATCACCTGGGAACTGCACAGAGCTCCCAATCCCGGTGGGAGCCAAGCACCCCAGACTCCAGATCTTCTTTCCCACCAACGAGTCCAGGAAACTAGAGAAGGCTGGGTGCACAGGGAAGTAGCTGTCCCTCTGGCATCATCAGGTAAACAGGCCAGCTTCCCGGCCTGTGTTCCAGAGCCTGCAGATCGCCTGGGAACTGCACAGAGCTCCCAATCCCGGCGGGAGCATCAGGTAAGCAGGCCAGCTTCCCGGCCTGTGTTCCAGAGCCTGCAGATCACCTGGGAACTGCACAGAGCTCCCAATCCCGGCGGGAGCCAAGCACCCCAGACTCCAGATCTTCTCTCCCACCAACGAGTCCAGGAAACTAGAGAAGGCTGGGTGCACAGGGAAGTAGCTGTCCCTCTGGCATCATCAGGTAAACAGGCCAGCTTCCCGGCCTGTGTTCCAGAGCCTGCAGATCGCCTGGGAACTGCACAGAGCTCCCAATCCCGGCGGGAGCATCAGGTAAACAGGCCAGCTTCCCGGCCTGTGTTCCAGAGCCTGCAGATCACCTGGGAACTGCACAGAGCTCCCAATCCCGGCGGGAGCATCAGGTAAACAGGCCAGCTTCCCGGCCTGTGTTCCAGAGCCTGCAGATCGCCTGGGAACTGCACAGAGCTCCCAATCCCGGCGGGAGCCAAGCACCCCAGACTCCAGATCTTCTCTCCCACCAAAGAGACCAGGAAACTACAGGAGCCAGGGAGACCAGGGGAGTAGCAGTTCCGGATCAGGTACAACAGGACCCAGCATAGGGTCCAGGGGACCAGGTAGGAGGCTAAGCGCCCCAGATTCCTGTTCTTCTCTACCCACGGACCAGCATTTGGACAAGGCATAGAAGAACCACCAGATTACTGGACTTACTAGCACCCACCAAAAGGGAACTCTGGTCCCCAGACCAGGAAGGGGCTCTTTCTGCACCCACTAGAAGAAGAGATGGGAAAGAGACAATACAAAAACACAGTCAGCAACAGAAAAACAAATATGACACCGCCAGATTCTAGAGACTCCACACCAGCAAGACCCCAATATTCCAATGCGAAGGAAGCAGAAGAGAACGACCTTAAAAGCACTTTCATGAAAATGATAGAGGCCCTAAAAGAGGATATTGGAAAATCCCTCAAAGAAATGGAAGAAAAAACAAACCAAAAAATGCAAGAAATGGAAGAAAAAACAAACCAAAAAATGCAAGAATTGGAAGAAAAAACAAACCAAAAAAGGCACGAAATGGAAGAAGAAATGAAGCAAAAAATGCAAGAAATGGAAGAAAAAGCAAAGCAAAAAATGCAAGAATTAGAAGAAGAAACATACCAAATAAGGCAGGAAATGGAAGAAGAAACAAAGCAAAAAATGCAAGAAATGGTAGAAAAAACAAAGCAAAAAATGAAAAAAATGGAGGAAGAAACAAACCAAAAAAGGCAGGAAATGGAAGAAGAAACAAAGCACAAAATCCGAGAAATGGAACAAAAAGCAAACCAAAAAATGCAAGAAATGGAAGAAAGAACAAACCAAAAAATTCATAAAAGGCAACAAACGGACGAACAGATAAACAGAAAATTGCAAGAAGCAATGCAAACGCTGCAAGGGTTGAAAACTGAAATAGAGTCACTAAAAAAAACACAATCTGAAGAAAGGCAGAAAATAGAAAAGCTGGACAAACAGTCAGGCACTACCAATACAAGCATTACCAACAGAATAGAAGAGATGGAAGAGAGAATCTCAAGTGTTGAAGATACATTAGGAGAAATGGATTTATCAACCAAAGAAAACCTTAAATCCAACAAATCCTTAACACAAAACATCCAGGAATTATGGGACACCATGAAAAGACCAAACCTAAGAATAATAGGTATAGAAGAAGGAGAAGAAATCCACCTCAAAGGGGCAGAAGGCATATTCAACAAAATCATAGAAGAAAACTTTCCCAACCTTAAGAAAGATATGCCAATGAAGGTACAAGAAGCCTACAGAACACCAAATAGAGTGGACCACAAAAAAAAATTCCCTCGCCACATAATAATCAAGACCCCAAACATACAGAATAAAGAAAGAATATTAAGAGCAGCTAAGGAAAAAGGTCAAGTAACATATAAAGGCAGACCTATCAGAATTAAACCTGATTTCTCCATGGAAACTCTGAAAGCCAGAAGGTCCTGGATAGATATTCTACCTACACTAAGAGACCATGGATGCCAGCCCAGACTACTATACCCGGCAAAGCTCTCAATCACTATAGACGGAGAAAACAAGATATTCCATGACAAAACTAGATTCAACCAATATGTGTCCACTAACCCAGCCCTACAGAAAATTTTAGAAGGAAAACTCCAACCCAAGGAAGCTAACTACAACCAGAAAAACATAAGCATTAGAGAATCCCTCTCTACCAACAGGCAAAAGAACAAAGGGATGAAATTCCACCCATAACTCCACCAACAACAACCATCGCAAATCGAAGAAGGATGAGCAATCAATGGTCATTAATATCCCTCAATATTAACGGCCTTAACTCACCCATAAAAAGACACAGACTAGCAGAATGGATTCGAAGACAAAACCCTTCCTTCTGCTGCATACAAGAAACACACCTCACCCTCAAAGACAGACATTACTTGAGAGTTAAAGGTTGGGAAAAGATTTTTCAATCAAATGGACCCAAGAAACAAGCAGGGGTAGCAATCCTAATATCTAACAAACTAGACTTTAAAATAAAATCAATCAAAAGAGATGAAGGAGGTCATTACATACGCATCACAGGTGAAACCCACCAAGATGAAGTGTCTATCCTGAACATCTATGCCCCCAATACAAAGGCATCCACATTCGTTAAAGAAACATTATTAGAACTTAAATCTCATCTAAAGCCCCACACAGTTATAGTGGGAGATTTCAACACACCACTCTCACCACTAGACAAGAATACCAGACAGAAACTCAACAAAGAAGCAAAGGGTCTAATAGAAGTAATGACCCAACTGGGATTAACAGATATCTATAGAACATTTCATCCACATAAAAAAGAATATACCTTCTTCTCACCACCACATGGAACCTTCTCAAAAATCGACCACATACTTGGCAACATATCAAACCTCAGCAGCTACAAAAAAATTGGAATAACTCCATGCATCTTATCAGACCACCATGCCTTAAAATTAGAATTCAACAACAACACAAATTGCAGAAAACCTACAAACTCATGGAAATTGAATAATGCTCAACTGCAACATCCCTGGGTCAAAGAGGAAATAAAAAAATTAAAAACTTCCTCGAATTCAATGAGAATGAAGACACAACATACCCAAACCTATGGGACACTTTGAAAGCAGTGCTACGGGGAAGTTCATAGCACTAAGTGCTCACATGAAGAAACAGGAAAACAGTTATACCAGAGAATTAACATCACAGCTAAAAGCTCTAGAACACAAAGAAGCAAACTCCCCCAGGAGGAGTAGACGCCAGGAAATAATCAAATTGAGGGCTGAAATCAACAAAGTAGAAACCAGGAAAACAATACAAAGAATCAATGCAACGAAGAGTTGGTTCTTTGAGAAAATCAACAAGATAGACAAACCTTTGTCCAAACTTACCAAACAGCAGAGAGTGAACACGCAAATTAACAAAATCAGAAATGAAAAGGGGGACATAACAACAGACTCTGAGGAAATCCAGAGAATCATTAGGTCATACTTTGAAAACCTGTACTCCACAAAATTCGAAAATTTAAAGGAAATGGATGACTTCCTGGATAGCTATCACTTGCCAAAACTAAATCAAGAACAGGTAAGCAATTTAAATAGACCTATAACCCCTATGGAAATAGAAGCTGTCATCAAAAGTCTCCCAACCAAAAAAAGTCCAGGTCCAGATGGCCTCAGTGCAGAATTCTACCACAAATTCAAAGAACAGCTTCTTCTCAAAGTGTTCCACACAATAGAAGCAGAAGGGTCTTTGCCAAACTCTTTCTATGAGGCTTCAATAACCTTGATCCCCAAGCCACACAAAGATACAACCAAGAAAGAGAACTTCAGACCAATATCCCTCATGAACATTGATGCAAAAATACTCAATAAAATACTGGCAAATCGGATCCAAGAACACATCAAAACAATCATTCACCACGATCAAGTAGGTTTCATCCCAGGGATGCAGGGATGGTTCAACATACGAAAATCCATCAACGTAATCCACCATATAAACAAGCTGAAAAACAAAAATCACATGATCATCTCACTAGATGCTGAAAAAGCCTTTGACAAAATCCAACACCCCTTCATGATAAAGGTCTTGGAGAGATCTGGGATAACAGGGACATACTTAAACATAATAAAAGCCATATACAGTAAACCAACAGCCAACATCAAACTAAATGGACAGAAACTCAACGCAATTCCTCTAAAATCAGGAACAAAACAAGGCTGTCCACTCTCTCCATACCTTTTCAACATGGTACTTGAAGTTCTAGCTATAGCCATACGACAACAAAGGGGGATCAAGGGGATACAAATTGGGAAGGAAGAAGTCAAACTTTCACTGTTTGCAGACGATATGATAGTTTACATCAATGACCCAAAGAACTCTACCAGGGAACTCTTACAGCTGATTAACACCTTCAGCAAAGTGGCAGGTTACAAGATCAACTCAAGAAAGTCAGTAGCCCTACTATATACAGATGATAAAAGGGCTGAAAGAGAAATCAGAGAAACATCACCCTTTACAATTGCCACAAACAACATAAAATACCTTGGGGTAACGCTAACCAAACAAGTGAAAGACCTGTATCGTAAGAACTTTGAATCTTTAAAGAAAGAAATTAAAGAAGCCCTCAGAAAATGGAAAGACCTCCCATGCTCTTGGATAGGTAGGATCAATGTAGTAAAAATGGCAATCCTGCCAAAAGCAATCTACAGATTCAATGCTATCCCCATTAAAATCCCAGCACAATTCTTCACAGACCTTGAAAGAACAATAATCAATTTTGTATGGAAAAACAAAAGACCCAGGATAGCCAAAACAACCCTGTTCAACAAGGCAACGTCCGGAGGCATCACTATCCCTGACCTCAAGCTCTATTATAGAGCTATAGTCCTGAAAACAGCTTGGTATTGGCACAAAAATAGACAGGCAGACCAATGGAATCGAATTGAAAATCCGGGTATTAACCCACACACGTACGAACATCTGATCTTTGACAAAGAAGCTAAAAATATACAATGGAATAAAGAAAGCATCTTCAACAAATAGTGCTGGAGACTGGCATGTAGAAAAATGCGGATCGATCCATGTTTATCGCCATGCACAAAACTTAAGTACAAATGGATCAAAGACCTCAACATAAATCCAGCCACACTGAACCTCTTAGAAGAGAAAGTGGGTGGTACCCTTGAACGAATTGGTACAGGAGACAACTTCCTGAACATAACACCAGTAGCACAGACAGTGAGATCAACAATTAATAAATGGGACCTACTGAAACTGAGAAGCTTCTGTAAGGCAAAGGACACAGTCAGCAAGACAAAAAGGCAGCCCACAGAATGGGAAAAAATATTCACTAATCCCACATCTGACAGAGGGTTGATCTCCAAAATTTACAAAGAACTCAAGAAGCAAGTCTCCAAAACAGCAAAGGACCCAATTAAGAAGTGGGCTGCAGAACTAAAAGAGAGTTTTCAATAGAGGAGTCTAAAATGGCTGAGAGGCACTTGAGAAAGTGCTCAACATCCTTAGCCATCCGGGAAATGCAAATCAAAGCAACTCTGAGATACCATCTCACTCCTGTCAGAATGGCTAAAATCAAAAACACCAATGACAATTTATGCTGGAGAGGATGTGGTGAAAGGGGGACACTCCTCCATTGCTGGTGGGAGTGCCAACTGGTTCAGCCACTTTGGAAAGCAGTATGGAGATTCCTCAGGAAAATGGGAATAAACCTACCACAAGACCCAGCAACTGCACTCTTAGGCATATATCCAAAAGATGCCCATTCATATAACAAAGATGTCTGTTCCACTATGTTCATAGCAGCTTTATTTGTAATAGCCATAACTTGGAAGCAACCTAGATGTCCCTCACCCGAAGAATGGATAGAGAAAATGTGGTACATCTACACAATGGAGTACTATTCAGCAGAAAAAAATAATGGAATCATGAGATTCGCAGGCAAATGGATGACACTAGAAGAAACCATCCTGAGTGAGGTAACCCAGTCACAAAAAGAGAAACATGGCATGTACTCTCTCATATATGGATTTTAGACATAGATCTGGTGAGTGCCAGCCTACAATCCTATTGCCAGAGAGTCTGGGAAACAGAAACTTCATTTACTGGCTGGTTAAGTACTGAGCTGAACTCAAGAAAGCCAGTATCAGAGAGGGAGGACTGATGATCAAAGGGATTAAGACTGGGCTGGTTGAACCCCCAGAAACAGCTGACCAGACAAAGGTTAACTCTTGAATCCCAGGCATCAGCCTGGGAATCCAGCATGGGACTGATCAAGACCCCCTGAATCTGGGTGTCAGTGAGGAGGCCTAGGTAATCTATTGAGCCTTGGACAGCAGATCAGTACCCATCCCAAGTATACACACGGTCTCTGGACTCCCATAGAACAATGTGAGGTGCACTCTCACCCTGAACTCTTGGGGAAGGGTCTAGGCCCTGCCCTATATGAAATGACAGACTATGGACACCCCCATGGAGGGCCTCACCCTCCCTGGGGGAATGAGGGGATAACAGGGGGGGGGATGGGGGGGAGGGCACGGGAGGGGGGGAGGGCACGGGAGGAGGGGAGGGAAAGGGAGAGGGACCTCGTACTGACTTGTGAAGCAACCTTGTTTCTTATCTAAATTTAAAATGGAAAATAAAAAAATATTAATAAAAATAAATAAATAAAAAATAAAAAAATAAAGAATTGGATATAATACAATATCAGTGAATAGAGGATAGTGTGGCCCCAGTGAGTACATCTGCAGCACAGATCCTTCATCTATGGCTCAGAGAACATCAACAAAGAGGGGTAAAATATAGTCATAGCCAGAATATCAGAGAGTCTTCTGTTAAATTGTGTTTCTTATAACCGGCTGTTTAAACAAGGCCTGATCAATAGCTATACTATAAGAATACATAAAGACAAGGAAGATTGAAAATCATTTTTGGCCAGACATTGGTGGTGCATGCCTTTAATCCCAGCAGTCAGGAGGCAGAGACAGGCAGATCTCTGAATTTGAGGCCAGCCTGGTCTACAAAGTGAGTTCCAGGACAGGCTCCAAAACAATACAGAGAAACCCTGTCTTGAAAACAAAAGGTAAAGAAAATCATTCTTTTCCAGACCATAAGCAAACAGTTGAGAAGACTCCAATGTCTGGCCAAGAATGATTTTCTAAGAGGGAAATGTTACTCCTAAATGTTACTCTTAAATGTTACCCCTCTGGTAATAAAGCATCTTTAAATACTCACCTCTACTACCCTTGTGTAGCAGATTTAAACTTGCAATTTTAATTAAAGGAATTTTATTCAAAATGAAAATTACCTTGGCATACTTCGTAATTAATTTTCATTATCAGTGAGCTCCAATTTACTGTCAGTGTACTGTAGCTTTATCATTAAAGGTAAATATTCATAAAAGGGACTTAAGAGAACAATAAATAAATCATGAGACAGTAGTATACTGGGTCATACTCGCCAACTCACCCTTGATGGTCCTGTGAGGTTTGGTAAGTTACACATACTATTCTTAAACTGATGATAAATGGAAAATCTACTGACATTTTCCTTTTTTTAATTCCCAGGGCCTTGTGGCTGAGTCAGCAGTGTCTTAAATACAAAATAATGTCCTCTTTCACACAGGCTGTAATTTCTAGGCACATAGCCAAGGACCTATATTTAATTACCAACTTCCCTTCCAGGTAGTTCACATGTGATGCATACTACTCTCATAGTCAAGAACATCTTCGAATGCCAACCCTAGTTGAACACCTGCCAGCTCTCTGCAGAAGATTCTGAATTTCAAGATGGAAAAGGAATCATAGAATAATAGGATTCATTCAGTGAACATTGCAAACAAAGGCTATCTGTCTATGTAGAGCAATAAGTTTGGGTCTTATATGAATAAAATATCAGCATTAAGGCAAAACATGGACAAAATAGTGGAATGTTTAAATGTTAAGTAGTGATATACAGTTAGTAATATAGTTGTGGTTTGCATCCAACACCCGTTTCTGAACAAAAGGAATCAATTCCAGCTGAATCATGTCTCCATCCATCATGTAAGCAGGTAATTGAGAGGACCCCTAAGCAAAGGCCATTGGTCCCCCATATGAACTTTGTATTATCAAATCTGATGTATGTGTGAGACACTCTGTCATGTCAGCCTTCACATTTGCTTGCTGCACAGAAATAGATCCATCATTAAGGCTCCACCTAATTCTCTTAAATTGACAACGTTACAGTTTTCTTTGTATGAATTGTATCTTTAATAACTTTTTAAAATTGATTACCAGCCCCCAAGCCAAATAAATTATCAGTTTAAATGGTGGCAATAATATAAAAAAATTGACAAAGGAGGAATTTTTTTAGAAAAGCACGCCCCTTTTTGAATCATTTTGCCAGTCATTAAAGTGACTATATTTGAAAAACTTGGAATGATACATGAACGAAATAGACCTGTAGAAAATTAATAAAATTTCATATTTAATGAAAAAAAAATAAGTAAAAGTGACGACAGAAATTCAAAGATGATATAAATAGCTGTATCAAATTATTTAAGTTAAAATTAAAAATCAAGACTTTAATCTTAAAATTGTATACATTTTATGAATAAAATCAAAATGACAAAGAAAATTGCCACGTTGAAAGCCCTAAAACAACCTGAAAACTGAGAAGGAGCAAGAGACAAATAACATGTATTGTCACTATTTACTCTGAATTAGAGATATTCTCTCAAAGAGATTTGTTATGGCTTTTTTTGGGGGGAAGTAATGAAACAACAAACAAAATAATCTTACAAGGATTAGGAAAAAAGTTTATATACATCAGGAAGCTCCTAAAATTTACAAGAAGATTCAAATGCTCCTTCTTCCAGTGTTGCAGAAGATGTAAGAATGTCAGGCAGAGGAGGCTCTCTGACCTGCTTAGGCACCTACCTGGCAAACTCGATGCAGCTGTCCTGAATCATCCCATATCCTGTGGTGAGTTTTTCAATGTCTTTGGGGTATCCATTACTAATAAGCAACTCATCACAAATGTTACTGTCTGTAGCACCAATACCTTGCTTAGCTAAGCTAGGCTTTTATGGAGTTGATTCTTTGAGACGTCATTACTGCCATCTAAAGAAACCATCCATTATGGCAGAAAACTCTTAGTTGCATTGCAGGGAAGCTGCCTACTGATAGTTCATTGGCAGTGAAGAATCAAATCACAAACAGGAAGTGTATCCATGCTGTTCAACACCAAACCTCAAATCCCCATGATTTACTTTTGCCAGGAAGACTCCAGCTCTTAAAGGGTCTGCTAAGAACACCACTATCAGGAACTGAGAATTCTAACACATTGTTATATGGGTGTAGACAGAGTTTCTTTCCCTCCTAGTCCTATTGTCATTTAGTGCCAAATAAACACACAGAGACTTATATTAATTACAAATGGTTTGGTCAGTAGCCCAGGCTTCTTATTGGCTAGCTCTCCCTTAATTAGTCAACAATTTCTATTAAACTGCCTATCTCCACGTGGTTTTGGCCTAACAGAGAATACTCCAGAATGGTACTCTTTCAGAGGCAACATGGTATCTCTCTGGCAGCTCCTCTCTGTGTCCTCTCCCCAGAATTCTCTTTGTCCTGCAACCCCTTCTATGCTTCCTGCCTGGCTATTGGTTAATTGGTGTTTTAGTCATCAAACAATAAGAGAAACATTATGTACATATCGACATCTGCCACCAGGTAGTTGCTTTTTCACTTCCAAACCACAGCAAATACGTAATAATCAAAGAAATGAGAAATTCTTGTTGACAAGTCTACATGAACATTAGATTTATTTATTTATTTAGATTTAGATTTTGGTTCTTCATTTTTTCTGTTTTTCTTTTATTGAAAATATGTCTTATGTTATGATTTATTTTGTCATGTTTGATTGTTATGTCTTAGAAGACTGCAATTTCCTTAAGAGATACTGAAAATGGCATCTGAAGAAGAATAAAATAAGATAAAAAACCAAAGTAGAATAACATACAGAAGAAGAAAAGCCAGTGAGAAAGCACAAGATAGATGCAAAGATACTCATATTCATACACAGAGAATTGCATAAAAACATAAAACTGGATGCCATGATATATGCACAAAAGACTAGTTGCCACAGACCACCCCAGTTGATTATGGGGGTCCCTGCGATAAAGATCTTCAAAGACAACATAGGTCAGGATTCATAGTTGACAAGCAGCACAAACATAGAGTCAGTATGAATCTGAGGGTATTTTGCAGCTCTCAAGCAAGGCTTTTTATACATAATGAAACAGATGTTAGTTCTCACAGAGGCTGTGTTTAGTGAAGCAAACCCAAATAGAATTGATGACATCATTGTCACTTGGCACAGTAAGGAACAAAATCATCCAAGGCTAACCAAAATACAAAATCTTTCAAGGCTAACCATAATAGTAAAGCATACAATTATCCAACGCTAACTGCATCTTTCCTAGATCAGCTTAATAAATTTTTATTATGGTCAGTTATTGTTTAACATCTATTACCTAGTTCATATTGAGCTATTGTAATTCTTTCACATTAAAGCTTTCTTTACCAAACACTTTAGCCTACTCCTGATGACACATGTACAGACATAGGAAATTTTATTGTTGGGAAAGTTTTTAACATACTATTTGTACTTATGTAACTGATTTGGAAAATCCTGGCTTTCAAGGAGATGAGGTCATGGCTAGTGACCTCATCTCAGGAAATGGTTTCTTATCTAATTATCTTGCTTAAAGACTCAACGTACGATTTCAGGAATATTTCATAAATATGAAAAAAAAGAATAGATGAAGATAAATTGCCATGAGAACTATGGCTCAAGAGTTCCACAACCAGTTCCATAGCCTTAATCTGTGGAACTTGTCACACAGAATCTACTGGATTTTGTATGGCAACTATTATGTTTGAAAAAAATGTCCTAACAAAATATTATGAGAAAAAGAACCTCCAAAGATGTCTCTGAGTTTGTTTTGTGATGGCCATTTACTTCTGGAAATCAGGCCTGTCCTGAAGAATTTTTTGTATACTGAGAAAGAATCCATTGGAGAAAAATATTTTTCATCTTGGAGATAGACTCTGGCTTAGGCTTCATGACAGAAACTCACTCCTGCCGTAGATGGAAACAAATATAGGAATTCAGAGCTCGACAATGTGAAAAGATTTTGAGATCTTGGAACACACAGTCCTAACCAGAATTCTTTATTAAATACCTTTCAGTATTTATCCTTAGCATAAAAATGGACTTTGGGTGCCCATCCCACAATGAGGCATTCTCTCTCAGCTTGGACTCTTGGGGGAGGGCCTAGGCACTGCCCTGAATGAAATAACAGACTCTGGAGATCCCCCATGGAGGGCCTCACCCTCCCTGGGAATCAGAGTGTGGATTGGGTAGGGACTGGGGAAGCTGGTGGGGAGGAAGGGGAGGAGGAAAGGGAGAGGAAGCTGGGATTCACATGTGAAGTAAGCTTGTTTATAATTTAAATGAAAAAGAATAAAAAAAAGAAATTTATTTTCTGTGGATACAGAAGGGTGTCTTGTAATAAGGAAAAAGTGTTTCAATTTAACAAAAAAACAAATAATTTCAAATAAAAATAAACAAAAATAAATAAATAAATACCTTTATTCAGAGCTTAGACAATTTTGTTAAAGAGGAGGCTGAAAGACTGTAAGAACAAAAGGGTAGAGGACACCAAGGAAGTAAGGCCCTCTAAATACAGCAGGAAAAAGACACATATGAACTCAATAAAACTGGCTGCATGTACAGGGCCTCTGTGAGTCTGTATCATATTGGGTCCCAGGGTTGTGAGAAGGTGATAACTTTAAAAACTGTTAAGGGCATAGACTAGAGAGATGTTCCAGCAGTTAAGAGCAAATACTGTTCTTTCAGAAATCCCAAGTTTGATTTGTAGAAGCCAAGTAAAGTGGTGTATAACAGCCTGTAACTCCAGCATTCTATGATTTCAAAAACCAAAAGCTAGGATATAGCAGAAGTTATACTTGGTGGATACAGTTTCTCCCACAGGTTCTTCATTCATTTTACCTGAGTTTTTTTTCCTTTCAGAAGAAAATGCAGAAAGTCAATGTAATTGTGTAACCTGAAATTGTGTTAACTGTTCTTTGTGGTAAGTAATATCCTGGGGTACATGACCCAACTCACCTTTTACCATTGTTTTTCCAGTCAGTAGAGAAAAATATAAGATTGGCCCTTTTAACTTAGATATTCATTGAGTTCTTTGTCTACATAATGATACTTACCCAAATACTGTTAATATAGTCACTCTTTGTCTGTCTCTGTGTGTCCATGCTTCTCTATTCACATGGATATGAAGTTCAAAGGTCAAAAATAGGTTTTTCTGTAAGTTTTCCAATCATATTTTTAGATAGATATTCTCTCACTGAACCTGGGGCATATTCACTCCTCTAGGCTGACTGGCCAGCCTTCCGCAAGTATCCTTACCTACCCAACCTGCCACTAGGATTACAGGGATGTGACAATTTACCAAGTTTTGTACTGGGTGCAGGGGATCCAAACTCAAGAAACTATGCTAGCCTGGTTAGGATTGTACCCTATCAGCCATCTCCATAAATCCATCATATAGTTTATTGCACAAATAGCTTTATATTTGTCTTCAAAGTTAGTTGTTTATTTCATAGAAAAGAAGCTACTAATGTGAGTTATATTACATGTTCATGCCTAGTCAAAATATTTGTGTTAGTTAACAATGACTAATTTTTATTTAGCTTTGTCCTGTCTTTTATGTGATGCAGTAGTACAAATAATACAAGCCCAGAAACAGATATTGGACATCAAGATGAAGATGTGAGAAACAAAACATCCAGCCACTAGCTGTTACCTCTACCTCAGACTGAGGGGTCCATCCTGGCTTCAGGATTCATCAGCCTAGCTGGTTAAATCCCTCTTTTCCTCAACATGACTAGAGGCTAATTGCCCTGAGACTGAATGCGGAATGCGCCACTCCTATTTTATATATCTCTCTAGTGTTGAGATAATGACATGGGTTCTGCTTATCTTTCAGACTTATTTATTCTCATGTATCGCTGGGTGGTCTCGAACTTACAGAGATCCATCTGCCACTGTCTCCTGAGTCCTGGGATTAAAGGTATATGACACCACTGCCTAACTTCTATGGCTGTTTAGTGTGACTGTCCTTGAATTTTTATCTTCAGTGGGTTTATTAGATCATAAACAATCTATCAGCACATGATCTTGATAGCTGATGTTCCTAAAAATTTTACAAATAACAGTATTGGAAGATAGCCATTACTGAAATATCAGGTGAAACTAATAGGTGTGCTGGATGGTGATTACAAAGTTTGCATTTGAAACATTTTGAGTGTGTCTCAATCTTAGATATTTTTTTATCTACCTTTTAGTGTGTGCTTGAATATCTATCTATGCCTGGTCACTCCTGTGAAACACATCTCAAGACCGAAAATATGAACTATCATAGAAGACAGTTGCCTAATTTGGAGCAAACAAAATCAAGATTCCTTTTGCTTGTTGAGTGAATTATGTGACTACTTCAATTTATACATGTAAAACTGAGGCATATTTTGTAAATACAGTTTTTTTAGCTTTTCAAAGAATTAACCATTTATTTATGAAGGGTATTCCCCCATATTTACCATCAGTAGTCTTGTTTTAAACATTTTAGCTGTAGTTTCTGGTTTAATCATCACAAACGTTTTGTAAGTGCTGAGGACTGACAGATTTAGTTTCTGAGATTTAATTATCAGAATACTATGCAACGTGAATCTAAATGGTCTGCCTAAAATCCTATATCAAGTAATTGTCAGGCACAATAGTTAAAGCTGGAATAAGTTATCAGCTGGCTATTGTTTGGAGAAGAAAATGGTCACTAAATATGTAAAATGATTTGATGCTATGGCTTAATTCCTTCTAAGAACTAGCAATTTTGTAAAAAAATATTATTTTAGGGAAGAAAAGGGATGTATTATGGACATTGGTGAATACTTTACTTTTTGATGAATACAAGATGCTAGCATATACTTTACTTTCATGAAAACATGTACTAATATACTAACCATTATGATTAACACATGATTATAACACTTGTTGATAAGCACATGGTACTAGCATATGACTCACAGTATGATGAGTACATGATGCTCACACATGCTTCATATTATGTTGAGAAAATGATGCTACTGCATGCTTCACCAAATGATAAACACATTTCATGCTTATAGGAAACAACTATGATGCCACTGATTTTACTCAACAGGAAACACACATTTTTAATGCTCATTTCTTAATTGGCTACTATTTTGCTTTAGAAGGCAACAGCATGAGTAAACACTGGCTAAACATTTTATAAAATAAATGGTAAAAATATTCTACAAAGTACTGATTACATTGTTAAATCACTTCACTACATTTGAAATTATTTAAGGAACAAGGTAACAAATAATGGTAGTGGAGTTTTCAAAGCAACTCTACATCTCAACACTGTGAATGTGATGGTGGAAAAAAAATAAATGTTTCAGGATAACTCAAATGGGAGTTTTGGTCAAGGAAATAGGTAATCTAAGAGTGTGTTTATCACTGATTTGGGATTATTATTGCCATGATGAAACCCCTGGACCAAAAATAACTTCAGAAGAAAATGCTTACTTTTCATGAGCTTGCAATTATATATCATTATATATAACTGAAGTAAGTGAGACTGGGGCAAGAACCAGAAGGCAGAAGCTGAGGAGACCATAGTGAGCCTTTTTTTTTTAATTTTTGGTTTTTTACGAGACAGGGTTTCTCTGTATTGCTTTGGAGGCTGTCGGTCCAGCCCGGCCTCGAACTCACAGAGATCCACCTGCCTCTGCCTCCAGAGTGCTGGGAGTAAAGGCATGTGCCACCACCGCCCGGCGTGAGCTTTTTTAAAAACTGGCTTGACCCTGCTTTCTCATACAACCCGACCCAACACCCACAATTGGCTAGACCCTCCCCCGTGAACCACTAATAAGTAAAAGAATGTCCTAGACTTGCCTATATCTGATCCTTTGGAACCATTTTATCAAATGAGTCTTTCTCTCTATCCTCTGATTATGCTAACCAGTGTGAAGTTGAAAAAGTAACCAGCACTGTCACTGAATGCAAGAATTTGACAGTACACCAAAATAGAGGTAGATATGGATGTGGGCTTGTACTTTCAAGGCAGCAATGTAGGTGGCTAGTTCAAAGAGAACTTCAGACTTTGAAGAATTGCTTTTCCCTTTCCTTATTAGAGCATTGCTTCTCCCCAAGCCCTGACGAAAATGAGTGGTCAGAATTTAGCTGTGTATTGTCAATATCCAGAGAACTTTCTGTTATGATCAAGTCAGTCATGTACTTCTGGTGCTGCTCAGAATCTCACAACAGAAATGTAAGGAAGCACAAGTAAGTGACAGTGGGATTGTTTTGCCATCTCATCTCTGACCACATTATTGAAAAATATATTTGTAATTAAAAATATATAATCTCTTGGTGTTATGAAAAAAATGAGTTTTCAACTTCAGCATGATTAATGATTCACAGATATCTGTGCTCATAAACTAGATATTTGAAAGGTTAGACCATTTTATACATTAAATGGGAAAAATAATGATTAGTTTCCCTTATAGTATATTAGCATCTGTAGAAATAAAGGGATATTGTCAAATATATATTCTGTGTAATTACTAACAATTAAAATAGTAAAAAATACTCAGAAAAGTCCAAACATAATAATTGATGATTAAGAAGAATACTAAAAGCACTGTTTAATACTAAAATGTTTACTTTGTTCATTGACAATCACCTATTATATCAGGAATCCTTCAGACAGATTTAAATATCATGCATCAAGATAATTCTTCATTCTGGACTTGAGATTGGATGACTTTCTCTCCCTTTTCCTCTCCCCATCTACAGGTCACTCTCTCTCTATCTCTACCTCTCTTTCTCTCTCTCCCTTCCTTATTCTCCTCTTCTCTATCTTCTTCCTCTAAACACTCCTCTTCTCACTCATTTATCTTTAATATTGTTGAAGTCACGGTACTATCTCTACCCCCTGTATATGTGCTCATGTCCCCAGTTGCTTAACAAACAGAAGAAAACGGCATGTTCTTGAACAAAAATATCAAATACATCTGTGAATATTGTGTTTATAATTTTACTTTATGATATTTATGCTTATACCTATGATTTTAAAAACCATCATTTGATTGGGAGCTCTCACATATTGGCCATTAAATGATTAGTAACAAGTAGTAAGTAAGTAACCCAAAAGTTCTACTGGGTCCTAGTTAAAACCTTTTCCCCATCATGAATTCCCGAGAACTTGCTAGTATTTCACAGTATTAATGACATATGTTATATTCACTAATTTTAGAGATTTCTGTTTTATGTAAATCTCAATAAACACAGGAGGATGAAAACTGTGATAATAGAAGATATAAGGGTCTAACAAAGAGACATACCATACTGATATCTTATATGCTTTTGCCTATTGTCTTGGTGCACGGGTGGTTACTTGGCTTGTTGAAATGGAATAATCTCCTACTGAATTTCTTTGCTTACACTTATCCTTTTTAATATGTTGGGATTATAACATAGTTATATTGATTCTTTCTTCCCTTTCCTTGCTCCAAACTCTCCTATTTACTCATTATTTTCCTTCAAATTCATAGCCCCTTTATCAATAATTGTTTTATATACAGTATATTCATTATACATGTTTATTTATGTGTGCATATATAATCTATTTATATACCTGTATACATACATACATACATACACACATACACAAAACAACTCCTGTACTTAAGGTTCTCAAATAAATAATGGAAGGAATGACTGGAAGAGACAAACGATAGGAATTTAGCCGTGAGAATGTATCTTTTTGAAATGGCAGAGTGGTGACAGCTATTCTTATAGGAGGTAGCCTTCACAGAATCCATGAAGTCATCAGAAAAAGAAATATCTAGCAAAAATGCAGGTGTGGGGGAAGGCTAAATCATAAAAAAATGGACCTAGAAAATACTTTTGTCCTAAAAGCGGTCTGATGTCTGATACTTTATCCAATTTCATTTATTTATTTATCTATATTTATTTATTTACTTATTCATTCATTCATTCATTCATTCATTTATGTGTGTGGGCTGAAAACCATGCCTTCAAGTGCTTTTGAGGCCAGAGTTTGAAACCGGGTGTATTTCTCAATCATTTTTTCACCTTTACTTTCGGTAATATTCATTTTACTGAACAGATATAATTGATTGGTTAGAATATCTCAATAATGAGCCCAGAGGACCCTCCTGTCTCCCACTTTCCAGTGTTAGAATTACAGGTACACACCACTATGCCCAAATTTTGCTGCATGCTAGGGATGCAAATCAGGTGGTCATGCTCACCTGGCAAACATTTTACCAACAGTGCCACCTCTCAACACCAAGTTCCCTACTATTTGAAATTTAGAATTACTTTTTCTTCTTATTTGAAGTAAGTAGACACTGTTGGTATTTCCAAGAGTGAGCCATTGCTTGACATCTTCATCCTCGTCTTACCCGTTGTGACCTCTGAGGCTCCTTGATGAAACTGTTTCATCACAGAATAAAGCTCGGTGTTGGATTATTTTTTTCTTTGGACACAAAAAACAAAAGCACAGAGTTTAAACAACATTCTGAGGGCCAGGATGTGAGACAACAATGACCTCACAAGGCCTTGAGTCTGGGTATCTTCACTCACTATCTCTAGATAATGCCACTGATCCAACCAATTCCTTGGAAGGACAGAGAGGATAGGAGCTTCTCATGACACTAGACATTTCACAGGAAAAGTAGTTAATCTTCCATTTGTTCTTCCACATTCAGTGATATATTAACCTTTTCTGTTTCTGTCTCAAAAACCTGAATTTTGCTGAGGTAGAGGATTAGGACTTTCTCATCTCTCTTTTTTTTTCCTTATGGACATTTTATATCTCTCCCTGTGTCTCCAGTGTATACATGCTTTCTTGCTATCTGTTCTATCATTCTCTAATGAGATCTAAGGCAACAAACACATTGTTTTGTTCGATAAGAATTTACTATTATTATTGAAAATATATTCTTTTCTCATACAACACACCCTGAATACAGTGTCCCCTCCTTCCACTCATCCTGCCTCTTCTCTCCTTCAGATCCACTCTCTGTCTTTTGCCTCTCTGGAAAATAGATGATATCCAAGATACAACAGGACAAGGAAAAAAGTCCTCATAATGAAACTCTAAAAGGCAACAGTAGATTTAGGTTAGATTTTAAAAAAATGTGTTTTGAACTTACAGCTACTAATTTTTCTCACAATGATTGTGACATTTGTGAGACAAGGATTTAAGAAGCAGTCTGTTTTCCAAGGTATAAAATGCCTTAACATATTTTAATAATATCACAATGTAGGTTTGTGGGTAATAAAATCTCCCAAAATTACATTATTTGATCAAAGTTAAATGGCATCACTCTGCTGAAAGATATTCTGGACCCAAGCACCAATTTTTCAGATAGATATCATTCGATCATCTCCTTCTTCAAAGCAGAGTAGAGCAAAACTCTAAACTTTACAACGTGACACATACAGTCACTTTATTGTTGTTATTTCTCTGTTAATGTTGTTCTTTCACTCTGTGTATGAGTATACGTATCTATTATACTTTCATGTGTGAATTTGTATACCACACTGAACATGTGAAAGTCTCAGAATTTTTCACTATATTGGCTATCTCCTTCCACCATTGTGTGTGTTCCAATAATTTAAATCAGCTCATCAACATTGTTTGCCAAGTAACTTTACCCACTGAGTCATCTTACCCCACAATTTTATTCATGGACTAAGTCATTTGCCTACCCTCTCCTCTATTCATAATTCTATTATTGCAACTTATTCTGCACTATAATTCAGAAAACTGTACTTACTGAAGGGCAAACAGTACACTGCACTTCCTTGTCCAGTACGTGAAACAGTTAATAACGTGAGCATCCAAATCCCATGACAATAATAACTTCTTCAGTATTTTCTCTCATGTTGAAAGCATATGTTGTATGTGTGTGTGTGTCTGTGTGTGTGTGTGTGTGTGAGTGTGTGTGTGTCTGTCTGAGAGAGAGTTGAGAGTTGAGTGTGTTATGTGTTATTTCTTTATTTCATATATTGTCTGTGAATGTTCTTTACGCCATTTGTTTTGAGTCTCAGTAATATTACTATCCATAGTATAAATATTCACATTAAATTTCACATTCATAAAAAACCTGTGATTTTGATAATAGACACAAAATCTGTGTTCACTTATTTGTAGTGGGATATCATAAAGTAGGCTACTAAAATATTATACATGTTTTGTTTTATATTTCTGTAGAATAGGGGTCTGACAAAGAACTAATAAGGTTCAGATCAAAATTTTATCAAGCATCATGTTCTTTATTGAGGCAACTAGGTCATAGCAGTTTCCTCAATTTTCCCAACACCCGAGAGCAAACATATTTCTTAGCAGAGGTCCCTTCCTTCACAAACAAACACAATGTCAGTTTACATTTTTCTTCTTGTGTTTGTCATATGTCTTCTTATTCTCTGTTGGAAAAAGCTGTCCACTTTTCAGAACACTCATAATTAGACTGAGGTCTTTTGGCTCATCCATATAAATATCTCTGTCTCAACAGCCCTACATTTAACCATACAGAAAAGAATACTATCCATGTAAGACAGTTTGGACTTCGACATTTTCAAATTTTCAAGAAAATGATTCCTAATGGTATTCTATTCTACCCATAGTTCAGATACTAGCTCAATCACCAATAACGCAACTTCCTCCAGCAGCTGATGGGAGCAGCTACAGAGATCCACAGCCAAACATTACTTGGAAATGAGGCAACCTAGTGGAAGAGGAGGAGGAATGATTTTTTGAGTCAGAGGGTTCAAGGAACCATAGAACACAGGCTACAGAACCATCTAAACAGTACTCATAGATGTGAGACTAAATCCACCATCACAGAGTCTACACAGGTCTCTGTACTAGGTCCACTGCATATATGTTATGGTTTTGTAGCTTGGTATTCTTGTGGGACTTCTAGCAGTGGGAGTGAAGTGAAGGGTGTCTCTGACTCCTTTACTTGGTCTTGGGAACATTTTTTTACTACTAGATTGCCTTGTCCAGGCTTGATATGAAGCTTGATATGCTTAGTCTTATTGTATCTTGTTATGTTGTGTTCAGTTGATATCCTTGAGAGGCCTGTTCTTTTCTGAAGGGAAAGTGAGGAAGAGACAATATAGAGGAGAGGGGAGGTAAGGGTGAGTGGGTGGGGCCAAAGAAGGGAAAGTACCATTAGGATGTAATGTATGAGAAAAAACTTAATTACAAAATGAAATTCTTGCAATTAAAATATGGTCATCTTGGGATGGTCACGATTTTCTTAACATTAGTGTAGTCTACCGTGTTTGGGAGTTCTTAATGCCTTTTACTTTCCATGATAGTCTAATAAAGAAGTTAATAAATTATTAGTTATAATATGTCACAAAAATCTCATATCAATATTTTCTAACATATTAGTTCCAAACTATTGATGTAATGTTAGAGTACACACAAAATGTATACATTATACTGATATGAGAGTAATTCCTGCATGTACAAATTGATTATCAGTAGACTCAATGCTTGGTATTATAGTCATGTTCAAAAGCATAAACTGCTGGGTCAAATTTCTCCTTTCTGCAATTACTAACTAAAGCCTGATGTAGCTATACAATGTCATAAGCTGCCAGTGATTCAGAGTCTTTTCAACATACCCATTGACGGCTTTCCCCAATTCAGCTATTTTACTTTTTCTCTAATGTAAAATCAATAAGCAAATTGAAAACTTATCTACTTATTAAACTTAAATGTTTCTAAAAGATAATTCTAAGCTTCTTGGACCTTTCCACCCATATTGGAAACCCTATCATAACCATTCAAATATTTCTGTTCTATCTTTTTTGTACAGCAGATATATCAAACGTTCCATCTCCTGGACCTTTGCCAGCTGAAAATGCCTCTCATCCAAAATTATTTTGAAAAATTAGATCAGGTCTCAGAAGAGTACCTTTCTGAATGCTGAGTTCCTTACATTACATATTAGTGATCCATCATAAGGCATTTTTATTGCTTTGCAGAATTTTCTTTTTAAAATCACATTTGCCATATCGTGTTGGCTGCTGTGGCATTTTCAAAGAGTTTTCCACCCACATTCCCAGAAATGGGACTGAGGCTAATTTTATCAGTTTGAAATTGTGACCTATCCTTTAAATGTAAGGTATTAGAAAGCAATGCATCCATTTTCCTCTGTTATTTGGATTTCCAACCTGATAAACATAAACATATTTTAGAGTCTTTATAGATTTGGCTTTCTATGGCATTTCAGTTATATCTTCAGATAAAGAATGAAAATCAAACACTGGTTTATTTGAATCTTATGTTTCCTGATAGTTCTGATCTGCTTCTGGGTAATCAAGATGTTGAAAAGGATAATGTCTAAAGATTCTATCAATTATAGCTAAGTTTCCATAATCCAAGATGTAGCTTTGTTCTATCATGATCTATGTTTAACAGAACTGTGCTAGGTTTCCTAATTGCAAATGCTATTTACTATTCTAAAGGTAGCTTTGTTCATTGGGTCCTGATTTCCTGAAAACTCCTGTTTTGTCTCCATAAACCCGGGAAATCATTACTACATCTGACAAAATGTTTAATCGCTAGTTGTTGAATCTATCAATACACAATATTAGCATGGATTTCCAAAGGTAGAAAAAAGCACAGGGAGGACTCTGATCACGTTTCCCTACAGCTTTTGCTATTGATTCTATTCCCCAAACTAAAAATCGCTGGCTCATCCTTTACAGTTATACGTATCTTGTCAGGAAAATGGGTTCTTCAATGTAAGTTATGGCTAGAGCAAAGAACAAACATTGACCTCACTCCCAAACACATGTCAATGGTATTAAGCATGAACATACTCTCAGCCATGTAATACTGTGTTCTTAGTGGTATCAGGTCTTCTCTCTCCTTCAGTCCTCTAACACATAATCATACGACTGTACTTTGCCCACTCACATTTAATTCCATGACTACTTCTCTTGATTTCTTTTACCCTGCTCAATTATGCCTTTGACTCTTATGTTTTTTTATTTTTCTGTCTCCTCTTGTTTCCATATATGCAAGACTGATTTAAGTTTTCCCAATTAAAAAGCAAATAAAAAGTAATGCAAAAATGGGGGGAAAAGTATGTTCTCACAGACAACTCACTGCCATTTCTTTCACTGTCCTTCATTGTCTGTTTTCATTTTCCTTTTGTTGAGTGGATATACTAAGACATCATTTAGAAAATCATTTCCTTTTATTTTTGAAACTGCAATAAAATTATATCATTTCCTCATTTCCTTTCCTATGTCCAAACACTCCAATATAACTCTCCTTGCCCTCTTTCAAATTAGTGGTCTCTTTTTTCATGAGTTGTTGTTATATAAATATATGTATATACACATGTATTCCTGAATATATAAATATACACTGCTCAGTTTGTATATTGCTAGTTGTATGTATGATTCCAGGCCTGACCATTTGGTATTTAGATAACCAGTTGTTTTTTTTCTTCCCTGGGGATGATAATTTCCCTCATTCTCAACATTCCTTTTCTCTTAATCTTTGTGTAGGGTTGAGGCACCCTGAGATTTCCCCATCCATTTTGGCATATCTACTGTTGTCCTTGTTGACCTCATGATTGGGCAGTCATGTTGAAGGGGCTTTGTGTGTATTCCCCTGGCCTTCTTAGAAAACAAAACTTTACAGCAAATTCCTTGATCCTCTGTACCATACAATTTTTTCTGCTACTGCTTCTGCAATGATCTGTAAGTTTTAGTTAGGTGCAAGAGATGCTTTCTATATGTATCCAGTAGGGCTGAAAATTCAATATAATATCAATCTCCTGGACAATGAAATTACTTCTCTTAAAGCAAGTAATAAAGTCATCTGACAAAGAAACTGTTCTTTACACTTTAGTAGTTCACTGCACATTGTTTTTGCATAATCTTTCAGTGACAGACACATTTACAAAATACTGCCACACCTAAGACATATAAAGAAACATTGCAGAAGAGAGGGCATAAAGAATGTAAGAGCCAAAGTCAAGGATTTCCTGTGGGACTATGTCTCCTAGTACTATCGGAAGCTACACCTGTAATGTCTCAACAGCATGACTGCTCAAATGCGAGCAGAAAACTGATGGCATCAACGGACATGCCAAACTGTGCAAGGAAAGTCCATGAGGCCTCAAGAACTGTAGGCCCATGACAAAAGATGAGACCAAGAGAGGTTGCCTTCCCCAGAGTAGATCACAATAATTAGTTTTTCAATTACAAATGGTCAGCCCTGAAAACTTGCATACATTTGGTACTTTATGAGTTTAAGATTTTATATTTATGAGTATGTATGTATACACATATATATGTGATAAAATAGTTTTTTTAACAAAGTGGCTAGGAATTTGAAAGAGAATGAGGAAAGGCATATGGAAGGGTTTAGAGGGAGGAAACGGAAGGGTGAAGTGTTGTACAAAAATAGGAAAATTGCTTATCTCTCTAATTGGCAGCATGAACATGGGAAAGCGGGCCTAAAAATGAGGCATACTAAAGTTCCATGCAATAATCACTTTATTCAGAGCATCAGACAACTTGTGCTCTGAGTTTTGAGAAGAGTCACATGAGTAATGGGTTCATCATAAGGACAAGACACACAAGATAAAAACATGTTTTTCCAAAGATGCATGAGAAAAAGACCAGCTATAAGAAAGTCACTCCTACCTTTGACACCTGGCAGGAGCACAAAATACATTCCAAAAACAATTCAATGTTCTGAAGAAACTTAGGTCAAAAGATTCTTGTCTTTTTTTCTTACTAGCCCTTCCATTCTTGGAAACTGTTAAAACATGAAACTAATACTAGATAAAATATTTTAACTTAATTTTCTCTGTATTTCACTTTACTATGCTTTCCCAAATTTTCCAAGCACAGAAAAACTTTTTCCCCTTGGTTTCAATGTTTCTGCATTCCAAAATTTTGTATATGGAATCCTAAACACCAAAGAGAAAACAGTAAGAATTGCAGTCTTTTCACCAGCCGATTTTGTAAGAGTGGAGCCCTTATGATTGATAATAGTACCTTCAGAAACACACCATTTCATCTTCTAGTTTGTGAGGGATCATCAAGGAGGAGTCATCTAGTGAACAGACAGCAGCCCTCAACAGATACAGAATCTGCAATCCCTTTGAGGATGGACTTCCCATTCCTTTGACCTGTGAGAAGTTGATTTGCTTTGTTTCCTACCTCCTTGGTTATTGTGTTTCATTATAACCCCACCAAATATAATATCTGCCCATAGGACATTACTTCTTTGACTGAAAGTTGAAACTATTTCCTGTCTAATATAGCGCAATAACTGAGTTTCTGGATAGCTTTGTGTTTACATGTATCCAACTTCAGGTAATCCTCTGAATTGAGTGATTATTCTAAAATGTATAAATGATAGGAACTAGCAAAACTTCTTACTATGCCACAATAAAAATGGAAAATAGGAATGAGCACACATTATAACCTTTTGATTTGTGTGCCTGTTGGATGTGTTGAGAGTGTGAGAATTGATTCCACATGAAGTTTTCACATGACTTCATGATTCTTATTTGGAAGTCAGTAGTCACCTGGAACCTCAAATAATATTTTCAAAATATTTCAAAATAGCAAAAGAATAGGTATTTTAAAAGATGGAAAATCTAAGTATATATCTTTGTATATGTAAATGAAAGTGCTTGACTTATAAAAAATACATTGTCATTAAACACTAATTTCACCATTTCAACAGTAGCCTAATTAGTGGTGAGTCTTGAAATACTCCTGTGTAAGTAATTTCCTGGAAATAGATGATTCATCCATATTTTAATGAAAAAATAGTTTATTGAATGCTGATTAAATGAAAAAAATCACAGACATTGCAAGAAGCTCAGAACACCAGGACATTGGCAAAGAAAACAGTGTCACAGGTTGATCTGAATTCATTCCTGTTTCTCCACAGTGTGAGGTGGGGGATGCCTGAGTGAAGATCAGTGTTCACAGTGCAGCAAAGATGCTGTCTATCTGGGACTGTGCTAGATAGCAGCAGATGAGTAAATTCTATCTGGGAAACAAGACTCTATGAAAACCAGACTAATGTCTGCATTTGAAATTAACACTGCAATGTGTCTCTCAGGAGACTGCCATGAAGCCAGGCAGAATACAAGCATGTTGCTGTTACTGTATCAGCTTTTACAGTGTTTACCTGCTGCTCCTTCCAAAATTAATTCCTTAGTATGCTGCTTATCAGCTTCAACCAGAAACCTGGTGAATACAAAGATTATTTTGGTACCAGGTTCAAGTTGAGAAAGAAGAGTTGTGATTAGGGAGATAAAATTTTCAGCAGCAGAGCTCTTGCTAAAGATAAAAGCACAGGAAGCCCCAAGCCTCAACACAGTGCCAGAAGGATCTCTGTCTGTCTGTCTGTCTGTCTGTCTGTCTGTCTGTCTGTCTGTCTGTCTGTCTCTCTCTCTCTCTCTCTCTCTCTCTCTCTCTCTCTCTCTCTCTGTGTGTGTGTGTGTATGTGTGTGTGTGTGTGAGTAACCAAGGAATAAAGATTTATCCATACTTCAGAAGAATGCCGTCGTCACGATGTGATAACTAGATGGCATCCATAAGACCATCAGTGAGCAAATGGAGATCCTAGTGCTAGGGGTGCAGGTCTTCCTGTAGTATGAATGCCTGTGGAAGAACCTAAGGGCTAAGATTGTGTTTAGACAAAATAAAGACAAAATGCTTTACACCTGCATGTCCTAAACAAACCTATGTCCTAAAATGTTCCCCAGTCTTAATTTGGAGTGCTATAATGAATGGTAATGAAATTCTGATATCTGGGAGTCCTGGGGATTTTGAGGCAGTCACTGAAAAGGAAGTATCAATCTTCAATAACCACAGTTTGAATATCATAGAGTTTCCACCTTGAAATATTATTTTTGAGATGACTGTACATTTATTATGTTGCACATATTAAAATAAGGACTTTATAAACACCATCCAATGCATTTCTCTCTTCCTGGAGCAGGCAGCAAGTATCTGCTTAACAAATCAGCAAAATGCATTTGTGAGGCTTTGAGGACACCTGTATGAGACCACACTCCAGGAACAGAGCTTGGAACAGCCCCTGCATTTATCCATTCCTCTCCAAGTCTCTGAACCTGAATTCCAAATTACATTGCTAGTTGATCAGGTCATGCCTTGACATTCTTTCTTTAATTTTGAAATTCATATCTGACCATGGTATCTGCAGCACTCCTCCTGCTTTAGTTCCTCCTGAGTCCAACCTCTTCCTGCCAAATATATTGTGTCTTTTTTCATTATTAGTTTTATTTGTGCAGAAAAACTACAGAAACAGTCATACAGAACAAAACTAAGCTCACAGAGAGCAACAGAGTTTAAAAGATACTGTGATGAAATTTACGAGAGAATATCAGACTAGGCAGAGGAAAAAATCAGGAATCTTTGCAAAAGGCAGACAGGAATCATATTTCTTTTCAAAGCATAGTAATGCTTTTTATCAAGCAAAAAGCAAGTCTTCTGTGTTTCAATTTATCATTTCGTAATAGGTACAATAATAATTTTGATTTAGTTTTACTGCATCTAATTTTACTGTTAACATTTCCCAGGTTATAAAGGCATACATGCTTATTTACCTACATTGCCTATGTAGCTACAGTAGTTGTGTGATACTGCATATTGCTCTCACTCCTAGTTAACTGAAGCTGTCAGAGGCTGCCAACGCTGCTGGTATGTCTCATAGAATCACAAAAGAAAGTACATACTCCTGGTTAGCAGAGCATCTTTCTGACAGGAAGTTCTCTTCTACCACAATTGTTAGTAGACACCATGGAAAACTTCTTCAGAGTCCCTGGTTTTCAAATCATTGATTGGTCATCCAAGCCCATAAAACAGTAAAAATAAGAGTATTATAAAAATAAATATTTCAACATTATTGGAAACAGTAATACATAGATTTTCTTTTTTCACATTTTTTATTTAATGCTTTAAACATGTCACTCTGAGTTCCCTCTCCCTCCCCTCTGGCTTCACATCCCAATCTTCCCAAGCCCTCACCCCAACTCTATACCCCTTCTGCTCCCCCAGGAGGGGAAGGGCTTCCATGATTTTCAGGATCTGTCACATTATCCCAGGCAGGGCCTAGGTCCTCCCCCATGTGTCCAGGCTGAGAGAGCATCCCTACATGTAGAATGCGTTCCCAGAGTCCACCTGTATGCCAGGAATAAATACAACTCTACTATCCAAGGTCCCACAGATTGCCAATGCCTCCTCTCTGACACCCAGGTTCGGTGTGGGGGATGTCTGGATCAGTCCCATGCTGGCCTGTCAGTCATCAGTCTGGGATCCATGTGACCCCTTGTTTAGGTCAGATACCTTTGTGTGTTTTGCCAGCCTGATCTTGATTACTTTGGTCATCACTCCTCTTTGCAACTGGGTTCCAGGAGTTCAGTTCAGTTCCCAGCTGTGGGTGTCTGCCTTAACATCCATCAGTCACTGGATAAGAGTTCTAGGATGGCATATAAGGAAGTCATCATTCTCATTATCATGGGAGGGCATTTAGGGTAGGCTTAGTGCCAGTTGGTGTCATTCTTGTAGATCTGTGAAGATCTCACTAGTGCCAGATCTCTCCTCCAACGTATAATGGCTGCTCCTTTATGGTATCTCACATCCTTCTCTATAGAGATAATCACTGACATTCTTTATATATAAGCATATTAATACATATACATATCATTCTGAAGAAAGTCTTCTATTATTTTGTATGCTACTTTCATTTTATTTTGCATACAGTAATGACAATAATGCTTCTGAACTCAGTGGAGAAAGCAGCACTTATATAATTTATATTTTTATAAAATATTATATCAACTAGGTAAATGTTTGGTTTAGTGCTGTTCTAGAAAAAAATAAGCCAGGCAAGTACCATCCCAAGCCAGTATAGTCAAAGGTAAATTCCTGCTCTGTTGTTGAAGCTTGACTGGTCGTATAGAGAGAAATACATATAAGGAAGTGAAGCATTCATGTTTGGAGAATTGTCTCTTTCAGGTAATACGCTAAGTTAGTAATGACTTTATTTTTTAAATGCTCCAGAAAGGCAAACTGTAGTTGATAATGACTACTGATATGAAATCTTGTCTTGCTCTCTTTAAGGAAAGTCTTGTTAGAACTGTAAAGCTGGAATATTGACCTCTGTTTAGACAAGAAGATATCTTCCCATTATTTATTACCCTGACAGAGAGTTGTTTAGGGAAATGGAGGCATATTTCCACTTGTCTCCTTGAAGCTTATGCATCTTGCTAAGAGAAAAGTGTCCTGTGACGGCTCAAGAGTTCTGGTTATGGTCATAGGCAGCAGACCCTGCAGCAGTACAGACACCTTCATATCAAGGTCAATGCTTCCAAACAACTGCCAGAATTTATTCTCATTTTGTCATGCCAAAAAATCTAATAATGAAACAGTAATAAAATATGTCATGTGAATCTTAGCATAAAATAATTTACTTCTCAAAACTAGACTGATGAATCTCTTTTCCAGCCATTCTGGTGGCCCAGGGTGAAACTCACATACGATTCTCTTTTCATTTATTGTAAGGTAGTGGTACATCTATTGTGTTAGGTATTACTCCCATCACTGTGACAAAATTACCTTTATACAGCAACTTAGGATGAGAAAGTACTTGTTTCAGGTCATTTATTTTCGCAGCATGGGTGTATAGTACAAGGGGGAAGAATTAAGGGAACCAACCTGTTAGTACCAGGAAACAGAGAAATGTAGGACAATGTAAGAGACAGCCTATCAGGACACTAAGTGAAGCATCTCCTCCAACTTGTTCACATATTTTAACTCAATAAATTGAGATCCTACTATGATCCCATCAATATTAATTCACTAATTATTTCAGAGTCTTTATGGTGTGGTTAACTTTGAAAAACCCCAGAGACACACCCAGATATCCTTTCCTCAATTCCAAAGCATATCTTAGTCCAATCAAATTAACACTCACGTTTAAATGCCATCCCTATTCAAATGGAAGGTTGGAAAGTTCCTAAAAAGTAGAACGAGCATTTTTCCTAAGATATCACATAATTAATGATTGAATAGCCTCCTATGCCTTAATTCTTTTTTATGTTTATTCTAGGAACAATATATCCTAAGGTGGAAAGAGATTGCTTTCCCGAACACTTTACTTTTAGAGAATATTCTAGAGTCCTGAAGAATCAGGCACATAAAAAAGGAAAGAAAATGGAACGCACAGACATCTTGCTTTGTGCCTCAATTCCAGTTTTGTCGTGATTGCTCTTGAAACAGATGTTGTCTTCATTTGAGATGCAGCCACATTCAGGCTTAATCTCAGCAAAGTATTTCAGTTGTAAAGGATTTAAGAATAGAAATGGAAAACAACCTCAGAATAAAATGAGGGAAGGAAGAAGAATATAACAACCTCACTCTTTTCCCTGGGTGGTGTATTTCTGGGACAGGATTTGGCAATCTCTAGATATTGGGAATCTGAACTATCTTTAAGGACATGCTTGCTTTGCAACTGGTAGGATGTTATCCTTTGCATATAGGCTGCCCTTCCCACCTGGAAGGCAGTTTGCCGTTTTATGGGATGTATGTCTACAACCTGAAGTGAAAGGGGAGAAGAATTGTTGGAGTCTGAGTCATTTTGTGTTTCTGAGAACTCAGTACATTGTACTTGTTGGAAATTATAAAGAAGTTTTGGCCATAAAAAATGTGACTGAAATTTGTTCAACATTGACGACGGTAAATAGTTTTCAAGGAAATAGAGGAGGCAACAGGACTTGGAACAGCAGCTAAGCAGTGCCTGAAGTACTGCAGCACACAGTGTCCTTCCTTTGTCAGTTGAGTATCCAGTCACTTTAAATTAGAGCCAAGCATATTGCTATGCTCAGAGTAGAAAGGTGAAATATCTCTTTGTGACACGAGGTTTTATAAATTGAATTCATAATTACACTTAATCCTTTCAAAGATGGTAACATTATTTCTTGCAAAATGTGCCTCATAATTCCCTTTCCTTGCCAATTGGTGGTATTAGCTTTAGAGAAAACTTGATATCTTTAATATTTCTGACAAGGGGAAGTCACAAGCATATACTTTTTTAAAGATGGATTTTTCAGGTCAGCAGAAATGTCTTTATATGCTAACTATAGACCAAATTAAACAATAGATGTAATTCTACTCTCCTGATTATTTTAGAATGAAGTGTGAATGCCATTTTTGAAATGTTCTTAATGTTATAATAGGAGGTCCAACTGTGATTAATGCTTGCTGATGCTGATGGAATCTAAAACAAAATTTTCCTACTGTAAATATGGTTAAAAGAACAGAACATTCTTTCATTTATAGAAAAAAAACCCTCAAATCTATATAAGCAAATGTTAGATACCAGTAAAGAAAAAAATGGACAATCATCTAACCTTCAGCATGGAATTTATTCACAGTTTATCAGTCGAGGTGCTTTAGTGGTAGAAAAATATGTTACATGATAATAAATGCCTGGTTGCCAGGAACGGATCTGGGTAAATGAGGCATCATGACCAGCATTGACTTGTCAATAATATTAACTTGATATTATTAAGTAATGATGTTTCTCCTTCAAATTCTTGGAGTACCTTATGAGTTTCTTCCTTACTAGTATTGCAAAAATGTCAAACAGGTACATGAAAAATGTTCTTCCAACTACTATAAAAATAGGCAGCAGTACATGACCTGAGTCTTTTGTATTCACTGTTCTAATTCCATGCCTGCATGGCTGCCATGCCTATTATGAAAAAACCCTACAGTAGCTGTGAGGCTTGGTGCCATTTTTTCCTCAGTTAAAACAAATCAGATCTAAATTACTTATAATCAAAATTTTATTTTCTTGTGAACACTGTTTATTTATGCTATAAAAATGAACATGTGGGCATTTTGCATCCCTTTTCTGACATTCTATTTTTGTAGATATATTTTATTTTTAAATGTCTCTTACCAAAATTATGGCTAAAAAAGGTTATTATTGTTCTTATTACTCAAATGTCCACATGATTTTAATTTACTAACCTCTACATGATATAAAATTAAAACATATTTTGGAAGTGCTTGCATTGACTTTTGTTGAGTGAAATTCAAATACTATTCCTAGCTTGTTCCAGGATAACCCTTGACTAATTAACTCAACTCATAGTAATTCAGGACTTCACCTTCCCTAGTGTCATAGCCTTCCCAGTGGATGTAGATGAGTTTTATACAACAAAACTCAGAATCTAAGTGCACATCTAAAACACACATAAATACACATATGAATGTGTGTACTCGCATACACACATATATAAAAAGAATGAATGACATGGACAGTATCACAGAAAAATATATGCTAGACTCAATAATTGCTAGAAAGTAAGTAGTAAATGTCTCAGTAACACACTTCAGTTGCTCATTCTATTTACGGTTGCAAGTGCCTGTCACTTCTACATCGTCCTCAACCCCAATCTAACAGGTGTTGTTGAAACTTCTACAAAATCTTTCACAGAAAGGAATTTCTCCATTTCCATTGGAAACCTCAGAAAAGGAGGAGTAGTTGGATTCTACATGAAAGTTATTGTATAGATCACTTCTAGACATGGTAAACCCAATGAACTGATGCCAAGTTTTACCCTGAAGAACTGTTTAAAACCAAGTTCCAGGATGCATCCATTAGCTTGACTACCAAATCTCAAACACTAGATAGAGATTGATCAAAGCAATAAAGATATTTTTATCTAGGTTCTGATGTTAAACACTCACATTAATTCTTCTTGGTAACAGCTTCTTCTAACTATTCTTAAAGAAGATGTTTTCATTTAGGCTCAATACCATGTAGACTTATTTTTGGATATTTGTGACGATTTCTGCCCATTCCTCAATGTTTGAACATAACATTCACGTGAATTTCTGTAAGTAAACAACAGTGTTGGGGCTCCACATTAATAAACAAAACGTTTCAGCACTGAGGCAAGGAGAATAATGCCTGAAGAATACAAATACATTAGCCCTTTTCCAGACTGACAAACTGACTCTGAAATCACAGAGGCATTATGTTCCAACTTAAGTTAAAAGATGAGGAAATGGCAGCAATTCCTTGCAATCCCTTTCCCACTGCAAAACTGGGATCAGTACAGAGTCCATTTACTGTAACGTGCATTTAATGTTCTCCTCAAGTCATACTTAACAACTAGTGACAAGACAATATGGTGTTGGCACCCAGCCAACACCCAGCACTACCATAGTACTTGTCATAACATTAGTTTGCTGAGCAGGAAACATGAGGAAAACAGCTGACTGTATGAGGTGATGCAGCTGTCAAGTCTGCTCCCAAAAGTCCTGGAGCATCAGAAGAGAGGGCTGAAGAGTTTCACTTGAAATCTTACTATGGCATGACTTCAGTTCTGGGGCTTATGTGTGAATGTCTCACTGAAGGAGCTGCAAGCAGCAAATGCATTTTTGAGGAAAACATGGAAAGAATGGAATGTGAAGCATGAACCCTCTTTACTCCTCCTAGCCTATGACAGTAATTGAATCCTTTATTTTCTTAGGTGCAATTGAAACTTGGAAGCACTATTAAGCCAAATCTTGCCATTAGCCTCTGTTCTGTAGGGTAGCTTCATACTGTTTTTTGAATGCTTTCAATCTAAGAAAAAAGCAAATATTCTTTGATTTGCCCATTCTGTAATATAAAATGGACTGTATATAGCTTATTAGCATATCTTAAATATGGTCAGATTGCAGACCGGTATGATAATCAAACAGTACTTTAAGCAAATTCCTCAATGCATTCCTCTTTTGAAATGGGATATTACTGTATAGTCCAAACTGAGCTGGAATTCACAATGCTCTTTCTTCTGCCTTCACAGTGTTAGGATTTCCAAAGAGGAGGACCACTACACTTATCCTGGAAACACAATTTTAATATGCATTAATTTAACAATATTAATTTACTTCCTGATTCAAATATTGTGGTGAAACAGAAAAGAGACATTGGACAGGTAAAAAAAATACATAGATGAAATACCTCAAGCAGGAAGCATAGTTATTTCTTAGCCTGTTCCCCTTCAGAGTCTAAAGGCATCTTTGAACTCCTTATGATGCAGTTCATGAAACACAGATAAGGTCTCTTGTCAGTGAAATGAAGCCAATATCCTATGGAAGTTTCTTGATAAATTACTATCAATCAACTGATAATTATAGTTTGCTTTATTTGGGGGACTCTAGTAGACTCTCAGTGTATCATTCTCAACATTAATCAAAGTATTCTGCCTGTGTTGATTTAAACTGTCTTCATTTTAATTTGGATTTTAATTAGTTTTTTGAGAATTCTATACATTGTGCTTTGATCATATCCATTCCCTTTCTCCTTGCTCATCCCATATTCACCTCCTTTCCTGTACCCACTCAAAGCTGTTTCTTATATATTGTTGTTTTTAAACTCAGCAAGTTCAGTTTTTGGCGATCATACATTCTTGTTGAATGGTCTTCTGCTAAAGTATGGCTAATCTACCAGGAGTAACACCCTTCAATAAAACTGACCACTCCTCTCCCAGAAGCCATCAAATATCAATAACTACTGTGATCCTGGAAGGATTTTTTGTGCATCTTCCTGCTCTGAACTGGAAACTTTTTCTGGCTCGTTTTTGTATAGGTCTTTGTGCATAATGTGACTGATGCTGTCTTTCGATTGTTTAACTGCCTGTGTTGAGAAAATAATGTTTCCTTATAGTTATCCAGGACTTATGGCTCTTTGATCTTCCCCACCCCCTCTTGTTAAATAATGCATTAGCAACTTTGGGGATGAGGAGAAATTATATGCAATAAGTGTTAGAATATTTATAGATGTCCCATTTGTGGCTAAGAATTTACAGTCTCATATTCTTTGTACTTTGATTCAGTCATTGTAAGAGTCTGTGTTAATTGATGTCTACTGCAAATAAAAGTTTTTCTGGTGATAGCTGACTGACACATTAATCTATAGGTAAGCCATTCAGTTCAATACAATGTTCATTTAGCAGAATAAATGGGGAAGGTTCTCCCCAGAACTTATCTATTGCTTATCAGAGATTCTCAGCACCAATTATGATACTTGTGGAGTAGAGTGTAAACCTAATCAGAAAGTGAATGGTTGCTTTTTTAATATTTATGCCACTGTTGCACCAAGGGGTATGTCCACTGAACAAATTTTTGAGTTAACCACTGCCACGCCCACACAGCCTGGGGCCAAAAATCTGTAGAGGGTGTCAGGATTGATAACACAGAAACCAGTTGGTGGTGAAAGATGGCTTGCTTTATTCTTACCCTGGCTGGTTATATACCCTAACACCAGAGGCAGGGGTGGGGGGTCAGAAAAAGTCGGTTAGTTATCAGAAAGGTCAGGGTCAGGGTGTTCCCGTGGGAGAGCCCTTCTGAAAACATCAGGAACTTATTTCTTTGTGATTACGGACACCGGATTTTTTTTAATAAACATGTTTTTCACTGCGGTCCCAGACAACGTTTACAACTTCCTGCTCCTAGGCTGATGGGGAAGTGGGCCTCCAGCCAAGGTCTCTTGTTCCCACAAACAACTGAATTTTATTTAAAATTATTGTTTTTATTACACTTATTTAGTTTGTAGTGGGGATGTCATCCTGCCAGGACAGTGCTATGGAAGTCAGTCAGATCACAACTTATAGGAGTCAATTCTTTCTTTGTGTTGTTTGAGTACCAGGTAGTGAACTTGGATTGGCAGGCATGGTGGCAACCACTTTTACCTCTGTGACACTACATTAATCCAAATTTAACTGATTTCTACAATTGTAGCATATTATGGTTGTACAATTTTTTCTCTCTTTATTTGTTGCTTTAATTTTTTCCACCATTTTTAAATTTAATTTAGAAACAACCTTATTTTACATGTCAAATCCAGTACACTCTCCCTCCCATCAAGCCAGATGCAAAAATTTCTGTGAATTTGTAATAGTCATGCATTCCCTAGACAATTTTTGCTTCATATTTATTATTATTTCAGAACACTGAGTACAGCACAGATTGTTCCAAAATGTAGTCTGTTGTACTGATATGAACTCTGGCATTCTTCCATTGATTACACTACAAAATGACAAGTCATAGCCTTCTTGAGATGCTGTAAGCTCATTGAGGTACATTCTGGATCATCATCTCTATCAGGAAATTAATTATTACTGGTCCATTTGTGCCATATTTATTAAAGCTGAAGGTTTAACCTTAATTAGTTATTATTTGCTTCAATGTTTTATTATAATGCCCTCTTTTGATGGCCAATACTAAACCATTGCAATAAAAGTTATTTTTTCTCTAATACCACACTGAATTTAGTACACCTTCCATGATTTTCTTGCAATAAAAGTTATTTTTCCTCTAATACCACACTGAATTTAGTACACCTTCCATGATTATCTGAAAATATCATCATACCAATTTGATGGTAGATAATAGTGAATTTCATTGTTTTCTTGTTTTCACTGATTGTTAAGATTAGTTATATCTTAAAGAAACCTGTAATTATCTTGAATCTAATTTTTCAGGATGACCTCTGGTTTCCTAATGCAAAATTGACATCATTCTTTAGACTTCCTATACTTATTTTTCCCAATATGAAATATTTTTGAGTATCAAGAGTTTAGATAATAATTCTCTCTACTTTCTTATTAATAAATAAAAATACAAGAACTGCACAAGGTTTTATTGCAATAATACCTCTTATTTCAAAGAATTCAGTGGCTTTTTTAAAATTCTCATTATTAACTTTATTTTATGCAAGTTTTTCATGTGTCACCTCTCAAAAAAATCTCAGTTGGACTCAGTTATCATTGTATTATTTTAGTATACAGTTTACCTCTACTACTGTGCCCCTTACCTTGGATCTGCTACTTTAGTACATAAGTACAGAATTAAAAAGTCAACTGCTAGAGATGTATTGCTTTAATTCTGATACCCATCTATGATGGTATCATGATAGACCTCTTCTTCTGCTTTTAGAAAATCCATGAGCACACTGAAGTCTACTTCTTATTGCTTGTATTTCATTTACACAAAGTCAAACCATTATTTTTGAGTTATAGTTGGTTGTGGGTTGCATGTCTTGATTTATCTAAGCATCTAAGCATATATAATACACATTAAGACCAAGGAAAAAACGCATCAATGTAGTTTGACTGTTCTGAATTTTGATTTTTTTCACAATCCAGAGAGCACTGTCAGCATTCTTTCAGGCATTACTTTCACATTCCTGGAGAAGTTATTTTAAGGCTTGCTTCTCTGAGTTGAAGGGAATCTCAGAATGTAAAACTTTTTTCTCCCCTCTAGAGCTTTTTGTATATGAACCAGACTTTATTTCTTATTGAACCATGGACTTATATACAGAATTTCCTTTTTGTCTTCTCAATAGTTCCTTCATACTTGAAAAAGTCACAGCCCCCAGTCTCACAGCTGAGGAACTACCATGAGATGGAACCAGGGTCTCTGAACATGGGTGTCATTTAGGAAACCTGGACAGTATGGGGCCTCTGGCAGTGGAACCAGTATTTATTCCTTGTGCATGAATGGGCTTTGGGAGCCCATTCTCTATGGAGGGTAACTCTCTCAGCCCAGATAGAGTGGGGAGGGCATCAGTCCTGCCCTAAATAATGTGATAGACTTTGATCATTTCCAATGGGAAGCCTCACCTGAGGAGTGGGACGGGGTGCGATGGAAAGATGATGGGGAGAATGGGAGAACAGGAAGGAGAGGGAACTAGGATTGGTATATAAAATAAGATTGCTTTTAATTTAAATAAAAATTAATTTAAAAAGAAAAATGTCCAGTGTCTTTGATATCTCTCACTCAAACAAAAAACAAAATAAAAAGGAAAAAAGTTTCCCTAGACCTTAGGTACTATCTAGTTTTATTTATGATACTACATATTTGCCTGATATTTCCTCAAGTTTTATTTTGCAAGCATGTGTGTTATGTCCTTGAAATGCATTATCATATAAGTAGGTAAATTACATGCAGTAGGTATTTGCATCCCTACTGTCTAAGAGTATTACTATGACACACTGTTTGATTAGAGGAGTGAGCCTTTAGCAATAAAATCCCATTTCTACAGTTACAACTTTGAGTCAAATTCACTTATATACAGTCCAATTGTTTTTATATAGTAGGACATCTTTGAAGCTAAAAGGTGCCAATTTGCTTTTTACCTGTATTAGCATCCACATTTTCATACATTTTTATGTTAATGAGAATAATTTTCTATACAATATACATATAAACTATACGTAGGCATACCATTTTTCTAGATCTTCTATGTTTTTAGAAGGGACTAATAGAGTATTATTTCCTGTTCCCTTCCCAGTTTAACATTCTTCTTTCATTTCTCCATACTTACTTCTTACCATGTAAAATGGAATTCCCTGACAATATACTTTTTAAAGGAAGATCTAGTTTAGTTTTACCAAAATAGATAAAAATTTACATTAGAAATCTACCAGTGTCTGGATAATTCTATTTATAAAAAATTTACCTTCCTAATACTTTTCCCTAAACTTTTAAAAATGTAGGTGACATGAATCTGCTACTCTCCAATAGCTATAAATTTACAGTAATGACTTACATAGAACTTTAAAATCTGCAAAGACTTTATTCCTATACTCAAGTTATGTCACATTAAAAAGTCAAATCAATATCTGTGAAAAAGTTTATGTTCTTTAATTATGAGATTTTACTATTTAATTATGAGGTTTAAGCCTCGTTTGTGGCAAAATATATTAAAAAATTACTGTGTCAAAAAAAAGGAAATGGCAGAATTATCTTGATCAAGAAGAGACAAAGAGACACAGAATCAGTATTAAGTATTACAGCAATTCAGGAAATCACAATAAAAATACATGAACCTTTTTCAAATTTTATAAATATGAGTGATGTAATAGTCTTTGGAAAATTCTACTTTAATGAATCTTAGAACACAGCTAATTTTGAATTGTTTAAGTAATTATCACCAAAGAACGAAATAATGAGGGAAGATAAAACTTTTTAAGGTAACCTCATAGAAAAAAGCAGCAAGCAAGACAGTAAGTATCAAGATCATCTGTAGATTTTCCATGTATGAGTTTTCATGCTCACATGCTGCTTTATGGGACAATTGACCAGGTTTAGGTACCACACAATATGAAAAGCCATTTGAAAGTATTATGCAGCTCATATCCACATCCAGAAACTCGTCAGAAAGAAAAGAATATGCATGGTCTCACGACCATAAACACTGTGAAAATCTCATGATTATGAGAACCCTGCTTTCATATAATTGTGCAACTGATAACTGCTCTACATGGGACTAAGAAATCTTTGTAGAGAATTAAATCAGATGAAGTCACTACACAATGACGGTTTTTACAATGGATTAATGTGACCACATGATCACTTTTGAGAAGTTTTCTTTTTTAATTTAAATTAGAAACAAGCTTATTTTACTTGTCAATCCCAGCTCCCTCTTTCCCTGCCTCCCACTAATCTGCTATCCTATCCCCTTTATACTTCCCAGTTAGGGTGAGGCCTTCCATGGGTCAGGGCCTAGTCCCTCCCCGATGTGTCTAGGCTGAGAGAGTATGTGGAGTGTGGAATGGACTCCCAAAATCCATTTTCTTTCTAGGAATAAATGCTGACTGATCTATTACCAGAGGCCACATAGATTACCAAGGCCTCCTTACTGATACCCATGGTCAGGGGGTCTGGATCAGTCCTATGATTGTTTTCCAGACCAGTGTGGGTTTCATAGGCTCCCCCTGTTCAGGTAAGCTGTTTCTGTGGGTTTCTCCAGCCTGCTCCTGACTCTGTTTATCATCACTTCTCCCTTTCTGAAACTAGATTCAGGAGTCACCAGAGTCCGGGGACTCTACACCAGCAAGACCTGAACATCCCAATGCAGATGAAGCACAAGTGAATAACCTTAAAAATAACTTCATGAAAATGACAGAGGCCCTCAAAAAGGATATGAGAAAATCCCTTAAAGAAATAGAAGATAAGACACACCAAAAATTGCAAGAAATCTCTTAAAGAAAGCAAGGAAAGCCAAGAAAAAATATTCAGACAGATGAAATCTTTCCAACCATTCAAGACCCAAAAACTGAAATAGAGACAATAAAGAAAACAAAAACTGAGGGAATGGTGGAAATAGAAAAGCTGGGTAAAAGATCAGGAACTACAGATGCAAGCATATCAAATAGAATACAAGAGATGGATGAGAGAATGTCAGATGTTGAAGACACACTAGAGGAAAAACAGTCATTCATGAAAGAAAATCTCAAGTCCAACAAATTACAAAATATACAGGAAATACAGGGTACATAAAATACCAAACCTAAGAATAATAGATATAGAAGAAGGTGAAAAAATACACATCAAGGTTACAGAAAATATATTCAACAAAATAATAGAATAAAACTTCCCAAATCTAAAGAAAATATGCCTATGAAAGTACAAGAAGCTTACAGAACACCAAATAGACTAGACCACAAAAAGAAGTTCCCTCACCATATAGTAATAAAAACACCAAACATACTGAATAAAGAATAAATATTAAGAACAGCAAAGGAAAAAGGCCAAGTAACATATAAAGCCAGACCTATCAGAATTACATCCTACTTCTCTTTGGAAACACTGAAATACAGAAGGTCCTGGATAGATGTCCTACAAACGCTAAAGGAACCTGGATGCCAGTCCAAATTATTATACCCAGTAAAGCTTTCCATCACTAATTTTATCATATACTTCTGTGTCACATCAGTCATGTGGGAAGTGAGAGATGGATTTCTAGAAAGAGAGTTGAACATAGGAGACATCAGGCAGAAACAGAAGAAAAAGCCATAGAAGAAAGCTTACACTTGGATTGCTCCCAAATCTTGCTCAGTTTCTTTTATTACACAACCAAAATCCACATGTCAATGACTGGTACTGTCCACAAATTGCTGGAATCTTCCTTCCCAATCATTAATCAAGAAAATAACCCATAGACCTACACACATGAGAACCTGATAAAGCTAATTACTTACTTGAAGAACCCCTCTTCCTAGCTGACTCTAGTTTGTCGGTAGTTGTCAGAAACTAATCAACACAAATGTCATTGAAGCTAGGCCTTAACTTATTTCTTCAAATAAAATTTGGAAATTTTTGTAATCAGAGAAAAAAACAGCAGAATAAACACATATAAATAATAAGATGCCATGGAGTGTTGAGTGAACTTTAAAGGACAGAAGATAGAATGCACTGATATAAAGGGTGAAAGGAAATTTTGGTACAATAAGTGTTTAGTGTGGTTGTGTTTGTGAGGTCAGAGTATATGTGGAATACTGGAGAGATAACTACCATGAAGACATTTAAGAAATCATATGGGAAACTACTATTGTAGAAACTCTAACATTAAAATTAAATGACCCAGAGACTGACATTGCAGTTCAAACTTCAAGCTAAAGGTCAGAAAAGCAAAGCTTTTGACTAACTTTGCTTTCTGAATCCTCAGGCAAGCTTAAATAAATCATCAATAATATATCACTATAGTAAACAGTAAAATATATGTATTCATATATATGAAAAGTTTAAACTGAGATACTCTTCAATAAATAGGGGACAATGTCCCTACTAGATACCACAGGATAAAAAAGAAAATATCTAGTTATTAGCAAGTGTGGTCTCATTGAAGATGAAATATTACAGAAATTGGCATGAATCTTAGTTATCCTATATAACTTGAAATTGGGAAAGTATTATTAAAGACCCAGTGCATTTGAGTCACAGCAAATTGAGAAACCAAGCTGGTACTGACCTGAAACTTCATCTCCACTGGCTAGTTTCCATGGTGCCATAAAGTGCCTCACACAGAACAAGAGTAAAAGAGAAATCTCCAGACTTAACAACTAAGAATCCTAGAAGTCACAACAATGAATTTTCTTACATGACATGTCCTCTGGTGTTATAGTGATACAAATGTCATGAAAGTAACTTACCACTTTGTCCTTGGATTTAGCATCTGCTCCACAGTTTAAAATTCATATTTAACACTGTTATCATTTCAGACTTGCGGCTAACCATATCATAAGATCCAGGGAAGATCCCACTTCTATTACTCTGCTAAGTGAATATAGTATTAAATGGACTCTTGTTCAATTATAGTTATACTAATAGACAAGTGTATCAGTGAACCATCAACAAAGAAGCTTGGTTTTGTCATAGATGGTCATTGCCACAGAGTCACAAAGCTGAGTATGGAGAAAAAAAGATTGTGGAATGCTCAGTCTTAAACAAGGCACTGGTATCACACCTCTTCCTCCCAAGACTCCATGATATGCCAGAAGACGGGGTAGAAAGACTGCGAGAACTACAGCCAGTTCCTGAGTATAAGGAAGCAGTTTTTTCTGGAGACATGAGAGCAATTGAGCAAATGAATTCCCAGAAGTTGTGAGAGTAAACACATCTGTGCATATTCAGACCAGACAAAAAGTCCAACAGGAAAGGAGAGGGGAAGTAGGCTTGAAGTCCACCCAATAACTAATGATTTTTTGGAAGTTGTTGTCTGTTGGGAGATAAGAAATCAGTTTTCCCAAAGGATACCATTCCTGGTGGGTTTATCAACCTAATGTGAGGGTAACAAGTCTGAGAATGTAAGGACAGCAAAGATGATTTTGGTATCTTTTTTAAGAGAAAACAAAGATGGTGGGTATGGAAGGCAGCATGGTGGAAAGTAGAAATGGTTAAAATTTTCATCTAAAAATCTCACATAGCTATTAAGGTGTGTAGGAGGAGGGGAGAAGCAGCAAAGAAGCTTCCCTTTTGTCTCTTACTATAGGAATAAACAGCTATCTGAATACTAGGATGACAGTACTTACCAAGCTAGTCTAAAATAACACTCCTGTGTCAATTTATTTTTTGCTTAAGTAATTATGTGTCATTAGTTTGCTTTACATAAGAAACACAATTTCTGTGGTAAAATAATTATTCAAATTGACTCATTCCAAAGAGGGTTTGTATTCACTTTCAACAAATATCCTGACACCTTATTTTCTGTCTAAGTCCTGTTTATTTTTTTCTTTGCTAAAAAGTTTAGGACTTGTTCCAAATATTCCATATTTTAAAAGCATGCTTAGAATTTTTGATCATTTGGTTCCCATAGACGCATCTAAATATTATAGGCCATTGCAATTGTTGTTAGTTATTCACCAGAACACAATGTTAAGCCCCTATTTCTGAGACACAGCACATCAAAAACATAGATAGATAATTTATGCTACTAATGTCCCAGAAACCTTATTGCTAATGGAATACTCCCATAATCCATGCTCCAAAATGAGAGAAGTCATCAATAACCTTGTCTAATTGCTAACCTTTCAAGCTATGACAATGGCCAGCCTGGTAAAATATGCACACTGTTTGAAAATTGGCATGCATATAATAAAAGTAACCACTGAATTTCTGGTTGAATTTCAAGCTTGATTCACATGAAGGAACCTAAGGAAAGCCAGGAATTGGTGGCACATGCCTTTAATCCAAGCACTCGGGAGGCAGAGGCAGGTGGATTTCTGTGAGTTCAATGCCAGCCTGTTCTGCAGAGCGAGTTCCAGAACAGCCTCCAAAACAATACAGAGAAACCTTGTCTCAAAAAACAAACAAAAACAAAAAACAAACAGACAGGAGAGGAAGATTTAATATCTAGATTGAGCTGTCTACAGTAAAATAATATTTTCAGAATATGGTAATACAATAGCTCTTATGAATGCATGGTGGCTGGAATTGTACACACAAGACTTGCACATGATCAAGCCAACCAAAATCCAAGATTGGATAGCAATGGTGCTCTTTGAGAGCCATTGGCAGCTGACAGTTTCTAGGAGAGAAAAAGCCAGTTTTATTCATGACTATTGTCCTGTATAGTTTTCATGTGCTAGGATAGATCATTCCACACACATGACCATGGATGCTGCAACTAAATTAATTATAAAAGTAATTGCCTAGTGACATTTTACTTGTAGCACTCTGTGTTTGTCATAATAGCTCTCTTTTTTATATGCCACTTATAGCATAATGAATGCCAAAACACAAATCTATTCATTTTATTATACATTTTTGAAACTGATAAAGTCACCAATTCTCCTAAGTTTTTGTATAAGCTTCAGGCTTTAATATATGAAATTGATGTTAATCTGATTTTAATGATAGCATTAATCTCAGGTGGTTTCTATGTTTCATATCGTACATGACTACAGAACAATATCACTATTGTCAATTTTTATTTTGAAATCTTTGGTCATCTTCCCTACCAACCCCTGTTCCCATTCTCTCCCCTCCTTTTGGTACCTCTTCCTTATTCCACCCCACTCCCATTCACTCCCCAGAGAGGGTAAGGCTTCCCATGGCGAGTCTATGAACTTTGTTACCTTACTTTGAGGCAAGACCAAAGCCATCCCCAGTATATCTAGGCTGAGAAAGGTATCCTCACCCCGAAAATATCCAGTTCAAGCACTGTAGGGATATTTTGTTTGTTTGTTTGTTTGTTTTTGTTGTTGTTTGACAGGGTTTCTCTGTGTAACAGCCTTAGCTGTCTTGGAACTAACTTTGTTGACCATACTGGCCTAGAACTCAATTGTCTGCCTTCCTCTGCCTCCTGAGTGCTGGGATTAAAGGCACAAGCCACCACTGTCTTTAGTAATATATGCTGACTAACACATCTTCTCCACTGTCATGAGGACATGTGTCTTGTAACTGTGAAATTTTTTTTCAACAGACCAGTACTGCAATATGGAACCTGAGGATTGGTCTTGAACTGATAAATATCTAAAAGTCACAAGAAAGTTCAATATTTTCTCTTTCCTCTCTCCTTCCCTTTCTTTCTTCCCTCACTTGACAGATAATCCCAGTCTAGAATTTACAAAATGCTTAAATGCTGAGCTAAAATTGCAGCTTCTGAATGTCATTCTCAGAACTACTGATCCTATTTTCAATGAGAGAAGCTTAAAGTCTTGGCATTCCCTTATAAGGAACTCCAGTCTTCCTTGCTAATCTCAGTGGTGCACATACTAACAGCTTAGATTTCATTTTCAGAAATAGTCTGTATATATTATGTAAATAATAAGTAGAAAACTCCAATTGATAGTTCAGTTTATTTTTCAAATATCATGGAATATATGTTTGGTTCCACAAAATTAGCAAGTGCATGTTGTTGTTCTTTCCTTGGTTTTTCCTTTCTTTTTTGCTATTATATTAATTATATATATTAATGTTAGCATATTAATATGTCTCATGTGCACTCTGCATGCACTAAACCAAAAAACTTCCATGCATGTCTATTGCAACTACTCTACATTCTGCTGGAGAGTTTTACCTTCCACACTGGAGGTACAATGAAGTGCCATGACCCTGAGATAGAACTTAAGTCTAGAGTTCTTCTTTTAGCCTGTTCGTTAGGAAAACTGGAATTTTACTGTGTGTATTTTTAATCTCTGGACTCTAAAATATTATATTGTAGTGTTTTATTTTTATGAATTCTGATCATCGTCTGTCTACATATGCAGCTACAAGGGTGATTGGGATTGCTGTCTTCAAACTGTGACCAGCAAAATTTTTCTAGGGCTCCCATGGGTGACCATTACCATAAGATTATAAAATGAATTCATTGATAAGAACAAAGACAGCATAACAGTGTCCTAGTTATATTGAGTCCTGCATTAGCTCAACAAAGTTTGGATGGGATGAAAATAAGTCACATATTTTCTCCTCACCCACTGGAAACCCATAATGCTTCTTGCACTATTCCCACTTATGGTGACAAAACGAATAATATTAGATATGACAAAATATAGACTTAAATAAATTCAAGGCATTTTATGTGACTGCTACAATTAACTAGGAAAGTTCTGTAGAATTTTTTAATCACTTCAACTTGGATTTCAGTCTGAAAATCATTACAAATAAAGGTGACTCCAGCCTATATGAACAAATCTTCTCAACTAATTTCAGTGCCCTCCATGGAGTAGGATCACTGGAATATAATCACTCAAGCACCAGGAAGCAAAACGTTTACTGTTGAATGGGCTAATTTGTACCTTTTTGCAGCATTTGAACTTTATATTAACAAATTCATAAAAAAGCATTTTAAGAGAACCTGTGTCATTTTCATATTCACTGTTACCCTGACTTCTCAATCATTCTGTAATATAAAAAAATTTGAAATATTTGGGAAGACTTTATTTGGTACTCAGAAAATTAACCTAAGGCACTGCTCTGTATTCATGCAGTTATGTTATTACCTTGTTATATCTGTAGGTCTTGACTTTGATAAGTTTAGCATGCTGATGATTCCTTCACTTGAAATCCATAAAAATACATGAATTTTCTTCCCCATTAACTGCTAGGCTTCCCAGATTCTTCTTGTTTCCTGAATTATTAATTAGACCAGCTCTGCTCACAGTTGTTACCATCAGCATCACACATTTATGAAGTGGATATGTGATTCTACGGCTGTTAGATGTTTTGTGAAGTAAGTAAAAGACATGTGACTCTGGAAGCTACGAAACGTCTGTCTTGTAGAACTGTATTGTAAGAGACATAAAAAAGATATAAAACAAATATAAAGAATGAAATAATCTAATCCCAGCACTCGGGAGGCAGAGGCAGTCGATCTCTGTGAATCTACAGAGCAGCCTGGTCTACAGAGCAAGTGCCAGGACTACCTCCAAAATAATACGGAGAAACCCTGTCTCAAAAAACCAAAAACAGAAAAAAAAAAGGAAAAACAAAGCAAAAAGGAATGAAATAATCATTATATGTGAAAGCAAGGAATTGATTTTGATATGATGCTAAGAGGAAGCAATTTACCAGTTGGTACAGCATAAGCCCTTAAAAGAGAACCATTGGCCTATTAAAATTGGAATCAATGATGACATCATAAAGATTGCAAATAGAAACATTATAGCACAAAGCTGTGTATGGGATTTAAGTTAAGTCAATCAACTTTTCCTTAGTGTCTAACTGTGTGACAAGCATTTTTATTACAAAAGTAGTGTGTGTTCAATATATGCATTAGTGTTCATGTGTATGTGCATGCCCATACATGTAGATGTATATAAAGTGTGTTTATATGTGTGTGGGCTAGAGAAGCATATCGTGTGTGTTTTCAGTAAATCTCCACATTGATTTCTTACATAGAATCGCTTACTGAATTTGGATGTAGCCTGTCTATTCATCACACTCCAGGGATCTGCTTTCTCTGACCAGCCAGTGCACTGTTAGAGAAATATTTATTGAGTGCTGGCAATCTGCAAGCAGGTACTGATGCTTGTAGGACAGGCATTTTACTCTCTGAGATAACTCTCTTGTTCAACATCTAATACTTTTATTCAGAGAACAGTAAAACAGGTTTTTAAAGCTCTTTTGGCCCTGGTGAAATGTTGAAAAAACAAGTAGATGGACAAATAAACCAAACCAAATTAAATAATATGTACATTTTTGTTAAGGTGATTTATTGTATAGTATTATAGGGATAACACAATGAAAACAAACTTTTTATCCCATTGTATGGTATACTGGCATCATCAATAGAAAATTATTATATAAGACTTTTTCCCCAGAAAATAAAATAATTTATCAAGCTTACAATTTACTAACTGTAAGGATTCAGGCATTATGCTGTCCTGCCCGTGTTACCTTGCAGAATGCATTCAGGAAGTAATCTGGTCAGTCCAGCGTTCCATGGCTAAAAGTGTGCAAAGGATGCCTTTAGAAGAAAGACCCTACTCACATAATCTCTCCTTTTGCTCTCACTTTCCATCTCTCTTTCATGCTCTCCTCTTTCATGCTCTCTTTTTCCTCACTTTTTCCTGATGTTCCCCTGGTGCAGACAGGACTTTTCATGTCTCACTCTTCTCTCTTTCCTCTCTTTGTCTCTAGATCTCTTTACCTCTCCCTGCTTCCCTTTATGAATAAAACTTCTTACTTAAGCTCTGTCTGCCTGACACATTTGTCCCCAGGCCCCAATCACCCTCCTGTGCCATGGAATCTGCCAACGTCCCCCACCCAAGGTTCCCCATGAGCTTTTCAAAACAGTAATACTTGTGTCTTGGATAATGATAATGATTTATCATCTGATGAAAAGTGGAAAAAATAGGCTTCTAGAGTAAATCATGTGTAGTCATAGTCGTGAATAGTCACAGACTGCTCTCTTGCAGTCTAGGGTTTCTGTGCCACGTGAACTCTTACGCATCATTTGGAAGCAGGAATAAGTTATGAGACATTGTTTAATTAGGCAATTTTCAATCTTTATACTGCAGAATGTTTGCAGAAAATTTCAGCTTCCAAGAAATGAATAAAATGAAATACCCAATGTACTTACTTAAGACTGTATTAAAGGAAACTAAAGTCATGGAAATGTCATGAAGAAATATAGAACAATTTATGATCACCAGGAAGACAGCACATCTGCTTTATATACTCTATTGGTTGAATTCTGGTCTGTACTGGTCAGAAGGAAGACAACATCTGCACATGGTGCTGTTATTACTTCACCGAAGGAGAAAAGTCATGTGTGCATCTAATTGAATTGTTTTCATTAGTCCATCCATTAATTAAAATATTCTGATTACTGGTACTTTAATGTGGATAATTTATGTATTTTATACGACTATTGGTTCTTAACAAACACGTGTTTCTCTCTGTAATCCAAAATACAATCATGTATAACAAACATTTAATTTTATTATGCATAGATACATTAAATATCCCATAAATTACATATCTTTTAACAGGAAAATTGTTAGAAACAAGCCTTTTATTTTATGCAAAACATTATCTCTAAATATAATGTTCTTTCCATCCTTTCTTCTAGTGTTTCCCAGCTTTTGCAACCGAAAAGATAGCATACCTCTTTTTATGGCCTAGAGTCTACTGAAGGCACTTTTTGTTAGCAGATTTCTTTATTTAAGTTAGAGTCATCCCATAATGTAGTGCTTTCCACATAACAAAATTAGCTGATAGCTCAAGGTTTTTACAAACCTCCCAGGAACAATGTTTTGTAGCAGCTATGCTCTCCCACTTAATAGAATATCCTCGTGGCGAAAAGGCAGAAAAATTCTATATATGACATTAGATGCTTATAATATTCACATACAAGTTCAATGTATAATTGTAAAATACTCTAAATTTTCAATGGATACATTTATAATATTCATTGAAATCTCTTGCAACCTCCAATTTTTTCTATTACATACTAAAGAAAATTGTAGTTCACCTTTGTTTTTAACTTCCTGAAAGGACAATGAATGACAGCATTGACATTGTTTATGTATTATTTTCATTGCGCTTTGAAATTAAGAATATTTTAAAATTTTATAAAAACAAAATGTGATCACTATTCCCTTTTTCCTATTACCTTATCACATTAGTATGCATTCATATCGAGTCTGTATTACTGAAGTTGACTATGTTTACAACTTTTTTCTTACCTCTTTTCTAAGATGTAAAAATATTAAGGGTGGAGTACACATAAATAGACAAATTATTTTTGATGACTCCACTTTTTTAATAAGGCAAATTTCTTAATTTTACCTTATTTCAAAAATTTAAGGCCTGTGGGCTTTATACAAGGAGATGTTTTCTTTGGCAAGGTGCCAGGATAATAATTTTCTTCCATTCAATACACGAGAAGCACAAACAAGTTAGAATAAATATGCTACCCTTTGTTAGAATGTGAACTAACAAAAACAACTAAATGTTCCTTTCATTAACTATTGTGATTTTGGTGGACTCGGAAATATATAGAAGTATATTATCAGAAACAAAGATCCAGAAACATTTTTGTAAATGTCATCTTGCACAATGAAAAAAACCAGAATTATCAGGAAATCCATTGTTCTGCTCTCAGTGAAGAGACAAATTAATATAAAATATCACATTTACATTGAACATAAATATATACCCCTTTTGATTAGTTTGAACAATACATTGATTTATTTGTCAATAAGTAAGTTAAATTTTGGAATTTCTATATTAGGTTGTAGTGCCAAGCATATACAATTCCCAGTTTCAAATTATTGCTGAATCTATTCATAAAGTTTAGCATCTTACTTCTATCTTATCTAAAGTGTGAACCTTACCTGTTGTCAATGAGTGATGTCTCTAAGTACCTTAGTCTTCAGTAGACATTAATTTGGTTCTTTAGGCAATAACTACTACATTTCAAGCATGCACTGCATCATGATAAATAGAACAAAAGATGTGAGGGAAAACATGCAATGTCCAGGCCACATATATTAAGGTAGAAAATAAAGTCCAGTCTTACCCTAAGGCAACTATTATAGGGGACTCACAAAAAGTACTTGCCTTGATAACACATTTTCTCTGACCACCTTCTTCTTATACTGATATTAACAGTGCAACAATTTTATGTCTATTTGAAAGAAGCAGCAAGGATTTATGTTCTATTCTTCAACTCCTTGCAGATGTAGTTTTAAACTTTAAATGCTACTCTTTCCTCTTTGTTAGAGGTTGTTAAAGTGACCAGCAGGGGTAATGGTCTTATTTATGTTTCTTTTCTAAGTTCTAAATAATCACACTTGATGTCTGGTGGACTCCCTAGCATCTGTGCATGAATGAAATTCATTAGTGTATAAAAAACAATGATATAAATATAAAGGTTAAGCTAAGGTTTTGAAAACACTGACCCCTATATCCTTGTATTTCCAAAACCAAAATATGTGAAACCAAGTATTTTTGGCTAATTTACAGAAATATGCATAATATTAGCAGGGAATCTTGACCTTATTATACCTCAATCCTGATAGTCACAATTGCCATTTGACTATAAAATATACTTCATTACTTCCTGTGTTTGAATGTTTGATCCCAGAATGGCATGGATTACTGTAATTACTTGGCTAATTAGCACAGCTTATAAGAAACCCCCTATTCTTCTTAGGGTTGATAGCAGGTGCTCTGATGGCAAGATCCCACAAACTGAAGGCAGCAGGATCAAGCCTACCTGAGTACTCTGCCAAAGGAATTTTTGATGGAAGGTACCATATAGAGAATTCTTTCTCAGGATCACATACAGAAACCTATGTATCTGTAGTCGAAGAGGGCCAAGCTGCATCCTGATCCAGCAAAAGAACTTGGCATCATTGCCCATGTTGCATTAGTTTTAGAGGCCTTTAAAATTAAATAATGGGGGCATGATGGATTCTTGCACCAGGATTCCAGAGAGGTTCTGTGACCCAGAGTCTATTAGGTCAGGGACAGTTATATGAATATGTATTGTCACCTTAAATTCATGTACATGAACACTTGATCCTAAGCTGATGGCAAGACTTGTGGTAGAGCTTAAGAGCATAATATGGGTAATTGGTGATAAACTTTGATTTTTCTGAACTCAGTACAATTTCTTGTATTTCTGCTTCCTGACTATGGGTACAGTAAGACCAGCTGTCTCATATTCACATCGACTGTAACTGAGGTAGCAGAGTAAATTTTGCATGCAAGTAGATAAACTTAGCCACTTTTCTTTGTTAACTTTTAACATAATACAGTGTTAATGTGTTCCATTTCATCATGGCTATTGGAGTACTTGACTTTGTCTCAGAATTTTCTGAATCTAGCCCTCAAATTCATATTCTACTTTCACTGACTTACTACTTTGTAGCAAATAACTTTGCAGCAAAAATGTCAGACATAAGATCTCAACCAAATAAACCACAGCTCTCAGATTAAATAACTTATAAAGAACTAGAGGCAAATAGATAAAATGCTTCTTTCAGGAATATTAAATCCTAGTATTGTATTTAATTTTCTGTTAAATGTGATAATTTTGCATTTACTTGAACTGAAGGCATATATTCTAAAATTCTTCGTAGCAAACATGTATTAGGCAGCACAGTAAATCCTTACTGCCATGGCAACCATGTTTCAGGGTTCTTTCTGTGGACCTGTCATTGTGGAAAAGGGCCAAAAGTGAAGGAATAACACTGAAGGAATGCTGTAAGATATGTTGCACCAGAGAAGCTAAGGAATTATTAGAAAGGTATTTGAAAAATTAAGATATGAAAGGGCAACAACAGACAGCCCCAAATCTTGAGCAAAATATAGTCCATGACACTAAATTCAAACATAAAATTTAAGGTAAACTTGAGTAGCATAAGGGAATTAAAACATGAAAGAAACATGACTTTTCTTTTATTGTTGACTGAATTTTTTTCACCCCTGGAGGAAGATCATTAATTCCTTTATAATTTTCCTTATTAGGTTTTTGTCCAATGTAGCACCATCTTGGGATTTTCAGATATACATAAAACTGAAATGTTAATATTTAAAATTTATTTATATTTCACATCTATGAATCATTTGAGTCTGCCTCACAGTACACAGAATCAAGCAGAAAAATGAAAGGAAAGAGAGTAACTTTTCTTTGGAAAGTGGCAATTATTGGTAGTTAGTCCTGGCATCAGTGAATGACCACTTACACAAGTGCTTTATTAAATGTATTCAGTGGATTGCCACAATGTCTATTAATTAAAATGTTATTAATTTGGGAGGAAAATGTGTTTGGTGACACAGAAAGTATTGGAGGGAGAGAGGGTAGGTGACAAAAATATATTATGTGCATGCTTGAAACTGCCAACGAATTTTAAAAGGATGATTCAGAAGATAGGAAATAAGTAATTGCTGTTGTTTATTTTGAAGTCAAGCTTCTCTAAAGTTAACTATGTAAATTCCCAGCTGTATGAAAGCACTCCAATAAATAAAGCATTTCAAATTGTAAGACAGGAACTGAGCAGTTGAGCATGGTAGTTTGAAAAAATACAGAAAAAATAAGACAAACATCTGAAAACTAAGAACAAAAGAAATCATTGAAACTTTATGAAAGTCTCAGCCCAGCTTTCAAAGAAACAAGCTGGTGAAAATGGTAAAAAGAAATGGATCTCACTTTATGATAATATTATATTAACTTGCAGATAATTTGGAGATTTATACTATAAGCCAAATGATATGTGAAACACACAGCTACCATATGCACAGCTAGCCATCAAGTTATATGTCTGATTTCATTAATCATGGTGTACAATTCATTATTCTCTTTGCCAAATCTAGCAAAACTACCACTGAACACTTTCTACTTAGGTAGTTTGTCAATTTTTATTAAATTAATCAGATATAATTTTGTAAATTTTATTTTATTATTTTTAATTATGTAGGTGTCCATGGGGGGATGGATGATGGTCACTTGAACCAAGGGACCCAAAGAGACCAGAATAGGCTGACAAATCTCCTAGAGCTGGGACATTGGATGTGGTGAGCCACCTAGTATGGATGCTGCAAGGGGAACTGGAATTCTCCTCAAGAGCAGGCTGTGTTCTTAACTGCTGGACCTTCTCTCTCTCTATAGAGAGAATTCACAACAGAAAATCTAAAGATCAGTGCTTTTGTCTCAGTCTTCTCATCCAGTTGAATGATCAGACATAAATTCTCAATCCAGTGCAGCTGTATGTATGATATCATGCCTTTTTAAGGTTCCAAATCTCTTGACTTTTAACCTTTTTATATATTTTACAATTAATTCTATTTTTGAGATTTTAATATAATTAGATCATTTCCCACTTTCATTTCCTTTGTCCATAACTCATTGATGTTTTTCAAACTCATGGCCTCTTTGTTCATTAACTGTTGTTGTGCATATCATATTCTGGCTTTCAGCACAGCCACTGGTTTAAGAAATTAAGAGCAAGTTCTCAACTTTGAACCTTCCTCAGTTACTTTGGTGTGTGGATATGTGATACTATTATATCACACACAAATGAAACAGGAAGAAAAAATTAAACATTAGCAACAGTAGAATACCAGCATTCATAAACTCAATTCACAGGAGAAAACTAGCAGTTCACTTTGGGGGAAAATGTAATGTTATAAGTATGGTATTTTATCTATGAAGCAGAGTTAAATTAAGATCAACACAGAGATGTTTTGTTTTGTTTTGTTTGTTTCCTTTCTTGTTGTTGTCACAACTGTTGTTTTCCAGTGCTGGAAAAGCACTCTAGGCAAAATGTGGAAGTCTGTTCACCACTATATGCATTGAGAAGTATTCACAAATTTATCTTATGTGCCAGGCAAAAGAGAAATCTCCTGTTCATCGCAAGAACTTTTCTGCCAAAGTAGTACAAATGACAGAAATATTAAGGTCATTGTATTAACAAATAATTATTTTCTATGTCTTTGTTGTGCATATTCACTTGAACAGTTAAATACTATTGATTACTTCCTTTTTAAAGCATATCTTTGTTTTCCATTGCATCCATTGTAATTACCTTGGTATTCTAGAGGTCTCCCATGGTGGCTGATATGTCTAATGCAGCTCAAATATATTTATAGAGCATTTGGTGTTTTGAATTTTTCAGGATATCTTTAATAATGTTTTTTATGTCTGTTTTCCAAAATGGTCTTGTACAGAAATCAAGAATCAAACAAATGACATTTCCTATTATTTTTCTTTTTATTATTTCACTTACATGATTGTTCTAAGATTGGATATGCCCAAGAACTGGGATTCTGCCTAAACTGATCTGACATTTCATTTCATACTTCATTTTGGTGGATTTTTTAATTAATCAACCTGATTAGATTACAAAATGCCCACATCTAACTGTGGTAGTAGTGGACATAGAGGGGGAGGCAGCGGTAGAACAAACAATAGTAAAGACTCACACCTAAAGCACCAATCCAATGGGCCAGGTCCAGTCTGAATAAAGACTCCAGTGGGATGCATTTAACCCTCATGAACAGCACTTTCCTTTCCGTGATGGATGTACCTTCAGATAATGATCCTAAGGAGAAAAATATCATATACAATCCCCTACAATTTTTCAGCCTCAATACAGGGGCCAGGGGCTTGGTCTAACTCAACTCAGTTTGCCAGACTTTGTTGATTCCCCATGGAAGGCCTTACTCTTAAGAAGGAGTAGGTAGGGGGTTGGGTGGGGAGGAAGTGGGGGAAGCAGAAAGAGAGGAGGGAGAGGAAACTTTAGTTGGTATGCAAAATGGAAAAAAACTTATAAAGAAGAAAAAATGGATAGTTCTAAACAAAGATAAATTAGTCTCCTCATTACATTTATTATTAAGTACTGACTTCTTATCACCTCCTCCAGCTAAAAGGATTACTTTCACTGGGTTTTCTCTTTGTATAGATTTGTTATAGAGTCACTTTTGAAAACATAGCGCTTGCATGATATTACAACAGTTACCAAAATATTTATAAAACCAGTCTTAAACAGGAAAGTTTCTATTATCTTTCTATCTTCAATATTATCATTATATTGTGACTATCAATTCTAATGCAAATACACATTCAAGCCTCAAGTAAAGACATTTAAAGTAATATTCATTTATTACTGATAATTTGTCCAACATATGGATAAGAATATAGCTAGAAGAGAGTCTAGTTTTAAATGCACTTTATGGTTCTGACATTACATGGTTCCAAATGTAAATTAAATAAAAAATGAGTGGTTTGGGACCTAGATCAATATAATTACTCATAAGCAGTATTACTGCTAGCATTGTAATCTCCTGTTGCAGGGGAAATTAATGTGACATCTGAGTCCAGGACAAGGCTAGCTCAGCAACACATCAGAACAAACACATCGTCACCACACATGAAGGCATTAAATTATGGAAAATTACCAAAATGCCATCTATTTTAAAAACTATTTGCATAGGTATCATTCAACATGGCAGGCCTCCAAAAGATATCAAGGAAACTAAGCATAATGAGAAACAATATGAATAAGCACAACTTTCATATCAAGACTGAACTAGTCAAACGGTAGGAGGAAGAATTTCAACGGTATGCAACAGAATCAGAGATACTTTTCACTCCTACTGTTAGTAATCAAACAAAAGTCTCAAAAATAAGTGACATTACATATATGCAGAAAACCTAGAATGAACCCATGGAGGATCTGAGTTTGTTGCTTCAGTCACTGAGTCCCTATCAGATTTGCTTAGTATATTCTGTGGGCCACGTTCAGGTGTCCATGACACCTCTGGCCCCTATAATCTTTCCTTCTCCTGGTCCATGTCAGTCTCCGGGCTTCAACTAGTGTTTGCCTATGGGTATCTGTATATTCTTCCATCTTCTTCAGGAGGAAGCCTCTCTGATGAAAACTCTACAAGGCACCAAAACATGAGTATAGCAGAATATCACTAGGAATTATTTCATTGACATTTTTTTGCCAGTCCTGTTTGGTCTCGGTGTCATCCAGCTTCTGTTTCTTGGCCATCCAGGCATTGTTGAGTATTGGCTCCCTTTCAAAGCTTCCTCTTAAAATTAGACCAGTAATTGGTTGGCCAGTTTCACAAGTTTTGAGCCACCATTGCCAAAATACCTGTTATTATGTCTGCCTTTCATTTCTGATTTTGTTAATTTGGATATTATCTCTTTACTCTTTAGTTCCTTTGGGTAAGAGTTTGCCTATCTTGTTGATTTCCTCAAAGACCCAACTCTTTGTTTTTATTTTATTTATTTCAACCCCCATTTGATTATTTATTGCTGTCTAGTCCTCTTCGAAATGCTTGCTTCCTATTGTTTTACAACTTTGTGTTGTGGTGTTAAGTTGTTCACAAGAGATCCCAAATTGTTTAATATAGGCAGTTAATGCTATGAATTTTCCTCTTAGAACTGCTTCCATAAATTTGGATATGTTGTGCATTCACTTTCATTGAATTGTAGCAAGTCTTTACTTTTTTTTTCTTTATTTCTGTCTTTACCCAGTGATACTTCAGAAGAGAGTTGACCAGTTTCCGCAAGTTTGTAGGCATTCTTTTGTTTCTTTTATCAGTGAAATCCAGCTTTAGTTCATGGTACTATGATAAGATGAAGGTGGATATTTCAATTTTCTTGTATCTGTTGATATTTACTTTGTAATCAAGCATGTAGTAAATATTGGGGAAAGTTCTTTAAGGTGAAGGTGTTGAGAAGAATGTATATTCTTTTGTGTTTGGTTGAAATGCACTGTAGATATGTTAGGTACTGTTGGTTTAAAATATCAGTTAATTCCAGTATTTTTCTCCATACAACTTGTCCACTGATGAGAGTAGGCTATTAAATTCTCACAATACTAATGTGTGGAGGCTAGTGTGTGATATAACCTTTAGTAATGTTTCTTTTAAAAATGTATGCCATTGCATTTGGCACATAGTTGTAAAGATTTAAAATGTCATCTTGGTGGATATTTCCTGCAATGAGAATTAACTGTGTCCTTCTGCATCTCTTTTGATTAACTTTGATTTGGTGTCTACTTTGTTAGATATTGTACTTGCTACATCAGCTTGTTTCTTAGGTTCATTTGTTGACATTTTTCCCAACCATTTACACTGAGGTCATATATATGTTTGATTATTAGGTGGGTTTCCTATATGAAACAGAAAAATGCATCATGTTTTCATATTTTTCCATTAGTATGTGTCCTTTTATTGGATAATTGAGTCCATTTATAATGAGAAATAACAATAACCAATGATTGTTAATTTTTTTTGTTGTTGTTATTGCTGGTGGTGGTAGTAGTGTGTGTATGTGTATGTGTGTGTGTGTGTGTGTGTGTGTGTGTATGTATGTGTGTGCATGTGCGTGCATGTGCTTCCCTTCTTTTGATTTTGTTTTTATAAGGTTGTTTATAACCTGTGTTGTCATGGCTATAGTATCTTTTGTTGGAGTATATAGAATTTGGAGTATATAGAGTATATAGAATATAGTTAATGTATATAGAATTTACAATGGAATATATTTCATCTCCATCTGTCATCAATGCCACATTTCTGGATATATTTGTCTAGGTTTATATCTGTGTTCCACTAGATTCTGCATGTCATTTGTCCAGAGCCTTCTGACATTTAGATTTTCCATTCAGAAGTCAAGTGCAAATCTAATAGGTCTATATTTTATATGTTACTTATTGTTTCTTACCTAAAGCTTTTAAAATTTTTTAATGTTCTGTGCACTGAGTGATTTGTTTATTACATGGCAAGAGGACTTCATTATTTCCTCCAATCTATTTGTGAATTATATATGTCTCTTGTAACTTTACAGGCCTCTTCTTTATATTAGGGAAAATTTCTTTCATGATTTTGTTGAGAATATTTTGTGGTTCTTTAACTGGGATTCTTTTCCTTGTATTCCTGATATTCATTGGTTTGACCATTTCATAGTGTCCTATGTTCCCTGGAGGTTTTGTGACCAAATTATTTTAGATATAACATTTTCTTTGACAAAAGTATCTAATTTTTCCATTTGTGTCCTCCATGCCTGAAATACATCTCTTTCATCTCTTACATTCTTATATTCTGAAGCTTGGCTCTGCAGCTCTTGGTCAATTACCGAGATTTCTCTTTCTCTTAATTCTTTCAATTTTTTCTTTATTGCTACTTTTTCATATTTAAAGTCCTGAAAAGTTTTATTCATTTTGTTCAACTATTTTTTTCTTTGCTTTCTTTAAGAAATGTACACAATTCCTCCAATTTTGGGTTTCTTTAATCTCTTTAAGGGATTTATTGAATTCCCCTTTAAGGACCCTATTATCTTCATAAATTGGTTTTATGTCTTTTCTCTTATGTTTCAGATGTGGTGAAATATTCAGAGCTTACTATAGTAGTATAGCTGGGCTCTGGTGGTTACAATTTGCACTAGCTGTTGTTGATTGCGTTCTCTTTCTGGAGTCTAGGTCCCTGGGTTTGGGATGATTATACATATAAGTTAGGATTTTCAGCTTTATCTTTGTTGAGTGAGTGTTTTGTTCCTTAGTTTCTGTTTTCTGGCCTGTTTTGCCTGTGGAGCTTGGGATAGGACTTCTGTTGATTGTCCTGCTCTTTTGTTAAGCAGGGGCTTTCTGCCCCAGTGGGGGGCTGGGGCAGGTCAAAAATAAGAAAGATTGGAGTTACTATGGTGCAGCAACAAGAGAGTGGAGGAAGTCAGCAGGCTGACAGCTTATCTGGTATCCAGGGAGTTGTGGCCTATGGTTTCTGCTGGATTTGAAGCCTGGATCAAATACAACAAAGGGAGGAGGAAAAATTGGATTATTGGGTCTTATGGAAGTTATAAACTGATTAAGGTTTGCTGGTGGACAGCCTATTTGGTTTGGCATCATGAACTACGGTTTTAAGGGGTGACTGTCTGAGGAATCCAGAAAGGGAAGGTCTCCAATGGGTTAGCCTACCTGGTCTTCTGAAAATATTTTTTCATTACCATGAAGTCTTGCATGTAGCCTGACAAATGTCTGGTAGCTACAAAGTGAAAGACCCTGGCCCAGTCTAAACAGGCAGCTGAGGCTTATGGAAAATTCTGTTTCCCCCACAGCTGAATAGTCATTGCTATCAGAAGGGAGCTCAGCCCAAGGTCCCCACAGCTGAATAGTCATTGCTATCAGAAGGGAGCTCAGCCCAAGGTCCCCACAGCTGAATAGTCATTGCTATCAGAAGGGAGCTCTGCCCAGGGACACAGGCTGCCGGGTGTCTGCGACCGGATGGCCAGCCCAGCAGGGTTGAGCAAACACAGAGACCAATTGTTCCTCAGATAGGGCCAAGGCCGAGACTTGAGTTCCAAGAAAAACCACAATCGCCCGTGCTCTGAGCCCTAGCCTCATTTAAATTGCCCAATCAGGGTCCTGTTACTAGGCTTCTCACTTCTGTACTGCGCTTTTTGCTATAAAAGAACCCCTGAGTCCCCAGCTCGGCGCGCTCAGTTCCCCAAGACTGAGACGCCCGGGTACCCGTGTGTTACTAATAAAGCCTCTTGCTGTTGCATCCAAGCTCGTGGTCTCGTTGTTCCTTGGGTTCAGGTCTCCCTTCCGTGAAAGTATCCCTGCTGGGGTCTTTCAAAAGCAGTGAGTAAATCGAGACTGTCTCCCTATCACAGGCATTCGATTATAATACTAGTGCATTCTAGTACAATATCTACTGACACAGGAAGTTATCATATTGCAGCTAATAATGTCACTAAAAAGTTGAGAACAAAAATTATTCTCTATAATAGGTTCATCAACTGAAGACACAAAAGAGTTGGACAAAGAATTTCAACCAACTGGCTCAAATATTTGACCTGGGAAAATCATTGCTGTGTGAAAAACTGAAAATCTGTAACATAGTTACCTCAAAACTATACCACTTGATAAATTTCAGAAACTTATTTAAAATGTTTTAAATTATTTTTATACTTTTAAATAAATTCCTCTTTCCTAATCCTCACTCCAAATCCTCCCACAGACCACTTCATGTTCTCTTTCAAATTCATGACCTCTTTTCATATTTGTATATGAAATATACATATTTATTTCAGATATATGTAGAAAATAAATTCTTTTTTGGGTGGGGGTATTGAGACAGGGTTTCTCTGTGGCTTTGGGGCCTGGCCTGGAACTAGCTCTTGAGGACAAGACTGGTCTCAAACTCACAGAGACTGGTCTGTCTCTGCCTCTCAAGTGCTGGGTTTAAAGGTTTGCATCACCACACTCTGGAAAAAATTATTTTTTTTCAATTTTTATTTTTAAATTTAAATTACAAATAAGGTTGCTTCACATGTCAATCCCAGTTCCCTTTACCTTTCCCTCCCCTCCTCCCATGCCCTCACACCAACCACCCAAATACCCCCTAATTTCCTCAGGGAGGGTGAGACCTTTCTTGGGGGTGTCCATAGTCTGTTATTTCATCCAGGGCTGGGCCTAGACCCTTCCCCAAGAGTCCAGGATGAGAGTGCATCTCTCAATGTTGGATGGACACCGAAAGTATATTTGTATGCCAGGGATAAATACTGATCTACTACCAAGGCCCCATAGATTGCCTAGGCCTCCTCACTGTCACCCACATTTAAGGGGTCTTGATCAGTCCCATGCTGGATTCCCAGGAATCAACCTGGGATTCAAGAGCTAACCTTTGTCACGTCAGCTGTTTCTGGGGGTTAAACCAGCCCAGTCTTAATGCCGTTGGTCATCAGTCCTCCCTCTCTGTCACTGGATTCCTTGATTTCAGTTCAGTGTTTAGCTGTGGGAGTCTGCCTCTGTTTCCATCAGCCATTGAATGAAGGTTCTGTTCCCCAGACTCTCTGGCCATAGGATTGTAGGCTAGCATTCCCCAGATCTATGTCTACAATTGATATATGAGAGAGTACATACCATGTTTGTCTTTTTGTGACTGGGTTACCTCACTCAAGATCGTTTCTTCCAGTGCCATCCATTTGCCTGCAAATCTCAGGATTCCATTGTTTTTCTTTTCTGCTGAATAGTACTCCATTGTGTAAATGTACCACATTTTCTCTATCCACTCTTCGGTTGCGGGGCATCTAGGTTGCTTCCAAGTTGTTGCTATTACAAATAATGCTGCTATAAATATAGTGGAACAGATGTTCATGTTGTATCAATTTGCATCTTTTGGATACAAGCCTAAGAATGGAATTGTTGGGTCTTGTGGTAGGCTTCTTCCCATTTTTCTGAGGGATCTCAGTACTGATTTCCAAAGTGGTTGTACGAGTTGGCACTCCAACCAGCAATGGAAGAGTGTTCCCCTTTCTGCACAACCTCTCCAGAATAAACTCTCATTGGAGTGTTTGATTATAGCCATTCAGATTGGAATAAGATAGTATCAAAGAGTCTTTTGATTTGCATTTCCCGGATGGCTAGAGATGTTGAGCACTTTCTTAAGTGCCTCTCAGCCGTTTTAGACTCCTCTATTGAGAATTCTCTATGAAGTTCTGTAGCCCACATTTAATTGTATCCTTTGCTGTTTTGAAGCTTACTTGTTGCATTTGTAAATTTTGGAGATGAACTGTCGGTCAGATGTGGGGATAGTGAATATCTTTTCCCATTCTGCCATTCTGTGGGCTGCCTTTTTGTCTTGTTTTCTGTGTCCTTTGCCTTACAGAAGCTTCTCAGTTTCAGGAGGTCCCGTGTGTTAATTGTTGATCGCACTGTCTAAGCTACTGGTGTTATGTTCAGGAAGCAGTCTCCTGTTTCAATTCCTTCAAGGGTACCACCCAATTTCTGTTCTAAGTGTTTCTAGTGTTGCTGGATTTATGTTGAGGCCTTTTATCCATTTGGACTTCAACTTTTTGCATGGTGATAGACATGGATCTATCCGTATTCTTCTACATGCCTGCATCTAGTTATACCAGCAAATTTTTTGAAGATGCTTTCTTTTTTTCCATTGTATAATTTTAGCTTCTTTGTCAAAGATCATACATGCATGAGTTAATATCAGGGTGTTCAATTCGATTCCATTGGTCTACCTGTATATATTTGTGCCAATACCAAGCTGTTTTCAGAACTACAGCTCTATAATAGAGCTTGAAGTCAGGGATGGTGATGCCTCCAGATGTTGCTTTGCTGAATAAGGTTGTTTTGGCTATCCTGGGTCTTTTGTTTTTCCACACAAAATTGATTATTGTTCTTTCAAGGTCGGGGAATTATTGTGCTGGTATTTTAATGGTGATTGCATTGAATCTTTGGTTGCTTTTGGCAGGATTGCCATTTTTACTACATTGATCCTACCTATCCAAAAGCATGGGAGATCTTTCCATTTTCTGATGTCTTCTTTAATTCCTTTCTTTAAAGACTCAAAGTTCTTGCAAAACAGGTCTTTTACTTGTTTAGTTAGCATTACCACAAGGTATTTTGTGTTGTTTGTGGCAATTGTAAAGGGTAATATTTCTCTGATTTCTTTCGCAGCATTTTATCATCTGTATAGAGTAGGGCTACTGATTTCTTGAATTGAACTTGTATTTTGCCACATTGCTGAAAGTATTCGTCAGCTGTAGAAATTCCCTGGTAGAGTTTTTTTGGATCATTTATGTAAATTTTCATATCATCTTCAAATAGTGAAATTTGGCCTCTTCCTTTCCAATTTTTATCCCCTTGATCTCCTTTTGTTGTTGTATTGCTTTAGTGAGAACTTCAAGTACAATGTTGAAAAGGTATGATGAGAGTGGACAGCCTTGTTTTGTTCCTGATTTTAGAGGAATTGCTTTGAGTTTCTGTCCATTTAGTTTGATGTTGACTGTTGGTTTGCTTTATATAGCTTTCATTATGTTTATGTATGTTTCTGTTATCCCTGATCTCTCCAAGACCTTTATTATGAAGATGTGTTGGATTTTGTCAAAGGCTTTTTGTGCATCTAGTGAGATGATCATGTGATTCTTGTTTCTCAGATTGTTTATATGGTGGATTACATTGATTCATTTGCATATGTTGAACCATCTGTGCATCCCTGTTATGAAACCTATTTGATGGATGTGAATGATTGTTTTGATGTGTTCTTGGATCTTATTTGTCAGTATGCTATTGAGTATTTTTGCATCCATGTCCATGAGGGATATTTGTCTGAAGTTCTCTTTCTTAGTTGTGACTTTGTGTGGACTCGTACAAAGAGTTTGGCAAAGACACCTCTGCTTCTATTGTGGGGAATACTTGAGAAGAATTTTTATAAGGTGTGTTCTTTGAATTTCTGGTAGAATACTGCACTCACTCCATCTGTACCTGGGCTTTTTTTGGTTGGGAGACTTTTGATGACTGCTTCTATTTCCATAGGTGTTATAGGTCTATTTAAATTGCTTATCTGTTCTTGATTTAGTTTTGGCAAGTAATACATATCCAGAAAGTTGTCCATTTCCTTTAAATTTTGAATTTTGTGAAGCACAGGTTTTCAAAGTATAACCTGGTTATTCTCTGAAGTTCCTTAGAGTCCTTTGTTATGTTCCCCTTTTTGTTTCTGATTTAGTTAATTTGTATGTTCATACTCTGCCTTTTGGTAAGTTTGGACAAAGGTTTGTTTATCTTGTTGATTTTTCTCAAAGAACTAACTCTTCATTGCATTGATTCTTTGTATTGTTTTCCTAGTTTCTAATTTATTGATTTCAGACCTCAGTTTGATTATTTCCTTGTGCCTACTCCTCCTGTGTGAGTTTGCTTCTTTGTGTTCTAGAGCTTTTTCAGCTGTGCTGTTAATTCACTAGTGTAACTATTCTCCAGTTTCTTGAAGTAGGTCCTTAGTGCTATGAACTTCCCTTGTAGCACTGCTTTCAAAGTGTCTCATAGGATTGTGTATGTTATGTATTCATTCTCATTGAGTTCTAGAAAGTATTTAATTTATTTTTTATTTGTTCTTTGACACAGGAATGGTACAAATGTGCATTATTCAATCTCCATGGGTTTGTAGGTTTTCTTCAATTTGTGTTGTTGTTGAATTCTAATTTTAACGCATGGTGGTGTGATAAGATGAATGGAGTTTTTTCAATATTTTGTACCTGTTGAGGTTTGTTATGTTGCCAAGTATGTGGTAGATTTTTGAGAAGGTTCCATGTGGTGCTGAGAATAAGGTATATTCTTTTTATTTGAATGGAATGTTCTATAAATGTCTGTTAATCACAAATGTGTCATAACTTCTATTATCCCCTTTACTTCTTTGTTAAGTTTCTGTCTGGTATTCCTGTCTATTGGTGAAAGTGGGGTGTTTAAGTCTCCCACTATAAGTGTGTGGGACTGTATATATGATTTGAGTTTTAGTAATGTTTCTTTTATGAACGTGGATTCCTTTGTATATGGAGCATAGATGTTCAGAATTGAAACTTCATCTTGGTGGATTTTTCCTGTGATGAGTATGTAATTACCTCCTTTGTCTCTTTTGATTGATTTTTTAAAAGTCTAATTTGTTAGATATTAGAATTGCTACCCCTGCTTGTTTCTTGGGTCCATTTGATTGGAAAAAATTTTCCCAACCATTAACTCTGATGTAATGTCTGTCTTTGAGGCTGAGGTGTGTTTCTTGTATGCAGCAGAAGGATGGGTTCTGCCTTTGAATACATTCTGTTAGCCTGTGTGTTTTTATGACTAGTTAAGACCATTTATAGTAACAGATATTAATTACCATTGATTGCTCATCCTTCTTTGATTTGGAATGGTTGGTGGCAGTGGAATTATGCGTGGAATTCTACCCCCTTTTTTTCTTTTGGCTAGTGGGAAGGTGGGATTATCTAATGCCTATGATTTTCTCGTTGTAGTTAATGTCCTTGCTTTGGAGTTTTCCTTCCAGAACTTTCTGTAGGGCTGGGTTATTGGATATGTATTGCTTGAATCTAGTTTTGTCATGGAATATCTTGTTTTCTCCATCTTTAGTGATTGAAATCTTTTCTTGGTATAGTAGTCTGGCCTGGCATCCATGGTCTCTTAGTGTTGGTAGACTATCTATTCAGGACCTTCTGGCTTTCAGAGTTTCCATGGAGAAGTAAGGTGTAATTTCGATAGGTTTGCCTTTATATGTTGCTGACCTTTTTCCTTAGCTGCTCTTAATACTCTTTCTTTATTCTGTATATTTGGGGTCTTGTTTATTATGTGGTAACAATTCTTAAATACATAAATATAGATATTTACATATAGATATTTTTATGTAGTCTCCTCAGATTGTATAATATCAGTTTTACTTATTTTTCAGAGCTGACTGTTCGGTATTGAATAACCACCTGGTGAGACATTCACAGTCAAAAATCTATTTACCCAACTCAAAGAATTCTATATTTTTCTGATGTTGTTTTCTAGGTTTGAAGTTGTTTGCCATCTAATTCTGCATGTAGGTTTTACTGCTCTTGTACAACTCACATTTGCACACTCAGATTAGTGAGACTTTAGGAGTGTAGCTTTAGACAATGATATGAGACATAATCTAAAAGAAAACTCCTGTAATAAATTTTCTCATATCTTGCAGTGATTTTTGAGACTTTGCTGTAAGAATAGTTTGTGAACATGTCTATTGGCACTGGTCTCCGCAACTCTGCTGTTCTATTTGGTTGTGGTTTTCTATAGTGATCTCCAATCATTGAAGAATAGTTCTCTTGATAAAGAGCAAGGGCTACACTTATCTGTGAGCTTAAAACCAAGTTTAGAATGAAGTTGGGTATTAGCTGAGTTACTAGTCCTGATAGTTGGCTGGATTTCTAATATTAGGTATGATTTCTCTCTGTTCGAAGCAGTGGTTATATCACTTTAATGCCTTCTCTTTAGCTATTACATCATTTTTAAAACATATTTTGTGTCCTTTTCTTTCTACATTCTTATTAAATTTCTTAATTTTACTTAATTCATCTAATAATTGGAATACTACTAAGCACGGTATAATTGACTCATCTAAAGAATGACTTGGATATAGGTGAAATTGTCTATACATATTAAAAAATATTCTTGGATATTTTTAGGATGAAGCATACAAGTAATATATGTATAAAATGATTTTTCATATCATCAACATAAAATGTGATGTATTACATCAAAGCATTATAGTGTCTCATTTAGTTAAGGTCTCCTATAGGTAAGTTTTCATTTAAGAATGAAATATAATTATTTGGACTATATCCAAATATTTGACCTGAGCAAGCTTCTATAACACCATCTGTTTATCACGAGAGACATTCTATCCTTTTCAGAGATTCTTCTGAGATACAGGTGGGAATAATTTAATTTCCAGTATGTAATGGAGTGAGGTGGCTCAGCTTCCCTCTCAGTTTTTCTCATCTTGATTGGATCTTTCTGTGTGCAGGTTGTCTGAGCCCAAACCAATCTATCACTGACTATCAGACTGCTGCAAACAACTTTGGGGAAGTGTAAAACTTTTGTTAGATTGTTGGTACTGAGATTTCTGCTAGAAGAACTCAGTTCTTTTTCGTAGGTTCCCTGAAGTTTTTCCTCTTGTTTGTTCTGAAATGAAATATTAAAATGTATAAGCAATTGATGGCTACTCCATGTCTCCCTCTGCACATATATTGTGTGATACTTATTCAGCCTTAAATGGTAGTATGCAACAATTTACATGCATTTCATATATAGTTTATTTATTTTATTTTTGAGGAATTATCTTGTGTTCATTTGCATATGTCTATATGTGTACATGTGCACATTGCTGATGGTCCCCATTATGTCATATCTCTTTGAAGATGGCTTTATAGGAATTTGTGTTCATCCTGTTGTGGACACTGGTTACCCAGCTTGAATTTTCTGCAAGAGAGCAGTATGTTCTCTTAACCTCTGAGTATTCTCTTCAGTCACTACACTCATCTGTTTAAACATGTTTTGTGTGGCTTTGTTTCTACATCATCCTTTTAGCACTCACTCTCTCTCAAAACACTAAGTTTCTCGAATGGACACATTGTCCTCAGTATTATACTATGTTTTACTTATTCTGGCAATTAACAAATATTATATACCAAAAGTAGTATATTCATTACTTTTTGATGTATAAGATGACAACATCAACTGGAGGATGGAGGAGATGCTTCGGTGAGAAAGGCAGTTCCTTTGGAAACCTGACTGCTTTAGTTCTTTTATCCTGGGATTTCACAGTGAAAAGTTAGAACTGACATCCAAAAGCAGCTATCTTGTTACCTGTGATTCCACATGATCACTGTGGCATGTGTTCTCTTTGTTTGTCTTTTCTCAGTGGTTCTGCCTGTCTTTGTCTCTCTGTCATTCTTCCTCTCTGGGGTTATGTCCCTGTCTCACTCATACCCACATAGTAATAATAATGCTTAAAAATAAATTTAAATGGAAAGTATTCTATATATAAATGTTTCTCAAAATTAATAATATAGGAAAAAATCTTAGTAAGATTAAGCTCCCTGTGGTTTTTCACATTCTGTGTCCCAATTATTTTCTTCAAAAAATTACTGTGACAAGGATATAATTCAGCTGGTAAAGTATTTGCATACAATTCACATGTCCCCAGGTTCAACCCACAAACCCACATAAATTGAACAGAACCAGAAAAAAACCTAATCCCAGCATTTAAGAAGTGTTAAGATCATGAGTGGAAGGTCATTTCTTGCTACATATCTACATAAAGCTGGTATTGGATATATGAGACCTTTCACAAAATACAAAATAAAATACAGCAAAATTTTAAAAGGAATGGACTCTTTCTTTAACCCCTCCTAAAGCTCATTTTTCCAATGAAATATTTAAAACATGGTTTCAATGATTGAAATTATTTTATTCCAGAAATAAATGTGGCATCTAGGCCAACAATTAGATGTAAGAGTACTTGGAATATCTCTCAGACTTAGGGAGCAGAGTTCAATGGGATCAGAGCTGCAGGGAAGAAATTGAAGTGTCTGATTTGGAAGATGGAGGAAGAACAATCCTGATAAGGTCATTGAGGATGTACAGTGTTGGCTGGATAGGCTCTAAGCTCAGGGCTGGTTATATAAATGTTACATGAGAAGGGTACCCAAAGAGAATAGCAACTTCCATTCTTAGGTATGTTCAGTCATCTTTTCACTTTCTTATGAACAGCTACTGATTAACAAGTAATACTTTTAAATACTCTTTTCTCCATGAACTACCCAGGTGCATGTTAAGCAAGCGACTTGCTGCTGAGCTACAATGACAGTCCTAGTAACACTTCTTTCTGTAAGTTTCATGGCAAAACTATGTGCTCTTCTTTCTCTTTAGATGCACACTTCAGTCATCTGAAAGAGCTTCTGTGTGAATTCCATGTGAACACACACATTATTCTCATCATAGAGCACAGAGAAACATGCAAACCTCTCTGAGTAATAACCATACATAATATTTAACACTGAGATGTCAATTCAAAATGCTACCATATCTTGATAAGTAAATAGCAATTGTTTTAATAATCACAAATCAATAATACCAAATAATATATAACCATAAATCAATAATAAGAAAGCATTAAATTATCATCTCACAAGTACTTTCTATGTTCCTTGTAAATAATGTTAAGTAATTTCATTTCCAAGGACCATTGGCTTAATTATGTTGGTCATTGTCAGATCAGTGAGCTGAAATATTTTTATCAGTCCAATCTAAATGGAGTGTGAATCAAACCTACTCTTAGCAAATTTCTCATATTCCAGGATCATCACATAGAATCCTGGACATAGATAACTGATAATTAATCAACACCCTGTGCAGTAAATGACACCTGACACCTGAGATGACACCTCAGACTGACCTTGGCAGATTTAGATATCATTTTCCATGGAGGGCAGTCCCTACATCCAGGCAAGTGTTTAACTTTTCTCAAAAAATATAATCTTTGATCTTTGCTTCTGAAGAGCATTATTTTTACCAACGGATGTGTTTCTGTACACTACTCAAATAACTGAGAAATATTAATAAAACTAAACTTAAATTGTTTACAGTTAATTTCTGTCATGAAGTTGATATCTACTGGGGTAATCTAAAGCATATTCAACTACTTATTTTTCTAATTTAATTTGCTTTGTGGTACAATTAACATCTTCAAATGCTGTGATAAGCATGCTCAAACTCATGGTGGCTTAACTTGGTAAGGCTTTTCTTTCTGCCTCACTCATAACAAATTCCGGTGAGAATGGCAGAAGTCTTTTCTCACCTCAGTCATGTAGTAATTGAACAATTTTCCATATTCCCCAGGGGCTGCAGATGCCTCCTCAGAAGCAGGAGATGGATCTCAATGGTTCAGTGAGGATAAAGATGAACAGATGCTGTTGAGCAATGGAGACTTCATCACATTTTGTACTAAACAGTTTCAACAAAATGTATTGTATTAATTTCACTTTCTGAGAAATGTTTTCACAGAACTCTGATTTCCCCATGCTTGGCTTCTATGTAATTCAATTATGGTTCACAGTGTCGGAAGTCTGCTTGCCCTTCTTCCTTTGCTGTGATTGAAAATACCGGGCACATTTTATAATTTTTATTTCAAGGATTTAATATCAAACTGCAATGGATTATTTTATTATGTTGTGCTTCAGCTTGCCTAATTTTGCAAATAGGATCACAGAGAACATTAATAAGCCTAATTTTAAGAAATTTAATTTCTGATTTTGGCCAAAAATTGATTGTATATACCATTTGACTTTCTATGAATCCGTATAATACAGTATTCCCAGAGAAATTTCTTTAACAAGTCCACTCATCAAAAAATTATATTAAGCAGAGGAGGAGTTAAACTTGATTAGATCACGAGAACAAAAAATTATAACCCATTTTACTTTCTAAAGAACAAGAATTATAATCAAATAAATATAATTATAATTATAATCCAATGGCATGTATAAGAATGCGGATCGATCTATATCTATCACCATGCAAAAAACGTAAATCCAAATGGATCAAAGACTTCAACATACATCCAGCCATACTGAATATCTTAGAAGAGAAAGTGGGTGGTACCCTTGAACGAATTGGTATAGGAGAGAGCTTCCTAAACATAACAACAGTAGCACAGACAATTAATACATGGTACCTCCTGAAACTGAGATGCTTCTGTAAGGCAAAGGACACAGTCAGCAAGGCAAAAAGGCAGCCCACAGAATGGGAAAAAATATTCACTAAAACCACATCTGACAGAGGGTTGATCTCCAAAATCTACAAAGAACTCAAGAAGCAAGTCTCCAAAACACCAAAGGATCCAATTCAAAAGTGGGCTGCAGAACTAAATAGAGAATTTTCAATAGAGGTGTCTAAAATGGCTGAGAGGCACTTGAGAAAGTGATCAACATACTTAGACATCCGGGAAATGCAAATCGAAATAACTCTGAGATACAATCGCACTCCTGTCCGAATGTCTAAAATCAAAATCACCAATGACAGATTATGCTGGAGAGGATGTGGTGAAAGGGGAACACTCCTCTATTGCTGGTGGGAATGCCAACTTGTTCAGCCACTTTGGAAATCAGTATAGAGATTCCTCAGAAAAATGGGAATAAACCTACCACAAGACCCAGTAACTCCACACTTAGGCATATATCCAAAAGATGCCCATTCATACAACAAGGATGTGTGCTCCATTATGTTCATAGCAGCATTATTAGTAATAGCCAGAACTTGGAAGGAACCTAGATGTCCCTCAACCGAAATGTGGATAGAGAAAATGTGGTACATTTTCTCAATGGAATACTATTCAGCAGAAAAAAAAATCAATGGAATCCTGAGATTTTCAGGCAAACGGATGGCACTAGAAGAAACCATCCTGAGCCAGGTAACCCAGTCACAAAAAGAGAAACATGGCATGTACTCTCTCACATATGGATTTTAGACATAGATCTGGGGAGTGCCAGCCTACAATCCCATGGCCAGAGAGTCTGGGAAATAGAACCTTCATTCAATGGCTGAAGGAAGCAGAGACACACTCCCACAGCTAAACACTGACCTGAACTCAAGAAATCCAGTGACAGAGAGGGAGGACTGATAACCAATGGCCTTAAGACTGGGCTGGTTTAACCCCCAGAAACAGCTGACCTGACAAAGGTTAGCTCTTGAATCCCAGGTTGATTCCTGGGAATCCAGCATGGGACTGATCAAGACCCCTTAAATGTGGGTGTCAGTTAGTAGGCCTAGGTAACCTATTGAGCCATGTGTAGTAGATCAGTATTTATCCCAGGTATAAATTTGGGACTCCCATCTAACAATGAGAGATGCACTCTTACCCTGAACTCTTGGGGTAGGGTCTAGGCCCTGACCTGGATGAAATGACAGACTATGGACACCCCCGTGGAGGGCCTAACCCTCCCTGGGGAAATGAGGGGATATTGGAGGGCTTGGTGGGAGGGCATGGGAGGAGGGGCCGGAAAGGGAGAAGGACCTGGAATTGACATGTGAAGCAACCTTGTTTCTACTTTAAATTTAAATTTAAAAATAAGAAAATTAATAAAACATATAAAAATATAACCCATTTTACTTTCTAAAGAATAAGAATTATCCTCTAATATGGTAACTGTTTTCCTATAAGTTGAAGGCAGCTACATAAACAGGAACTTTGAACTACATTTGTAAATAGAGCAGGATCAGTAGGAAAATCTCAAAGCCAACCTCAGTTTCCAAGTGTAACCTAAAGGACCAATTTGCTGTATCATTAGCTATATTCTGGATCAGTAAATATATTAAAACAATGTGTAATAGGGTAGATGCTTCCCACATCCATTATTACTGCTGGCCAAAGGATCCCTGTATTCTCCAGTGAACTAAATATGAAGCAAATTACATCTTAACTTTTGGACCCTTTTTCTTTACTTTCTTTCCTCCTACCTCACTCCCATTACTCCCTCTTTCACTCCCTTCTTCACTATATTTTTTGCTTCTTGTTCCTTCCTTCCTTCCTTTTCCCCTCCATTGTACTCTTCCTGCTACCCTTTGTCTTTTCCAAGTTCTTTGTGTTTACTGTAGAAACTTGGTTCTGTAAATCATTTCCTTTTTGCTCCCTCACCAGCTGCTGCACTTGTGAGAGGTGTTGCTGTACTTCTGCACCTCATCTGAGCAACATGGCAGCCCTGGCCCTGAAGGTATAGGCACAGGAGAGACCCTGAGGATGTTAATGAAGGAGAATGGGCCCCAACCCTTGCTCTTCCCTGTAAGGAGCCGATTCACAAAGGCAATGCCTTAGAACTCATCCTGGTAGTGAAGACAGTGGTGATCTGGCAGGCTTACAGATTCTCACACTACCCAGGTCCAGAATCAGGATTATGAGTTGACTATGTTCAATATCCACCACATCTACAATTTATTTGGGCACAACAAGGGGCTGGTACTGCAGAAATAAAGCAGGGCAACAATATGAGACACAGGGCAACAACAGAATAAACAAGAGGAGTCCCAGTGGGTGTCCAATATTAAGGGTATAGCAGAAAACAGGGTGCTCAATCCAGACCCATGACTCTTTTTTTATTTTTTTTATTTTTAAGTTTAAATTTAGATTAGAAACAAGGTTGCTTCACAAGTCAGTTCCAGGTTCCTCTTCCTTTCCCTCCTCTCCTTCCTTGCCCTCCCCCCAACCCCCCATTATCCCCTCATTTCCCCAGGGAGGGTGAGGCCCTCCATGGGGGTGTCCATAGTCTGTCATTTCATACAGGGCAGGGCCTAGACCCTTCCCCAAGAGTTCAGGGTGAGAGTGCACCTCACATTGTTGGATGGGAGTCCAAAGTCCATGTGTATACTCGGGATGACTACTGCTCTACTGCCCAAGGCTCAATAGATTACCTAGGCCTCCTCACTGACACTCACATTCAGGGGGTCTTGATCAGTCCCATGCTGTATTCCCAGGCTGATGCATGGGATTCAAGAGTTAACCTTTGTCAAGTCATGTCACGTCTGCTTTTCGGCCTGTGTCCGAGAACGTGCGGAGGGTGTCAGGGATTGACAACACAGAGACTCGTTCAACGATATAAAGAAACCTTTAAGCAGGCTCCAAAAAGGTTGAAGAAAACTCCCTAAGAAAGGCTCCCACCAGAGAAACTTCTGCTCTCTCCTCTACCCTGGCTGGTTCTCCCCTGACACCAGAGGTGGATGTGTGTGGGTTTTGAAGGTGCGGTTAGTCTTTGGACAAGGTCGATGTCAGGGCGGTTTCCGTGGGAAGGCCTTTTCCAGGAACTTATTGTATCATTTTTAGTAAACATGTTTTTACTAAACATTGTCTTACAGCTGCCTACTCCCAGGCAGAAGGGGAAGTGGGTCTCTGCTCAAGGTCTGGTGTTCCCACAATTCACCCCTTTTTATTTTCAAATGAGGCACTCCTGGCTTAGGTCAAGTAGGGTCACCCTCCCTTTCCCGTCTTTGGGGGACCTTGAACCCCTGTCTTAGGTGGGAGGGTTCTTCCCCACAGGTTGCCCGTCGTCGGAGACACCCCAACCTTAAATCATCTGTAACCAACCTTCATGGCTATCGGGATTGCCATGGGCTAAGCTAAGAAATACTTGGTTACGGATCTCTTGCCTCTGGAACAAGGCACATTTGAGCTCTGCATAAAGCCAGAATGCCTACTGCCACTGCCACCATTTCCAGGACCCCCATTGACATAGCGCCTCTCCATCACCATACCCATCACCAGATCTGGGCCATAACATTCTACCAGCCTTCATCTGTTACAAGGGTAACATGCACGTGATTTACATTCTGTTATAAGGGTAACCCGCATGTGATTTACATTTACAATTTGATAAAGTTTACAATCGTTTCAAGATCTGCTCAGGAAACCATTTAGAAAGTGCACTTGCACAGATACATTGGGCATAATCATTGATGTTACACATGTAGCATTATGAAAAATATGAACAATAGTTGTCGCATTAGGACAAGTTGCATTTCTCCAGAAAAATACACTGGCCTAGTCATGATTCCAGAAACAGGAACCATCAAGTCTGATATTTCAAGTGACCATATCATGTTCAAATACTGAAAAGAGGCTTTTGCCACTCATCATAGTCCATACCAATGTCCAAATGCTTTAAATGGGTGCTTTTTTCTCTGTTGGCTTTAAGATGAAAACTCATGGGTCCGGAAGGTTGATGCAGCAGGTCTGTTGAGAAACTGGAAATCTCGAACCGACTGTTTTCTTTCTTTCTTGGGCTCTAGATTTGATGACATCAATGGTCAGGAACACTGATTTAGGAGATCTCACTCAAACTGGCTTAGGTAGGCTCCCATGGTCTCAGGTCCAGTTTTTCTCTGCTCCATGCATCTCACTACATGGTCTGACAGCTGCCAAAGCTTTATTCTTTTCCTGCAAGAAAACACAAACATGCCCTCGACCCCAAATTAGGGTCTTCTCCACTGTCTAGTGCATGGATGTCTCCATTTGACCTGAGCAATGGTTGCTCAAGTTCCATCATGCCAGAATCTGTCTGAAGCTCACTGGCATTCACATTATAAAATTTTTAAATGAGGAGTGTATTATTTGATGAGTCATGTGGGGACTGGGGGCATTATTTCCCCTTTTTTATTTTCTAAAAAATTTTTTTGAACTGTTGAAGCTGGGCCATAACAGTAGAAGGATTTGTCTACCCTCCTTGGTTAACTATCTAGGTAAATTGGGCTTACTACTTAGATTATTTGTAGATGTATATTAAAAAGGACATATCCTTTGAATATTTCCCAAAAACTTCTGAAAATCACTCAAAGATTGTAAACTATACTGTGTCCAAATAACTTTTGAAAATTATTCGAAGTCTGTGAGCAGTCTTTCCCAATCTAACCTGTAGAGCTCTCACTAGCTAACAAGGCCTCATTTGCATCTTAAATTTTTCTGTTAAAACATTAGCAGACTGGCTGGATGTTCCTTTTGGCTATATATAAAGCAATCTAGGTAGCTTTTTAACTATTTTTGAAGGGATTTAAGTATCCTTTTAATCATATAAGCAGTTCACACTCACGCATTCACAATCACATTTCATACATACCGGTGTGGCCACACCATACATTCAGAACATACATGCATCTTTCAGTCATCCTTTTTCCCTAGGTCATGATTAGTCTGTTGCAATGAAGCTCCCTTAATTGAAATCTATGTAAAAGCACAACTCCAGCAAATCCTTGAAATAAAAGGGTTAAAAAGTCCTGTATGTTCTTTATCATTCCTCCATTTGAGCTACAGTCATGGGGTAGAGCTGTACCTACTCCTTGTAACTCTGTAGATGCAAAGTGGAAAGGCCAGCCTTTTGGCCAAAAGTTTTTAGAGATGACTCACAAAATAGAACTTAAATGTAAACAAAAATTTTCATTCCATATACCTTTGTCTTTTTCTTTTTCTTTTACTTAATACCAGTACCTCCTTTTTTAACCATTACCAATTTTTAATTTACCCACTTTTAATCCATCCTCCAACTGAGGGTGATCTCTCAGGTTCCCCTTTCTTTCCTGACCTTGGTGTCAGGTGAAGGCCTGGAGATTTAATCCAATCCACCCTCCAACCTAGGGTGATCTCTCAGGGTCCCCTTACTTTTCTGACCTTTGTCAGGCGAAGGCCTGGAGATTTAATCCGGTACCCCTAGCTTTGTACCCCTTTTTAACACATCTGCATAGCCTTACTGGCCAGCCTTTTAGATCTCTCAGTTCCCCTTTGCTTTCCTGACCTCAGTGGATCAGGCAAAAGACTGGAGATTTTTTATTTTATTTCTTATTTTACCCTTTTTTTCATTTCTTTTTTTTTCTTTTCTTTTTCTTTTTTTTTGAGACTGGGTTTCTCTCTATCCTTTTGGAGGCTGTCCTGGAACTTGCTCTATAAACCAGGATGGCCTCATTCCTTCATATCTCTGCCTCCCGAGTGTTGGGATTAAAGGCGTGTGCCACCAACAACCGGCTCTCTGAATATCATAGCAAACATCCTCCCAATCTGGGACATTTAAGCCTTCCCCAGTAATGAACCATGGGCTCCCTTGTTCAATCCATTTTAAAAAGCCTGCCATGGTTGTAGTCCCCTGTTCTTCAAGCAACTTTTTTACGTGATACTGTAATTTAAACTTCCAGGGACTATTTCTCATTGTTTCTTTTCCTATTTTTCTCCATCTGTCCCTGGCTGGCAAAAGGGACGACCCCGTCCTCTTACCTTGCTTTCACGATCTTGGTAGGACCTCCAATTGTCGAGTCTGCTGCATGGCCTACTCCCAGGCAGAAGGAAAGTGGGTCTCTGCTCAAGGTCTGGTGTTCCCACAAGGTCAGGTATTTAGGGGGTTAAACCATCCCAGTCTTAATCCATTTGGTCATCAGTCCTCCCTCTCTGTTACTGGCTTTCTTGAGTTCAGCTCCGTACTTAGCCGAGGGAGATTGCCTCTTCTTCCATCAGCCACTGAATGAAGTTCTGTTTCCCAGACTCTCTGGCCATGGGAAACTTCATTCAGTGGCTGATGGAAGTAGAGCTTGAGGTCAGGGATGGTGATGCTTATGGATATTGCCTTGTTGAACAGGTTTGTTTTGGCTAGCCTGGGTCTTTTGTTTTTCCATACAAAATTGATTATTTTTCTTTCAAGGTCTGTGAAGAATTCTGCTGGGATTTTAATGGGGATTGCATTGAATCTGTAGATTGCTTTTGGCAGGATTGCCATTTTTACTACATTGATCCTTCCTATCCAAGAGCATGGGAGATCTTTCCATTTTCTGAGGGCTTCTTTAATTTCTTTCTTTAAAGATTCAAAGTTCTTGTGATACAGGTCATTCACTTGTTTGGTTAGTGTTACCCCAAGGTATTTTATGTTGTTTGTGGCAATTGTAAAGGGTGATGTTTCTCTGATTTCTTTCTCAGCCATTTTATCATCTGTATATAGTAGAGCTACTGATTTTCTTGAGTTGATCTTGTAGCCTGCCACTTTGCTGGAGGTGTCGATCAGCTGTAAGAGTTCCCTGGTAGAGTCCTTTGGGCCATTGATGTAAACTATCATATCATTTGCAAACAGTGAAAGTTTGACCTCTTCCTTCACAATTTGTATGCCCTTCATCCCTTTTTGTTGTTGTATGGCAATGGCTAGAATTTAAAATACCATGTTGAAAAGGTATGCAGAGAGTGGACAGCCTTGTTTTGTTCCTGATTTTAGAGGAATTGTGTTGTGTTTCTGTCTATTTAGTTTGATGTTGGCTGTTGTTTTACTCTATATAGCTTTTGTTATGTTTAAGTATGTCCCTGTTATCCCAGATCTCTCCAATACCTTTATCATGAAGGGATGTTGGATTTTGTCAAAGGCTTTTTCAGCATCTCGTGAGATGATCATGTGATTTTTGTTTTTCAGCTTGTTTATATGATGGATTACATTGATGGATTTTCCTATGTTGAACCATCCCTGCATCCCTGGGATGAAACCTACTTGATCGTGGTGAATGATTGTTTTGATGTGTTCTTGGATCCGATTTGCCTGTATTTTATTGAGTATTTTTGCATCAATGTTCATGAGGGATTTGTTCTGAAGTTCTTTTTCTTAGTTCTGTTTTTGTGTGGCTTGGGGATCAAGGTTATTTAAGCCTCATAGAAAGAGTTTGGCAAAGACCCTTCTGCTTCTATTGTGTGGAATACTTTGAGAAGAAGTGGTATAAGCAGTTTTTTGAATTTTTGGTAAAATTCTGCACTGAGGCCAACTGTACCTGGACTTTTTTTGTTTGGGTGACTTTTGATGACTGCTTCTATTTCCTTAGGGGTTACACGTCTATTTACATTGCTTATCTGTTCTTGATTTAATTTTGGCAAGTGATAGCTATCCAGGGTGTCATCCATTTCCTTTAAATTTTCAAATTTTGTGGAGTACAGGTTTTCAAAGTATGACCTGATGATTCTCTGGATTTCCTCAGAGTCCATTGTTATGTCCCCCTTTTCATTTCTGATTTTGTTAATTTGCATGTTCACTCTCTACTGTTTGGTAAGTTTCGACAAAGGTTTGTCTATTTTGTTGATTTTCTCAAAGAACCAACTCTTCCTTGCATTGATTCTTTGTATTGTTTTCCTAGTTTCTATTTAATGATTTCAGGCCTCAATTTGATTATTTCCTGGGGTCTACTCCTCCTGGGGAAGTTTGCTTCTTTGTGTTCTAGAGCTTTCAGATGTGCTGTTAATTCTCTAGTATAACTATTCTACAGTTTCTTCATGTGGGCACTTATTGCTATGAATTTCCCCTTGTAGCACTGCTTTCAAAGTGTCCCATATGTTTGGGTATGTTCTGTCTTCATCCTCATTGAATTCTAAGAAGTCTTTAATTTCTTTTTTTTATTTCTTCTTTGACCCAGGTATGGTGCAGTTGTGCATTATTCAATTTCCATGAGTTTGTAGGTTTTTTGCAATTTGTGTTGTTGTTGAATTCTAATTTTTAAGGATGGTGGTCTGATAAGATGCATGGAGTTATTCCAGTATTTTTGTAGTTGCTGAGGTTTGATATGTTGCCAAGTATGTGGTCGATTTTTGAGAATGTTCCATGTGGTTGTGAGAAGAAGGTATATTCTTTTTTATGTGGATTAAATGCTCTATAGATGACTATTAATCCCAGTTGGGTCATTACTTCTATTAGACCCTTTGCTTCTTTGATGAGTTTCTGTCTGATATTCCTGTCTAGTGGTGAGAGTTGTATATTGATATCTCCCACTATAACTTTATGTGTGATTTAAGTTTTTGTAATGTTTCTTTTAAGAATGTGGATGCCTTTGTATTTGGGGCATATATGTTCAGGATAGACACTTCATCTTGATGGATTTCACCTGTGATGAGTATGTAATGACCTCATTCATCTCTTTTGATTGATTTTGTTTTAAAGTCTAGTTTGTTAGATATTAGGATTGCTACCCCTGATTGTTTCTTGGGTCCATTTGATTGGAAAATTTTTTCCCAACCTTTAACTCTCAGGTAATGTCTGTCATTGAGGGTGAGGTGTGTTTCTTGTAAGCAGCAGAAGGAAGGATTCTATCTTTGAATCCATTCTGCTAGCCTGTGTCTTTTTATGGGTGAGTTAAGGCCATTAATGTTGAGGGATATTAATGTCCATTGATTGTTCATCCTTCTTCGATTTGCAATGGTAGTTGTTGGTGGAATTATGTGTGGAATTTCATCCCTTTGTTCTTTTGGCTGTTGGTAGAGAGGGAATCTCTAATGCCTATGTTTTTCTGGTTGTAGGTAACTTCCTTGGGTTGGAGTTTTCCTTCCAAAATTTCTGTAGGGCTGGGTTAGTGGATATGTATTGCTTGAATCTAGTTTTGTCATGGAATAACTTGCTTTCTCCACCTATAGTGATGCTTTGCTGGGTATAGTAGTCTGGGCTGGTATCCATGGTTTCTTAGTGTTGTTAGAATATCTGTCCAGGACCTTCTGGCATTCAGAGTTTCCATGGAGAATTCAGGTGTAATTCTGATAGGTTTGCCTTTATATGTTACTTGGCCTTTTTCCTTAGCTGCTCTTAATATTCTTTCTTTATTCTGTATATTTGGGGTCTTGATAATTATGTCACAAGGGGACTTTTTTGTGGTCCACTCTATTTGGTGTTCTGTAAGCTTCTTGTACGGTCGTTGGCATGTCTTTCTTAAGTTGGGAAAGTTTTCTTCTACGATTTTGTTGAATATTTTTTCTGCCCCTTTGAGGTGGTTGTCTTCTCCTTCTATACCTATCTATTATTCTTAGGTTTGGTCTTTTCATTGTGTCCCATATTTCCTGGATGTTTGTGTTAAGAATTTGTTGGACTTAAGGGTTTTTTTGGTTGATGAATCTATTTCTCCTAGTGTATCTTCAACACTTGAGATTCTCTCTTCCATCTCTTCTATTCTGTTGGTAATGCTTTTATCGGTAGTACCTGACCATTTGCCCAGCTTTTCTATTTCCTGCCTTTCTTCAGATTGTTTTTTTTTTAATTTTCTCTATTTCAGTTTTCAACTCTTGCAGTGTTTGCATTGTTTCTTGCAATTTTTGGTTTATATTTTCATCTATTTGTTCACTTTTATGAATTTTTTGGCTTTTTCTTTCTTCCATTTCTTGCATTTTTTGGTTTTTTCTTCCATTCCTTGCCTTTTTTGGTTTGTTTTTTCTTCCATTTCTTGCATTTTTTGGTTTGTCCTTTCTTCCATTTCTTAGAGGGATTTTCCTATATCCTCTTTTAGGGCCTCCATCATTTTCAAGAAAGTAGTTTTAAGGTCATTCTCTTCTGCTTCATTTGCATTGGAATGTTGGAGTCTTGCTGGTGTGGAGTCTCTAGAATCTGGTGGTGTCATATTTGTTTTTCTGTTGCTGAGTGTGTTTTTGTATTGTCTCTTTCCCATCTCTTCTAGTTGGTGTAGAAAGAGCCCCTTACTTGTCTGGTGGTTAGGGTACCTGAGTTCCCTTTTGGTGGGTGCTAGCAAGTCCAATAATCTAGTAGTTCTTCTATTCCTTGTCCTCGCCCTGGTCCCATGGGTGGAGAAGAATAACAGGAATCTGGGGCACTTAGCCTTCCACCTGGTCCCCTGGACCCTTTGCTGGATCCAGTTGTACCTGATCCCGATGGAACAGCTGCTCCTCTGGTCTCCCTGGCTCCTCTGGTTTCCTGGTCTCGTTGTTGGTGGGAGAGAAGTCCTGGAGTCTGGGGTGTTTGGCTCCTGCCAGGATTGGAAGCTCTGTGCAGTTCCCAGGTTATCCCCAGGCACTGGAACACAGGCCCAGAAGCAGGGCCAGTTGTACCTGATCCCGCCACCAGAACACCTCCCAATGACTGTTTGTAATGAACACTTGCATAGAAAGATATTCTGATAAAGGGGTAGTGTCACACTAAAGCTTTATGATGAGATTTTCCTTATATATATGAAGAGAGAAAGAAAGAGAGAGAGAGAGAATAAAGAAAGACTGGTCCTGGTGGCACATATCTACAATCCTAAAACTTTCAAACTTATAACATCACTTAATCTGAGAGTCTTATCAGCACAATGCATATTTCAGACATATTGCTATTTGGAAAATACAACACTATATACTTTTGTCAAGTTTCGAAATTGTGCTAATCAGTGTTCTTAAAAGAACATAACTGTATATAACGGAGATAGAGAGATGGATTTAGATATTATGCATATGTCTACATATATTATTTACTATTATATAATCATATATATATATGTATATATATATCCTAATCATATATATATATATATATATATATATATATATCCATGTATTTGTGATGAAGTGGATCCTGCCTTGTCAGGAACTTGTAGTTGTGATAACACTCTTTGGGTGTGAGTTCAGATGCACATTTGACCCAATAAGGTCAGGGAGGAGCTTTGCTCATACTCTGTTGGGGTCCGAGGAACCTTATAAGGGCAGAGACAGCATCTTCTGGAGTAGGAATGCTGCAATGGTTATTCATTTTTCAATTCATTTATTTAATTTAATTTAAATTAGAAACATCTTTGCTTCACATGTTAATCATGGCACCCTCTCCCTCCCCCTCTCCTGACCCCCTTCAACCCTCCCTAATTCCCACTCCACTCTCCAAGGAGGGTGAGGGCCTTTGGGGGAATCTCCAAAGTCTGTCATATTATCTGGGGCAGGGCCTAGGCCCTCCCCGATGTGTCCAGGCAGAGACAGCATCCCTCCACTTTGAATAGGCTCCCAAAGTCCATCTGGATGACAAGGCTAATTGCTGAATTATTGCTTGAGGGCCCAAAGAATGATGAGGTCTCCTCACTGGGTGAAGAGGCAGAGAGTGGAGGGCATGGGGGAGCAGTAAAACTGAGTAGGGAGAAGAATAGAGGAGAGAAGGGTGAGAGATACCATAATAGAAAGAGCCATTATAGGTTTGAAGAGATATCTGGTTATTTATTCTTATCCACATAAGTTCTTCCATAATAAACACCTATTTATTATTTACCTTGGGTATGGTGAACTCATTCAAACTCCTAACTTCAATATGATATATGATTTCTTAGAGTGGCAGAAAGGCTGTCAGCCATATAGTCTAACAATGTCAATCTCTGAATGGAAATGAAAAGATTCTGGTAGTTTCTCAGTACAAGATTCTAGGTGTCACAAAACTCCCAATCTGGTGCAAAAAAGCACCAGAAAGGTTCAAGATAGCACCCACTTTTAAGTCCTCATTTGAATCCCTAAGAAGTAGTTCTAAAATCAGCAAAGCAGAGGAATGGCTCAGAATAGGCAAGTTTGCCAATGAGTTTGGAGACAAGCAAAAACAAAACACAAACTTCCTCTTCCAAGTCCTTTATGTGGGCTATCAATAGAAGTTGTAGAGTAGATTTAAGGTGGGTCTTCCATCTCAATGATTCAAACAAGTTAAGTCTCTCAAAATTGGCCATCACAGCATTAGAAATGCAATATGGCAAGAAATTAATGTAAAATAGAAATGTGAAGTTGAAATTTTGAGTTGGTTTTAGTGATTCTATTGGAGGACATACCACTCTGTTTTGCTGAAAGCACAGACTATTCATTTGGGTCCATAAAGCAAATATCATCAGGATGACATCCTGGAAGAACTCCTTTGACTTTGACTCTCTCTTATGTACTTGCAGTCACATGTTAGCTTCTTCATCATGTAGGCATGGGAATCATCCATAGATAAATAGAGTATCAACCTTATGCTTTTCCAAGATGAAAGGCACAAAATGTGACCTGTGGTATCCCAGTGTGAACATTTTACAATGTCTGAACATACACCTTGTAATATGACTTAGAAGTATCTAGTCATTGTATTGCTAGAATTTCAGGAACCTCAAACACTTTTGATCAGTCAGCACCTAGAGAACTGCAGCTGCTCCTGAACTCCAGGATGCAACCTGGAGAAGGCATTGCTTAAGTAGATTTTGTCATCTCAAGCAGTAAGGTCTTTCTCAGACAAGTTAGTAATACAACAGAAGACAATGATCTGCTACTCAATATAATTGAATCAGGTTTGCTTTATCATAGTCCCTACTAAATCTTTTGTATACAATTCTTTCTTTACCTTAACATAAAACTCATTCTTCTACTCAGGGGGCAAATTTAGAATTGCTGGACCTCTATATCTGCTTTTCCCAAATTCCAAGTTGTTTTAAATACTATTATCTGCTCTTTATCATTATTCATTTGTTTGTAATTAGCTTAATTACCATATTGGAGTGCATATCCACACCTAGCTGCTGGGTTTTGCTAAAGTCATGCCCACTGCCCCAAAGCCCCCAAAGCTCCACTTATATACAAGTAAAACAAAACAAACAAATAGCCAAACAGAACTGCATCAGCGTATTTATTCCATGTCTGATTGTGTGCCTAATTTTTCTGGAATATAAAGAAATAATTTAACATTCAAAGCTACAGAAAACAAAGGTGCCCCCAACACACATGTTTAAAGACAGAAAATGAAGAATCCTCAGGAGTTTTTGAAAATGAGCCAACACTGTTCCAGAATTTCCTGGGCACACGCAGGGGAGTTTCCCTGGCAGGATTACTTCCAGTGTTGTTATGTAATAGACAACACTGACAACTGCAAATTGACAAACAACCAGACAGCATCGTGTCAGCCTGAGTTTGTGTGCAATTATGAAAATGCTTCTGGTCTGGTTACTGCAAATTTATTTGTGGAAAGGGATTGTGAATGGAAGTCTGAGACTTGTGTACATGCAAATTAGCAGGTTCCCAGGTGCCAGTATTAAGTGAGCATGCAAACTTAATTGCTTGCAATGTTAGAACTTTCAGACTGGAACTCGGTGGGATGAAACAACATTTAAATTTTAACAAACCATAAAAATCCTTACACCTGTACCCGATTTCTAGTATTGGCAAGACTTAATTTTAAAATTTTATCTTTGGATACATTGAGATGGCTCAGTGGATAGCAAGCAGTGCTTGCTGGCAAGCTTTACTGGTGATAAATCAAAAGAATATCCATGGCAGAAAGAGACAAACTACACCCTAAGTTTGTACTCTGACCTCCACAAGCATTTGCTTGTGCTACCCATATGAACATATCACACAGGGTAATTAAATAAATTTAAACCTACTAATTTAGATTTGTCTTTTTGGTATGTGAAGTCTACTATAAGCAAGATATCAAGCTATAACCATAGAATTGTGTTTTGAACAATATGATTAAAATACTTTGGACTCTGAGTTATGATAATGAAATTATACAAGATTTATTGAACTGATATATATTTACATTAGCATTATATGAAGAAAAAATAAATCCATGAAACAGCCACTAATTCCATACTTTTAATAGTAAATTTCTTTTGTTTACTAAGGGTATATTCCCTATCTTGATAAAAGACAACACGCATGCACACACATACACACAAACACACACCTGCATGCATGCATACATAATAGATAATAGATAGGCAGAAAGACAGAAAAATAAAGAGATATAGAAGTAATTTAACTGCTTGCTCCCTTGAGTGATCATTTTTATTGAGACAAAGTTTCTTGATGTTGCCCAGGCTGACAACAAACGCAGAATTCTCCTATCTCAGGCTCCAAATTTCAAGGATTATAGGTATATGCCACTATGCCTGGCCACCAAGTCAACTGAAAATGCTAGCATTAATTGTGTGTGAAAACATATTCAGCAGGTTGTAATTTTATATTTATATAGGCATATATGTATATAAACACACATACACACTATACATATATATATATAGTGTGTGTGTGTGTGTATGTACACATAAATGATACCTGTAACAGTAACAGTTTACAAAACAGAGAGGTGGTTATTTATGTACTTATTGATATATTCATTTATATGTGTATATATGATATGTGTGACAGTATGAAACAGAGGCTATGGATTTGAGATAGATGGAGTGGGGGTGATTTGGAGTTTTTAGTGTAAGGAAAGCAAAGAGAGTAAACGAAGTAATTATATTTTAATTAAAGTAAAATGAATTAAGTGAAAAATAGTGGAATTACTACTATTTATATTCATCTTCCTATCTAATATGTCCATTTGCCACTTAAAAGTAAAAGCAAGCGACATTTATATAATTGCCCATACTGCATCAGTATAATATGTCTGAGTGATAGTGGGTTGAAAAGTAGAATTATTGTGTGCCTTTTCTCTATCTCACAGAATGAGCTGTAGAGCAACATTATAGCTAACTTTGTCTATAAATGTAAGAACCACATTCATTACTACCCAGCTGTGCTTGCTTAGCCAAGTGATAATAATGAATTGCTGTAGAAGAAAAAACAATGGTGTATGGATTGGCTAGGGAAACAGTATGCTAGTAAAGGACACATTGGAAAACAATTTAGAGTTTTAGCCTCAATTAAAATGGCTAGGAAGTAAGAGAGCTAATGGATCATGCTGAGAGGAAGTAATATAAACTCTGACAAATTCTTACATCACATCAGAACCCTGTCAAAATGTAAGGAAGGGAACTCTATTATCAGGAATAAACCCTTGGACACAGTGTGTTCATTCATTCGTTTTGAAACAAATGTTTTTTGAGCTTTTCTTTTAAATTCACTCCTGAAAAAATATGTTAACATTTTTACATCAATGTTAATGATCTGGAGCAAAGATCAAGCTGTATCTCTATTTTATTAAGAGCATTTTCCCACTGCAGGTGGCCTTAGTAAGATTTTTTTGGAAATGGTTATAAAATCGCACAGTACAGATCTAACTGTAGAGTATCCCAAGTCATGAGGAAACTTTTTTACAGATTACTTCTCCCTTGATTCACCTAGACTTAGGAGGGCTAAAACCCAAATGGTTATATGAATTCATTGTTAAAACATGTAGTAACATAATGTTCAATAATAGTACAATGCAACAGTATCTATTATATCAGGCTCCTAAATTCTTTACACAGGCTGCCAGTAAATTCATGTTTCAGTAAGGGATGCAGATAATGCAAAGATTTTTTTAATTATAAAACTAGCCTGCTAAGTAACATTACACCATTTATTTTCTCTTATTTTGTGTAGTCTGTGATTGTCAATAATAATAGGGTACATTCACCATAATGCCTTTTGAATAACTACTATAACTCTATCCTATGATTTCAATCGTAACCTACATAATTATTTTTAATTTCAATACTGGCAACCCATAATCATCCCATTGCATGGTGATAGGCTTTACAGGAGCACATTCTTAAATGTGTGTCATGTCATGAAGCTACCTACTAGGGGATATTTTGCAGTTTGTGGAGGCATATTGCATTTTGATGTTGTATTTGATATGATGTGGCATTTGCCTAAAATATTAATGGTTAATGCTGATATGACTCAGGTTAGGTGCAGAGGGCATAGGGATCTGGCATTTTAGGGTAGAATGTCCTGTCACAGTTACACTTATGAATAAGACATGTTTGCATGAGTGTAGAATGCCACAACAAATCTATTTTGAGGCATTTAATAAATTCCTACATCATAACAATCATTCTAATGCTAGGATGTACTTTCCTAATATTATATAGAATATCTGTGACTCTCTTTTCATGAATTTATACAAAATATAGTTTTTATGCATTTGCTTATGAGTTTTGAGCACCATAAATTACAACAATAATTTCCCAATAAAAATTACTCTGTATTTTATGAATTTAATCTGAGAACAAAACAGTCACATTTATATGACCTTATTTCATAAGCTCCATTTCTTAATAACTTAGGAATAATTGAGGAAAATCTGGACCAGAGTCAGAATTGGAGCCCAAGCTTAATTGATTCAAAGTTGGGGATAGTGCTGACATGAGTCACACAAACTCATTTGAGAAAAACCAGCAGCAAGTGCAGAATAGTGAAAATGCACAGAAATTTTGAAAACTCTGGAAAGTTTAATGCAAACAAAGGGACTTTAAATTTGTAATATCAACATATAAAATACCATGTACATATCAGTGACACAAGGGGAGCTTTCAGTACCTCATGTATGAATGATAACCTTCTATATTGCAAGGTGTCCTTGACTAGGTTTGTAAAATGTCACCTTTAGATGATGTTTAACCCTTCTTCTATAATCCAGTAAGGCATGTCTGAGTAATGGAGGTTCATGTTAAGGCTAATGGATTATATGTTGCCCAACTCAGGTCATGCCTCTTTCAGCAGGAAATTAATACCTAGGTGTAAAGCAAGTACTATTTCAAGTACTATGCTGGTGTACTGTGCTAAAGACAAACACATCCAGTAATGTTATCAAGTCTATTGATTGTTTTCTATAATGAAGAAACTATTTTATGTAAACAATTATGGTATCAAGCAGGATGAAGCAAACTTTGGAGCTGTTAGCCAGTACTATGAGTTACATGGAGAAGGATATATTTAAATTTAAGCAAAAACATGTCTGTTCTGTGTTGTTTATATTTAATATATCATTGTTTAAAATCTAATACCAGTTTAAACATATAACTTAACTTTTCTCTTTTACTTCTATAGATTCCCTATGAGTTAAGTAATTTGCTTTGCATAATTTAACTAGTTAAACCTTTCTAACATGCTTGGTTAACAAAAAACAATGTGACCCATATTGACATGGTCATTATTCTCAGTTAATTTTTTGAGTATGTATATGTTAAGACTAGTGTTGAGTACACCTTATAGTTTTTAAGCAGTTTGTACTATATGATTTATCAACCTTGACCAGTGTAATATATCAGTAGATCGATGTAACTTTCCCCAATTCTGACTGCCAATTCCCAAACACACATGGTGGAATGAAAGAAATAATTGCTACAAGTTGTTTCCTGACCGCCCCCCACACACACACTCTGGGTGGGGTAGGTTAGCAGATAGATTTAAAGAAACACTCAATAATATAAAGTGACTTCACTTTTTAAAGTAAAATAACCTCGGATATTTAAACACAGAAAAAGTAACATGACAATGAAACCAACTCACTACTCATGTATGTTTAAAACACCGAATAACACGTAATCTAGATTTCATTTTCTTCACAGAAAATACTTGAACTAGAATTTTCCATTGGCCATTTACCATATCCAGCTCTAGGAATCTCCAATGCTTAAGATACCAAATCAAGCCAGGCATTGGTGGTGCATGCCTTTAATCCCAACACTCAGGAAGCAAAGGCACGTGGATCTCTGTGAGATTGAGACCAGCCTGGTCTACAGAGTGAGTTCCAGGACAGGCTCCAAAGCAGTATAAAGAAACCCTGTCAAAAAATAAAACAAAACAAACAAAAAGATACCAAATCAAACTGATAGGATTACCCATAATCCTAGAGTGCTCCTACTCCTAGAGTGAGCCGCCTGAGAGCTAGTAGCTTTAAATTTCCAGAGAGTAGTTGTGAAGATGACTAGGAAGTGGCTTGTTTAGTGTATTGTCACATCCTTTGTTTGAAGTATTTTACCCTTCAAGTCCCATGTTTTTACTTGAAACTCTTTACAGTGTCATCTTAGACCTTATGAGCAGTCAGGCAGTAATGAACACAGACTCCAGAATTTAGTAGTCAGAAAGGCAAACAGTAAATATTCACTAAATGACAATGCCTTGTGATTTTAGTTTAGTGTAGTGTTACAACTATTTACGCTATAAAGCCCAGTTAATAATAGCTTCTAACTTAAATTGCTTTTAAGATTAAAGGATACACATATGCTTAATAGTATTTTTACAGGGGTAAAAATGTAAGTTACTATTTATCTATTACTTCTTTAAAAAATCAGGAATCATATAACACAGGTCAGTTGCACCTGGGAGATAGCCACATAGGAAATGGCATGTTCCATCACTGCCAGTATCAAAACCCCACTCAAAAAAAAATAAGTACGTTCCCTGTAAAATTAAATGTGACCAGAAACAATACTGGCATGATAGAACACAGCATTGCCTCATGCACTTGATGATATACACTTTTACTGTCGATATTGTCTTCATTTTCCAACAAAGCGACAGACATGATTTTCTTATTGTGTCTTTTCTGTTCCTAATTTCCTTTAATGATTTATGATTTTTATATGTTCTTATCCTGGAGGTTTAATTCTTTTACACTTGCATAGTATTGAATGCAATGAAGAATTTATTTTTTGTGCAGTCTGCATTGTGCTTCTTTATGTTTAGTATCTGTTTATCCATCAGATATAATTGTAAGAGGCAACCTGGAATTCACACCCCAGAAATCTCACTCTGGTGAGTTTCAAAGCATTACACTTTTCCTAATACCATCATCATTCTGTCAAAAAACAAGACCTATTGCACAATTTAATTCACAGAATTTGTATGGTATTAGCACCCTTATTTACATAAGTGATATGAATATAAGCTCATAAAACAATCAAATGTGTTGAGGCTGCAGAACATTTTCACCTTTTATGAGTGATAGTTTATAATTAAAACTTGTTTTTCTGTGACAGCTTGTCCCATTTTTTAATACCCAATATCCCTCATAGGAACAATGGGGAATTTAATCAAAGAGACATGTTTTCTTCTTTGTTAGAGAGCTATCATTTCACATCATAGTCACAGTCATGGGCATGCAAAAAGGTCTATATCTAACTATTTTGACATTAAGTATCAATCATTATCACATCTAAAACTGAAAAGACACTGTGAATCACTATAGACATCCATAAATTTTTACAGAGTGTATCAAATAAAGTTTTTGATAAACACCATGATAAAGATGTCAAATATTTTGACAATGAATGAAGGTGATGCTTTTATATTTTACACACACATGTTTTGATGTGTGCATTTGCTCATATACAAACCCACTGGGATATACAGACATAGTTATCAAAATGAAAATTTATTGAATTTTCCTGTTCAAATGAAATTGAAAAATATTAAAAAACAAATACTTGAATGTCAATGAGTATCCAATAGTCTTAGAAAACTGGAAAGATTTCTAAAATAGTAATTTATGCATACAATGATTTATGGTCTACATTGACACATGGGCAGTAGCCATTATGTTAGTATCCACGATTCTGTACTGGCCTGTCCTAGGGGTTCTAACAGGATATGCCCTCAGCTGCAGCCACTAAAGAGCACCACCTGTGCCCATTCACTATGTTTCATTTTAAAAGGGCCCTGCCCACCTCCTCTCTCTCTCTCTCTCTCCCTCTCTCTCTCCCTCTCCCTCTCCCTCTCCCTCTCCCTCTCCCTCTCCAGCTCCCTGTCTGCTCCTCACTCTCTTTCCTCCTTTCCTCTCTCCTGCTGCTCCAAACACTGGATGACCTGTCTCCCTCAACCCCTTTCCCCTTTTAATGATCCCTTTTTCTAATAAAAAAACCACTTCTGCTTCAGCCCTATCTCAAAACATCTTTCTATCTTGCACTGCTTTTCTTAAATTAAAACACATTAGCTACCCATTGATTCAAGATGATGAAGTATTTAGTTGCATTGTAGGTATATGAGATTTTGGGTTATTGTCACAATAATATAAATGCAATGTTGTGTATTTATATAATAAATTAATAAACATATGGTAATAAAACCATATGTGTACATATGGGGGTGCACACCATTCATTATGCATGTATTCTCTGAAAGGACTAAGGTATCTGAGTAGTAATAGTCTGTATTTCTTAACCCAATAATTACTATACATGTAACTGGTAAGCAGAAAACATACTGACCTGCTATTACCAATGGCATACAGGGCAATTCTTTTATACTGGGACAAGGACAAAGATTAGGAATCATCTGTATCAGTAGAGAAGTGTGTTTGGATTGGTGTACATCAGTAGAGAATTTTCTAATCAAAGATATGTTAAATTTCAACGCAAATTACTTAAAGATCCTGGAAAGGCAGCCATGCATGCTGACAAATGTTCTCCACAGTGTAAAATGTAATTTATTAATAACTGCTTAGATTCCCATGAGCAGTTTTCATCTAATGATGAGCTATAAGCAATTATTAAGTGTGGTTATCAAATGCTGGTGACTTAAAAATACTAAAGTTTTTAGCTGCTCAATCATATTTAATAACCTATTCAGTTACCTTAGTTCTCTGATCATTTAAATACTATGTAATTACAATATAGTAATTGATATATAATTTTTAAAAACTGAAGTCAGATTAAGGCAATATTTATTTTGTTTTTGAGAGGAGAAAGTTAAATGGTCCAGCAGCATGTATTTCTTTAACAAAATTATTTTAAGCGTTATCATAAAACTTACTTTTTCTATATTGTTATCATTCTTAGCAGGAAACATTTATTTCCATGTTACCAAGAAGCCAAACTTCTCTAAGAAATGCAAATGTTAACAGAGGAATCCATGATCATTATTTTTCTGATATGATTTCAAAGGAAAGGAAAGTTTAGAACAGGTTCCAAGACATGATTTCATTAGTATCTTAAATAAATGAAAACAATTCTTTTGGGAATATGCTGTTTAACAGAAGTGCTGCGCAGCTTTTGCAACAGCTGGGATCAGATAAGTGAGTTAGATGCCTTGTGGGTGATAAATCTCAGTTAGATTCATCCATGATTTATGCATTGGAGAAGGTTGAAAGACGATAATAAAAGAAAACTAAATAAAGAATAACAATAGTCTTAGAAGGAAATTACACAAGTGAGGAAAAATACCAGTCTCGTCTCTAGAGTCCTTGTTTCCTAGACTCACTTATGTGAGACCCTTCATCCCTGTCAGACACTGTTCGAGTTCACCCTGCATTGCTTGACAAGCGGGCAGACACTGCAGGAGCACGGCCTCTGTGGATAGTGGATGATAGTCTGGCAGCATCTCACCATTATGCAAGGTTTGGAGCAAGGAAAAAAGATGTCATTATTTCCCAGGTACAGTGGTGAGTGTGTTTAATGGACATGAGGTCCCAGAGCTGTTGGGGAATTTCTATTAAGCATCACTAATGTTAATGATGATGATTGAAAGAGAAGGCAGAACTTTTCAGAGATTGCTGAGTTTGACAAGAGCTTCGGGGTAAAATGGAATTGGGATTTTAGTAGAGATTGTGTGAGAATTTTTTTATTCCTACTTTGGAGCCTCAGGCTGATATTCTTGGTGACAGTTTTGACCTCTGTCCCTGAAACATCCTCAATGACTATAAGTCTCTTATTCTGATTTTAAACTACATATTTAAGCAGATATTCTTTATGTACATTTGACTACATGAGAAAATAGAGTCTTATTCCTCCAGGCAGAAGATCAAAGTTATGTGCTAGTCAAAAACCATGTTTTAGGGATAGGCACAGACAAATTTGAAATTTGTTTCAAGGAATACATTTACATGTGTCTGGTTCCTAAGAAATGCATGTGGTTTCAGGTCATGGGGAAGATACCTTTTGTAAAAGTAATTCTCTCAGTGTGTGGCATAAACAAGCCCTTAGTTGTTCAGGGAGAAATCTATGAGTATGCCTAAACAACAGAGGTGAAAGGAAGTTGTGGTAGTTCAGAAAAGTGATCAAGATGGTACTATGAAATCCAATTAGGTGGATATTATGATAGACTCACTAAAAGATAACTGTTCACTAAATGGAAAAATAGAAACAGATTTTTGACAATAAATGATCCATCCAACCCATAAGTAAAATGTGTACCATTTAGCATTTACACTGGACTCCAGAAATAAATCAGAAAACTAAGGTCTGCTTGTGGATTTTTCAATTTTGCAGTATAGGCAAACAAGATATATATCATTGTTCTATGGGAGTCCAAAGTCCGTGTGTATACTTGGGATGGGTACTGATCTGCTGCCCAAGGCTCAATAGATTCCCTAGGCCTCCTCACTGACACCCAGACAATGTGAGGTGCACTCTCACACTGAACTCTTGGGGAAGGGTCTAGGCCCTGCCCTATATGAAATGACAGACTATGGACACCCCTATGGAGGGCCTCACCCTCCCTGGGGAAATGAGGGCATAACGGGGGGGTTGGGTGGAGGGCACGGGAGGAGGGGAGGGAATGGGAGAGGGACCTGGAACTGACTTGTGAAGCAACCTCGTTTCTTATCTAAATTTAAACTGGAAAATAAAATATAAAAAAAGATATATATCATTAACTCTATGTTGCTTCTTTGCAGAAGGACTCGATATGTGCAAGTGGTATCCAATAGGGTGGTCAGGTTAGACTTCTTGTCACCATGAACTTTTATTCTGCTGGCCTAGAGATCTTGACTCAGCAGGGGGATCATGCTCCCAAGAAACTAACAATGATTTCACTTTACCCCTAGATCAGCAGAAAGAACAAATGAGTTACTGTGCTGACAGAATGATCAATTCTGACCACCAAGGGAGCTTTGGAAGCTATTACACAATAGAGGTGTAAAATAATACAGCTAGGGTATATTAGATTTTTCAGAGTATCATTTAGTATCACCATGCTTGCTATTAAAGCCAGTGAAGAATGATAGTCAATTCAGTAGACTTGAAGATTGACAAGATGACATGAATTAAATGGTGAACACTGATACCAGAGAGTCATAGCCAACCTTTCAGAGGGAAAACAGAATATGAAAGAGTTACTAGCAGATTACAGCTGAAAACAATATGATGCAAGCATTTAAAGTATTAATAACTGTAATTGTTACGGTACTATGCTTCTTGTTTAAGTTACCTCTTTGTATATAGCATTCTTCTCTCCGTATAATATTAATATCATAAAAGCTCCACAGCTTGCAAGCATACTGTAACCGTATAGAAGTTTACGCAGTTATGTAGTTTTTGAGTCTCACTAATATCAATGTGTGATAGCATTTATTTATGACATTACTTATAATAAATATTTTTCAAACAAATTAGAAAATCAACAATATTTTAAATCTACACACATACAGACACTCTGGCAGAACCTCTTGGGTTTCTTTTTCAGTAACAAACAGTTATCAAGAGTTGATGTATGGCTTGAACTGTTTAAAAAGTTAATGTGATAGGAGTGAGAATATTTTTATATACTGATGAGATTGATCCTATAAAGTATCGTTTACCATTATAAAATATAAAGTGGTAAACTTTGCTGGTGTTATGGTACATGTCTAAGTAAATGTGCAAATGCCTATAATTGTGTGTGTGTGTGTGTGTGTTCATTGTGCACTGGTGTGCATATGTGAGTGGAGACTGGAAGTGGATGTCAGCTCTATTCCATTATTGCTTTCAACATTATTTTTTAACACTCTGTTCCTGAAACTGAAGCACGATGACATTTCTAAGTGTGCTAGCTAATAAATGATCTCCAGAAACACACTAACACTGTCTCGGATTGTGCCTTGTCCCATTTGGTTCTGAGATTCTGAACTACAGTTCTCAAAGAGAACAATCATTCTCTTTGAGATGTTCTCTTTGAGAACTATTGATGACTGGTTCATTTCCCTAAAATCACAGATACACTTTAACTAATGTTCTCTCTTTAAACATTTTTCATATTTTTATTTGTACTATGTTTTGATTATATTCTTTCTTCAAACCCAGCTCCTACCTACTCCCATACTCACCCACCTACATTTTCTTTCTTTCTTTCTTTCTTTCTTTCTTTCTTTCTTTCTTTCTTTCTTTCTTTCTTTCTTTCTTTCTTTCTTTCTTTCTTTCTTTCTTTCTTTCTTTCTTTCTTTCTTTCTTTCTCTTTCTCTCTCCCTCAGAAAACCAAACCAAACCAAAGTAGGAAAAACAACAAACTGAAATTCAAAGTAGACAAAAACAAAATAAGAAAATCAATAAGACAAAAAACAAAACAAAAGGCACACACACACACACACACACACACACACACACACACTTATCCCCCCCAAAACAAATAATTGGGTCAAAACCTCCTGGGATGAAGTCTGCAATGAAGTATAGTTGATATACTCAGTGACACTTCATTCGAGAAAACGGGTTGTCCCTTTTCTAGCAGGAATCATTTGAAACTTCAATTTAAAAATAAATCAAGTAATGTTGTGAATTTAATATAATTACTTAGTTTAACAAAGCATTTCTCTTAGTTTTTGAAATTACAATTACATGACATTTCCATTCTCTGTATAATGCTACATGTATGTGTTTTCATAATAGCACCCTCACTTCATTTTGTATGTTACTTATAATCTTAAATTTATCAGAGTATTCTCTCATCAGTCTCTATAATATTACTTGCATGTGTATTTTCAGGGTTGATAATTTGGCTTGGTCATATATTTTGTTTTGGTCACGTTAAAGCATTCATTTTGATGAGAGTTCATGGGTGTTGTTCGAGATATTGCTAGGAGTCATAATCTCACAGAAAACTCCCTGATCCTCTGGCTCTTAAAATATTTTCTTCAACCTCAGCTATGTTTCCTGAGCCTTTGTTATAGAAGTGTTTTGTTGATGAATATGTATCTTTTGGTTATTTGTTTTTACTAATGGAGTGTGTAATGTTCTCATGATTCTGAAGAAATCCTGTTGGCATTTTTTAATAGAGTTGTCAGTTGTGTTATTTAAAATGAAACAAAAGCTTCCAGTCGAATTCTGTATCCTAATATATATGCATATATTTATTTACATATGTATTTAAATAGGGTGAATGATAACATATATCTCAGTGTTTATATTTTCTTTGAAAGGCTTTTTGTGGAGTGATAAATTACATTCATTCATTTAAAAATATATACTTAAAACACTAATGATTTTCTGATAAGATCCTAATAACCAGATATCAGTATTCTTTTCACTAAATATAAATATGTATATAAACCTTTGTCTTCTTCAAATATACATATATATGATAGGTATCATATGTTTGTCACATGTAACTATATACAAATGAATTTATTGCACTTAATAGTTCATCCTGGACTTGTTCTAAAATAAATCAGAAAGTTTTGAAAAACCAGATAGAACTTAAAATATATCTGTACTTTTACTTTACATAGAATTCTTTTGTTTTTTTGTTTCTTTCTTTCTTTTCTCATTTTTTCTTTCATAGTATTCCATTACTGTATTATCAATATCAACATTTATTAATTTCAGTGAATATTCTACCACTAACATGTTCTTTCAAATATTTTCAGGAATATTGCCCCCTAAATATTTGTGTCTATTTAGAAGACAAAAATGATGAGCAAAGGGGTCAAGACTGGGCTGGTGAAACCCACAGAAACAGCTGACCTGGACAAGAGGCAGCTCTTGGACGCCCAACTGATGACTGGTATGCCAGCATGTGACTGATGAGGAACCTCTGAATGGGCATGTCAGCAAGGAGGCCTGGACAATCTATGGGGCTTTTGGCAGTAGATCACTATCCCTGGCATACAAATGAACTTTGGGTGCCCATCGCACAATGAGAGAAACTTTCTCAGCCTGGAATCTTGGGGAAGGGCCTAAGACTCTGGATATCCCCCATGGAGGGCCTAGCCCTTCCTGGTGAATGGAGTGGGGATTGGATAAGAAGCTAGGGGACTTGTGGGAGGAGGATGGGAGGGAGCTTGGATTGACATGTGAAGCAAGCATGTTGCTAATTTAAATAAGTAAATAGATAGATAAAACTCTTCCATAGATTAAAAATAGATCATTCACAGGGAAATTAATGGGAATTACAACTGATGTTTAATTTCTTCATTGTATATAATAAAATAGGAAAACATTAATGTTGGATGAGCGACTCTTCACAAAGTTTTATGAAATGGATAACCATTAAATAAAATACTCAAAAGTTATCCATGGGTTTGTTTTCTTTCTCTTTTTTCAGTATATTCTAGTTTCATGAGGTTTCTGGTAAGTCATTCTTTACATAGAAAGATATTGTGGATTTTGAAAATAGCTATTTATGAACTTCTCTGCCACCAAATGTAGGTCACACATAAACAAGTCAAAGGATAGGAAAAGTCACAAAAATGTCCGTGTTCTTGACAATGTACCTCCTGACAGTTTCTTTCTAGTTATTTCTGAAAGTTAGTATGCATGGCATGTTTGCTCATATGTATGCTATATATTATACATACATGGTATTCAATTATGCACATGAATATTGTACTTAATATTAATTCTGAATGTGGATAAGTGTTTTTGATATGGATAAAGGAAAGTCAATCACAAATACAGCCTTTGATACAGAGGCCAGGATAAATGGAGCTACCAAATGATAGTTAGGAATACATCTTTACACGGAAACCGCCTGACTCTATGTGGAGGAGGTTTATTTTTTATTTTTTGTAAAGTGCATAGTTGATTTAAACCTTTAGCAATTTGGGGCTGTGGAGATGGTCGGCTCAGGGGCTAAGGTCACTAGCTGCCCTCCTGGAGGTTTCAACCACCTCTATGGAGACCCACAGCCATCTCCGTAACTCTAGTTCCAGTGGTTCTGACACTGCACACATATGATGCAGGAACAAATAGCACATACAAAACAAACAAATACACAAAAGTTTTTTTAATGTATCAGTTTGTTCCTTTATAGATTTCTTTTAATTAAATGTGGTGTCTTTTTTATTTTATATTCTTATTTATTTTTTATTTTATTATTTTAATTTTAAATTAAACTTGTTTCACATGTTAATCCCAGCTCCCTCTCCCTCCCCTCCTCTGATACCTCCCCCACCATCCCGCCCAGCCTCCCACTCTATTGCCACTTCCTTCCACATAGGGGATATCTAGAGTCTGTCATTTCATTCAGGGCAGGATCCAGGCACTCCCCTAAGGGTCCAGGCTGAGAGAGCATCCCTCTTTGTGTTATGGACACACGATATCTGTTTGTATGCCAGGGATAAACACTGATCCACTGCCCAGAGCCCCATAGGTTGCCCAGGCCATCTCACTGACTTTTACATTCAGGGGTTCTGGATCAGTCCCATGCTGGCCTTCCAGCTGTCAGTCTGGGGTCCAAGAGCTCTTCCCTGTTCAGTTCAGCTTTCTCTGCTGGTTTTGCCTGCCCATTCTTTGCCAATTTGCTCATGGCTCCTCTCTCTCTGTCACTGGGTTCCATGATTTCAGTTCAGTGTTTAACTGTGGGTGTTTGCCTCTGCTTCCATCAGTCACTGGATGAAGGCTCCAGGATGGTTATTGACATCAACTTTATTATCAGGAATGGACATTTAAGGTGGTCTCTCCACTATTGCTTAGCTTGCCAGTTGGTGTCATCCCTTTAGATCACTAGAGGTCTCACTGGTGCCAGGTCTGTCTTCTAACCTATGATTTCCTCTTCCTGCATTCTACCCTCCACTCAACCTTCCTGTTCTCCCATGACCTACTCTCTTTTCCTCTTCTCCCTCTCTCTTCTTCCTGGCTCCCATTCCCCCTCCCACCTCTCACCATGTTCCCAAACTGTTCAGAAGATCTTGCCTTCTCTGTATTGTTTTGGAGCCTGCCCTGGAATTCACTTTGTAGAGCAGGCTGGCCTCAAACTCACAGAGATCTGCCTGCCTCTGCCTCCCGAGTGCTGGGATTAAAGGTGTGCTTCTTTTTTTTTTTATAAACAGGTACTTGAGTCATATGTTTTAGCTATCACTATGTGTTCAGTCAGAGAGAAAATATACTGTTTCTCAATGGCTGGAAGCTTTTAGAAAACATTTCAGTTATTTTCAAGGAAAGTTAAAGTTCATAGTTGAAAAAAGTAAGTGGCTAATATAATTATAGTTGTGTTTAATCATCTCATGGAAAATGGGTTTGGTTTCTGATTATTAAATAAAATTCAAAGACTATATATGGATCATTGAAAGACTGCATAAAGAACACAGTGACAACAGTTACATTCATTCTTTGTGGCTTGATTTCTTACACTGAAGGCAACTTATTCCTGAAAAATATATCTTCATCTGCAAAGCTGATGTCTGAAATACCATTAATAAAAACAGTATTTTATCCCAGCATCTTGCAGGAACCTAAAAATACAAGTACCCAAAAAAGTCTGTGAATTGATTCATATTTATCCTGTGATAAATGACTGAGATCAAATCTTTTCTTACAAGGAGTCTTTGTAACAAGGGAATTACAATTCTTCAAAGGAACAGAAGTGATTGTTCCTGGGGGAAGTGAGGTTGTTAGCAAGATAAGGCTGTTCACTCAAGGCTATTGGTCCTAGTTTCAACATTTTTCCCAGGACTTTTTGATAAGAGCCCTGCTTCATAGTCATTGAGAAGAAGTAAAGTTCAGTGGTTTTTGTTGTTTTGTTTTTTAATCTGAAGAAGCAAAGTGTTAATGCAAGGACCTCAATCTGAAATACCTTATTCTATTTGTGAGGGAACTTATCCTCTAACGTATGGGAGATGTAAGGGAGAAGTTGTGAAAATATTTCCCCAATTCTTAATGCTTCTCCATTCCCAACTTTAAAATAAATAGAAAATGCAGAACTCATAAGATTAATTGATCACATTCCTATATTATAAATCTTCAGAAAATACTATTGTATTTTCTGGATTGATTATTATTGATTCAGGATGAATGATGATGATGATAATATGAGAAATTAGCATTATTGATCAACTCCTCTACTTCCAGCCCTACAAAAGCAGAGGGTTCTTGAATTCAAAGCCAACCTGGGAAATAGAGTGACACTGTGTCTCAAAAACAAGGAGTAGTAAAATGATTGAAATGTTTAATTGTTTAGTATTCAAAGAACATTTGATTTAAAACATATTTCCTTTTAAGTACTTGTTTATTGTAATAAATTGATACTGAGTTTTCTACAAGATCTTATTGTTCTACAAAGTAAGTCAAAAAGAGTACTTGATACCATTTTGCAAATATAATCTTTGTCCCTTTATATCGGAAATTAATGAAAGTAAGAAATTTATTTATTCATTTATTTATTTATTTATTTTTGTTATTGCAAGACAGAGTTTCTCTGTATAACAGTCCTGGCTGTCATGGAACTCACTTTGTGGACAAAGATGGCCTGGAACTCACTGAGAAACTCCTGCCTCTCCCCCACTAGTCCTTGGATTAAATGCATGCACCATCATTGTCCAGCTGGAAGAAAGTTATTAGGGGGACTCTTCAACTTCTATATTACTTTCTGTATTATTATCTTATTCTAATTCTAGAAGATGTGCAAATGACACCTGCTGACTTCCATAAAAACACATCAGTCTAGAACTTAGATTTCTATATCTTAAAATTCCTGGCACTAATTTTTGCTTCAACCATGGCTGCACACAAACAAATTAAATCATATCTATAATATGTTTTTCCATAAGATTACTACTGCTATCTTTTGATTTTCATTGGTGTGATTAATGTACATAATCAAGGGATTTTAAATGATATACGAAATACAGCTGGCTGGGTGTTCAACGTTTTCAGAGATGTTTTTAGGGAGGAGGGAAGTCACATGGCAGCAGGTCACGAACTTTTCTCAGGGGAATGGGGTGCCAACACATTCTCTTATCTTTTTCCCCTCCTCTGTGGTGTTTGTACTTGTAGTTAAATGATGATGGCACCACGAATTCTCTCACATCTTTTCTAAAATTATGATTTAATTGTATCTCCATAAACCTTAAGCCAAAATGAATTTCCCTGTTTACTTTTTGGTCAGGTATTTTGACAAGACAAGGAGAAAACAACTAACATAATTAGTATTTGGGTATTCTTTCATGTCTATATATGGTAATCCAAATTGAATATTCATTAATGGAACTTCTGGAAGTTGAATATCTCAGTGGAAATAACCGGGAGACCTTTTGTTCTCCAAAGTTCTTTGAACTCTTCACATCAAAATGTGCTCCATCCCATTTACAGCAATCTTAGACTCATAATTTTACTCAATCTGAATTAATTTCATAGACTGAAAATTCTCTTAAAACAGAAAGCCAAAATACAAATACATTCTGTACTTCCAATCTCTGATCAACTGTGATGAGAAGCACTGTCCTCTTTGCGGTATGGGATTCATATTGGGAGTAAACAAAAGTGAAGACAGGAAATCAGAAAACATGTGGAGTGATGAAAAATGACAAGGATCACATTTTAGCAGAGAGATATATTACCTAAAAATAGGTATGGAAATTGAAAAGCTAAATTGAGATGTTCTAGTAAAAGTCTTACAATCTACAGAGATTCTTTTAAACACAAAGTTTCTTACTTACCTGCTACAGCACAGTTGAGTATCTTGATCAAGTAATATGAGCAACCTAATGGATGTGTAATTGTGTTAGCTTGATTTTAGAATGCGATTTATATGCCAAAAAGGTAAACAAAACTAGCATTGTTTTGTTATGCTTTACTCTTTATCTTTTTCAGTGAGCTATTCGTCTCTTAGATAATTGTTCTTGATGATCTAATGATAGAAAGACTGCATATAAAATGGGGAAAAACTGAGTTGATATGTATCTGAGTATTAAATTCAGTTTACTCTGACAACACGCAGAAATTCGAGTTTTGTGAATCAGACAAAACTGTGTTCAAGAAGATGAGAAAATTCTAATTCAATTTCTGTTCTGAAATTTTTCAGTTTAATTTTTGATAATGTTACACACTGGTAAGAAAACTCATCTTGAGTTTTTTAGGGGTCCCTGGAGGGGTTGAATTCTGCAGGGCAATGATAAGAATGAAACCCATGTCAGTTCAGTTTAATTAGCCAGTGCTAGGACAAAACTTCTTGAGTATAAATCCAAGTGATTTCTTTCACATTTAAACTCAGGAGAACTGTGGAGGAAACTTTCCACATGAAAATTACACAGCAAATCTTTCAGCATGGCTACATCAAAACTTCTTTGCAAAGTACATCTTCAGCAAAGCACCTGTGATCTTTTCCAAAGAAAGAGTTCTATGAGCAGTTCAAGGTTTGTAGTAAACATAACAGGAAAGACTTTTGAAAAGTGCATGGAACCTCTTTCATTAATATGGATTCCCTTGACTAAAAGAAATGCTCAGTGTCTTGGGTGGTTTTATGAGTTCTGACTTTACACAATAGCAAAGATTAGCAGGTAGAAACACAACCATTCCCACCACTGTGGATAGAAAACAAGTGTCAAATATTTTTTAAAGAAAGAAGCCTGAGTGTTTAACAATTTTGGCTTATCTAAAAGCTGTGCCCTCTATAAGTATTTAAGATGTCATGCCTGGGAAGAATAGAGGGGGTAAAGAGGAAGGGAGTTGGTCATGGGGGAACAGGAAGTTGAGGGGGTGGGGGTAGAATAGGGGGAAGAGGGAATCATAGGATCGAAGACAGATCAGGCACCAGAGTGACCTCGAGTGATCTAAAGGTATAACATCAATTGGCAAGCTAAGCAATAGTGGAGGGACCACCTCAAATGCCCATTCCTGATAATGAACTTGATGTCTATAACCATCCGGGAGCCTTCATCCTGTGACTGATGGAAGCAGAGGCAAACACACAACTAATCACTGAACTGAACCCAAGGAACCCAGTGACAGAGAGAGAGGAGTGATGAGCAAATTGGCAAAGAATGGGCTGGCAAAACCAGCAGAGACAGCTGATCTGAACAGGGGAGTGCTCTTGGACCCCAGACCAACAGTGGGGAGGCCAGCATGGGACTGATCTGGACCCCCCAAATGTGAGTGTCAGTGAGAAGGCCTGGGCAACCTATGGGGCCCTGAGCTGTGGATCAGTGTCTATCCCTGGTATACCAACTGTCTTCATGTGCCTATAGCACAAAGAGAGATGCTCTCTCAGCCTGGACTCTTAGGGGAGTGCCTTGACCCTACCAAGAGTAAAATGACAGACTCTAGATATCCCCTATGTGGAAGGATTTGGCAATAGGGTGGGAGGGAGGGGGAAGGGGAGTGCGGGAAGAGGGGAGGGAGAGGGAACTGGGATTGACATGTAAAACAAGCTATTTAAAATTAAAATAAAAATGATTAAAAAAAGATGTCATGCCAATTGGAGTAAAAAGGGAAACATTAAACTTAATAGTTTCTGTTTCAAATTATTTAATACATAAACCAAAACATGTGTCTCAAATGATCTTAACAATAATACCCTTAACAACAGAATACATAGCCAACATAACAAGAAGTAGACTAAGATGGGCCGAATGAATTCTCTACTTTTAGGAAATATATAGCCCATGGAGACTTAACATGTTACTGCTTTAGAAGGTCTAATTCCCTTTCAGCTAATCCTAAACGAGTATATCTATTAATATCCCTATTGATAAACTAACTTAGTTTTACTACTGTGTTTTTAATGAGTAGCCTGACACTATTTCATATTTTAGATATTGGTTTCATGAAGAATATGTTAGAAATAATAACAATTGAAAGACATATTGAGGCTGCTGTGATTTTTTTTATATATTCAATTTTGGGAGTAACCAAAATCCCTAGTGCTGAAGACAACATGAACTTTATGAAAATTTCCAAGAGCTAGAGCTAGAACAGACATGAATGCCCACTCCTTGAGGACTACCTTTCATGGTACCATTAGGCACTATGCTAGCTTCAAAAGGAGAGAGACAACCAGAAATCCTACCCAGCAATGAAGCCTAAGGACCACATAAATAACCAGCATCTCACAGTTATCCTATGGTGCAGTACTGACATGTATACCTAGGCAATAACCAACAGCTGTATAGTTTCACTTAAAACCCATTCAACAAGATGGATGCTGTTCCTGGTCTTGGAAATGAAGCTCATTTCTCAGAACTTGTAAAATCATGGTCATTGGAAGAGAATCTGTAACCATTAATTTACTAATTCAGAATAATCCCTCCAAACAATCGCTAACCATTTGTTCTTTTACCCACAGGTAACATAATCTTCATCATTCATCAAGGAAACTTGTCTTTGCCACAGAGCCCATTACAAAAACCCACAACCAGTCAAAGCACATAGTTGTGTAGCTCAGTCCCAATGTGTGCTTTACAAAATGTTTCTGCATTCATTGCTCAAGGAACACTGCAGAAGAATGTGAAGAATGTTTTTAACAGCCAGAGGATCAGAGAGTTTGCTGTGAGGTTAAATCTTCTAGTAACATAGAAGATATACCTGGAAGGTCTCACTAACATATAATACCAGTGAATACATCTAATCACATACAATGCGAATGAACTTGCCAAATTGGAGTCCAAGAGGTTCCAATGCTACACAAAGACCTATGGGTGGCTGTGAAAAGCTAGGAGCAGGAGAGGGGTCTTCCCAGGGAAGGAGCAGAAAAATTGATTGTCCAGTACCAAACTGTCATCCTTGGAAACATGTATGCAAATATTTTCATATGTATTCAACATGTTAAATTTGGGATTATATACGTATATTAAAATAATGCACGAATGCAATAAGAACTGGTGAAAAGTGACTTCATCAGTGTGAAAGAGAACAAAAGTTAGGAGGGAAGAAAGAGAAGATCAACATTTTAACTAAATTATCATTGCAAAACAAATCATACACTCATCATGCACTTTCAGAATGAAAAAAAGAGTAAAGGCTATTTGGTACATGGACAAATACTGCCACTTTTCTTCTTCTTCTTGTATGTGTGAGATTTTCTATGTCTAATATAGATAATGGTGTATTTGTTAAAATAATAAAGGTTTGATCTCAGTAAATAAAGTAATCATGAAACATAAAAGTACACCAAAAATTAACACATCAACTGTCATGTTATCTAGAAGAACAAAGCCTTTTTTCTCACTAAAAGGTGAAATTCTAAAGTTAATTTACAAAGAATAAATTAATGTTTGGACAAGGACATAATAATTAGGTAGGTATACATTAGCAACAGTATTATTTAGAACTGGATTTGTCTTAAGAACTTTTGTTTGACAACTTTCTTGCACAAATGAAGCCTGTCTGGGGGTCAGACAATGGAGCTTGCCACTAGCTAATCATAGAGGTGTGGAGGTCTGTACAGAAAGGCAGGAAGTGACATAGCTGGGCAGTAACAGTATATAAGCAGGGACAAACAGGAAATGACTTTGTAAAGACACTTAGAAGGTAAGGTGTGCTTTGGCTTTCTCCTTCTCTCTGATCTCTTAGCATTTCTCTCTATACCTGACTTTGGCCTTTTATTATCTATACCAATTAAGAATTTCTTTACAAACTTTACTATTCATTATGTGCTGATAGGTATTTTTATGCAAACAAAACATTGACTAAATTGAATGTAATCAGTTCAGTGAGTGGTAATCTGCACTAAAGCCACCCTATGCCATGAAGTACTACATATCTTCATCATTCTCATTGCATGAGGCACTGACTTTCCTGTATATGCAATAGGATTCTGAACTTATCTGGGTATATTTTATTGTGGTAGTCAACAAGTCTCTTGAAAGGATTTATGTTTCCTATATTTAAATTTTCAACATTATTGTGATGAACTAGAATAGTTGCTGTATATGTATATATGTGACTAGCTATAAACACATCAATTTTAGTTATATAATTTATTTCCTGTAGGTGTATATGAAGGGGATTTATAGTGTCCTATGAATTAATGATGAATGTTCTGAAAAATATGTTTTCAGGTGAGTTCAATACTATGTGAAGATCACAGAGCATTCTTACATAATCAAAGATTGCTCTGAGCATAATGGGCAATACATTTTCACAAAAGCACCGTGTGATGATCAGATTTAGTTGTCACTTTTGTACAACTTAGAATCACCTTGCAAGACTCTCCATGAACTCAGTACCTATATCATATTGATGTTTAAATATCTCTGTGGATAATAATCCTGATTTATGGTTAATGCAATTAAACTGACCCACTGTGTGTGACGCCATTCTGTAGGTGAGGGAATTGTGAAAGTGTATGGAAGTGATTGAAAACAAATTAGCAGGCATGCATTGAATTGTCTGCTAGAGCTTCAATGTCAATACGATGTCACTGGCAGCTTCAAGTTTCTTAAAACATAGACTATAACTTAGAATTCTGAGCTGAAAATGCAACCAACAACAAAAAGGAAACAGCCCTTTCTCTATTAAATCATTTTTGACAGGTATTTCATGACAGCGAGAAAAATGAAAAACTAAAAGACACGTTACACAGGTTGTCCTCATTGAGCTAAATGTAATTATCTGTTGTATGACCTTGTCATCTTCATAATATCCACCACGTTAATACCATATTATTTATTGTTGACTTTCTCAGAATAGTTAGTAGTTAAAAACAACACCCTTTTCACTGTGAAAACCCTAAGCAGTGGGATTAAGTGTTCATGTTGAAAGAATAAGTAAGGATGGCTGGTGAAACCCATGGAAACAGCTGAACTGAACAAAGGGAAACTCTTGGACCTCTGGCTGACAGGCCAGCGTGGGGCTGATCCAGATCCCTTGAATGTGGGTGTCAGTGAGGAGGCCTAGGTAATCTGTGGGGCCTTGGGTAGTAGATCAGTATTTATCCCTGGCATAAAATGTACTTTGTGTGCCCATCTCACAGTGAGGTATGCTCTCTGCCTAGACTCTTAGGGGAGGGCCTAGGCCCTGGCCTGAATGAAATGACAGACTCTGGAGATCCTCCATGGAGGGCCTCATCCTCCTTGGGGAATGTAGTGGGGATTGGGTGGAGGGCTGGGGTAGTTGAGGAAGGGGCAGGGGAGGAGGGGAGGGAGAGGGAGCTCAGATTGGCATGTGAAGCAAGCTTGTTTCTAATTTAAATAAAAAACATTTTAAAAACAGAAGTAAGGAACAGATACAGAAGTTGAACCAGACAGATTTTTTATAATGTATGCACTAAATACAACACTTCCAGTCTACTGCATAAAAACATAAATTTTAAGACATTTATGTAGCTTTTAAGTGTGTATTCAAATCAATTTACTTGATTGCTTACACTTACATGCATAACCATACATCTTCATATATGAAAAACTAATTTCAAATACAATTTAATAATTTCAAAGACAAACTAAAGAATGATTTTCATAGAGAAATCAAGAACTTTTAGAGTCAGTACCTGTATATATCCACACTACTGTACCCATGAAACCGGAAAAAAATTGAAAAAGCCTAGTAATTGTGGATGTGACTCAGTTGATATACATGGAGTCCTAGATTATATTCCCAAAGCTGCATAAAACTTTCTGTGGGAGTAAATGCCTGAATCCTAGCACTTAGGAGGTGGAGACAGGAGAATCAAAATTTCAAGGGCGTCCCTTGGCTATGTAGTGAGATTGAAGTCAGCCTGCACTACACTAGAGACACTGTTTCTTGTAGTCTTATTTTCTATTTCTTGCGGCCTCTGTGAGGTTGTTACAACTCATGGAGTGGTAAGTTTCTTATCCCTACATCTTATACTAACCCAAATCACAATTACCTATGTTGCAGTCAGAGATGCAGCTCTCAAATATATTACATTATACTCCAATGGGGTTTCATGACTAAATGAATATACATGGTTATGCAAATAAAATCTAGCCACATCATTTTTGCCATGATCTTTTGTGAAAGGGATAACAAGTGAGCTGCATCTTGTGATTTTCTTTGGATTTATTGGAGCAACTGACCCAGAACTCTACAACTAACTAAACAGTGGTTTCTGTAACTAGAATACAACTATATTAATTTTGGCAATTTTGAAATTTCTGCAACATGGTAATTCTGAGAAATGGGAGATCATTGAAACAAAACATGCCATTATGCTGTCACCAGAAAGAAAGTTACTGACACATCCCAGGTGAGAGAAGAATGGATCATTTTATGAAAGGCAGACTTCATTGTCAATAAGTAAATAAATGAATCTCAGCTTCCATCATTCCTCACTTAGCTCATGAGTGATGAGTGAGCAGAAACATATTCCTTTGAGATTGCTTCCCAGTCTATCAGAGCACAATCTCTTTGATATTTCAGTGTTTTACAATCCATATTTTGTACCTTTTGATGTGTTCTTCTGATCTAGACACTGCTCCTGACTTATCATTTTAGACCCACCTATAAATTGAGTTCATATTACTCCTGTAGGAAAGATGTTCACCTATATCAAATGAACACTTCAATAAGATGTTACCATTTCATTTTCAACTGATTTAAACCAGCAGCTGGGCTCCAATTTTCAAGTTGAATGTGCCTGCTTTAAAATGCCACATCCACATCTAATACAAAATTTGCTTTCCTTAAGTCTCTTGAGATTTGATATTCTGCAACTAGGGTTTTGGTAAAGGAACATCCATATTTATTTCTTGAAGGGCTTGAAAATTATCTTTCCTATAAAAAGAGAACAATTTCAATTGATGTGCATGCGTATATAAATCTCAAATGCATATGTGCACCCAGAATAAAATCACACAAGGCAAGATGATTATATTTTGTAATTGAAGAGTTTTATATTGAATGTATTTTCGTATATCATATTTATGACATTAAAATCATCAAAATTCAGGAAGCTGAATAACTTGTCATGTAATGAAAAGAATATTTTTACATAGTAAGTATATAAACAGTAAAATGCTTTCCTTCCATTTTGATATCCTACATATCAGCAGTCACCTAAATATATGCTTGATCATTGTACACATTTTATATTATTGCTTGCAATTAAATAAGTGAATGTCTTAAAATAGAACTCCATTTGTATGTATTGGCATGTGTAGTGATTTGAATTCTGAGTTTCATATATTTTTATGTCAGTTCCTATGTGGCGGACTGCTGGGAAAGATTAGTATGTCTGGCATTTTGGGGGCAAGCATGCCACTGGGGGCAGGCTCTATGACTTCATTCCCTACACAATGCCTAGTTTTTGTGCCTGCCTGTTTCATGAAGTTTACAATGCAAAGTTTTCACTTACTTCTCTATAGCACCATGACTGTATGCATGCTACAACACTCAGCACCATGATGATAATGAACTAACCCACTGTAATAATCAAGCCCTGAACTCAATTGTTTGTTTTATACATTGCCTTGATCATGATGTTTCTTCAGCAGTAGAAGAAGAGTAACTAAAACAGGGTGTTTCTTTGTCATCAGTAATGTAGATTATTTCCTACATATTACTTTCAATGTATATTGGTGTGGGGAGAGGTGTGGGTGTTTTTCTGTTCATCCATTCAAGTTAGTATTGGGCTCCTATAAAGGTGCTGGAATCAAGCTGAATATTTCTGACAAAGCAGCCATTACTCTTAGCCACAGAGCCATCTTCCCACATGTCTTATTGTAAAATATATTAGTTGTAGTGAAAGAGTGCAGTGTTTACTCAATATACTCCTTTAAAAGAACACAAGTTATAAAAGTATTAATTGTTTTTCTAGTTCTAATTCTGTCATTTTTTTAGTGGTAGATTACTACCTGAAATATATATTCAATATGACTACTCAGGTTGATTTGATGACTACCCTTACCGTTCCTTGAGTTTGTAGTCTTTGGGTTGGCAATTTGGTGTGAGACTTTTTTTAAATTTTCAACCATTTTTATAATGTTTAAAGTGATTTTGTTTTCTCTTTTGATATTTTGAGACAGTTTCTCTGTACTATTCTGTCTCTGTGGACCAGGTTGGCCTCAAACTCACAGAGATCTGCTTGCCTCTGCCTCCTGAGTGCTGGGGTAAAAACATATGTGCAACCACTGCCTTGCTTTAATAATGTTTACAGTAAGTTTAATTTGTATAAAATATAAATTTAAGTATAAATTTGAAAACATCAATATATACCTGTTGGACATAATTATTAAGGTTGCATTTAGTGTCATGATTTTCCTCATCATAATACGTTGATGAACAAAGAATGTAGCACAATGTTAGCATTCATGATTTTTGGCAGCTCACTGGTATGTCTCTCACAATACAACACAGTATGAGACTGTAGCAAATGGACAAAATTGGTCTCCTAACTGCATAGCGAGTTGGATTATTAGGCCATTTGGATTTTTTGGAATGGATCTGTTGGAGGGAGTTTATCACTGTAGGGTTGGACTTTGAGGCTTCCTATGCTCAGGATACCACCCAGTGAGTTACTCGGCCTTCTGTTCCATGGAAAATGTTGCATTCCCACCTCCAATACCATGTCTACCTATGTGCTGCCGTGTCCACTGTCATGATAATAATGTATTGAACCTCTGAACCTGTAAGTGAGCCACTCCAATTGAATTTTTTTCTAACAAGTGAGGAGGCCTAGGTAATCTATGGAGCCTTGAGTAGTATTTATCCCTGGCATACAAACAGATTTTGAGAGCCCATGCCACAATGTGGGATGCGCTCTCAGCTTGGACTCTTGAAGGAAGGCCTAGACCCTACTCTGGATGACATGACAGCCTCTGGAGATCCACCATGGAGTGCCTCACCCTCACTGGGGATCGGAGTGGAGATTGGGTGGGGGACTGGGGGGGTCTGGTGGGTAGAGATGGTGAGGAGGGGAGGGAGAGGGAGCTGTGATTGGCATGTGAAACAAGCTTGTTTCTACCTTAAATATAAAAAAGGAAGGAAAAAGAAAACAAAACAATTGACTTATTCTTTAACATATTTTCAAGATCATTTAAATTTTAAAACTTTTCCTCCCTAGGCTTTTCTGAATTCCCCATCCTTGGCTGTATTTGGAATTTGAACTTTGCAATGAAGAATTTTTTTTCATAGTCAACAATCTAGAAAACAAAATAAATGTTATTTCTCAAAAAAAAGTGTTTCTTAATGTCTATCATTTTTACTACCCACTGTAATGCTAACGAATATCCTTCCCTACAATGAAAATACTCTTAAGGGTCATATACATAGCTCAGTAGTGAGGTGCTTGCCTAGATTATATTAGATCCTAGATTCAATATTCAACACTGAAAAAACTGATCAATTTACAATAGTTTTATCAATAGCTTTAATGAATATAAAAGTTTGATAATAATTTTGTTGCTGTATGCCCTCTTAACAGACTATTTCACTTAAAGCAACTTATTTCAAACTTTATCAACCCGGATAATTTTATTTTTGTTCTGAATAATAGAAATGACATATTTTAAGTTATTAAACTTAGATATACCTTGCCCTTGTTTGCTCAAGTGAGCATTTATCCCCTGAAACACGGAATAGGTTGTGCTATTTTGTATAAGTTAAAGAAAACCAGGATTAAGTGGATTTCTTGAAAATTGCTAGCAACGTCAGTGAAGGACAGGTCACCTGGAGGGCATAGGAACAGTCTTCTTCAGCATGCTGTCATCTCATTTTCAGACCACTGCCTCAGGGGACAGAAGTGATAGCCCAACATTAAGAGAGGGAATACACAAAAACTGCATAACCTTGATGGTAAAGACCTTCCAGTCTTACGAACTCTCTCCAGCTCTTCCTTGTCCATAGCTATGATCTCTTCATCTCTGTCTGCAGTGCAGCCTCAGCTCATATTCAGAATGCAAGCAGCCATATGTGAGTAAAACTGGATAAAGCCTGTTTTTTTACTCCCTCCTCTGCTCCCAGTCCCTTCCATGTGCCCCTCAAACCCAGTACCCATCTCCTCCTCCATTTCTGTTCAGGATAGGGCAATTCTTCCATTGAGAGCAACAAAATATACCATATCAAGTTGACACATAATCATGTATCTTCCCATGTAGTAAGGTAGGGCAAGGTGACCCAGTATGAGGAATGGGGTCCCAGAAGAGAAGAAAAGAGTCAGAGACAGTTGCTGCTCACATTGGCAGGAGACTCGCAAGAGGACCAAGCTATGCAACTGTAACATATATACAGAGGGTCTAGGTGAAACCCACGTAGACTTCCTGGTTTTTGGTTCAGTCTCTGTGATCCACCATTAGTCTGAGTTGATTTTGTGGGTTTTCTTCTGGTGTCCTTGACCCCACTAGCTCCTACAATCATTTCTCTTCCCTTCTGCAGATTCCTGAGGTCCATCTAATGTTTGACTGTTTCCATCAGTTTCTGAATGAAGCCTCTCTGATGACAACTGGGCTATGGGTCTAGCAGAATATCATTAGGTTTTATTACAATGACTTTTTTTTTGTTTCAGTTATCCTGTGGGTCCTGGTGATTCAGACAGTATCAGAAGTGAGATAACTTTCCTGTCAGGGGTTTTAGGTTAGAACAGTCATTGGTTGGCCATTACCTCAAACTCTAGGCTACACCTCATACATCCCACAGGCGGACTGTAGGTCAAAGATTTGGGGTCAGGGTTAGTTTTCCACTCCCTTCACTTGAAAACTTGCATAGCCTCAAAATGTATTTTGTCATTCTACAGGTTTAGTTAGATACTGAATCTTGTGATGATTGAGAAGATCTCAAATCATACTCAATAAGGCAGGCATTAATTTATAGTATTACATTATACAGCCTCACCTTATCATTTGTTCCATAACTTTTATCTTCAAAAGAAAGTTCAAGGCAGGGACTTGTTAAGTTTACCTAGTACCAGCAATTTAGAGTGTTACTTCAGTGCTGAGCAAAGTATTTCATCACAATTGCATTTATCTCTTCATCTGAACTGAAGCATGCATATAGGCTGCATGTAACTGTCTTCATTAGCAAAATAAAACTGTATATGGAATGTCCCCTTGAACAGTGCACAGGTTTAGCAAAGAAATTGTTTAAGGAAATGTATGTCAGTGTTATTGCCTAGAATCCATCATGTGATTAAATATTTAATTCCCAATACAACAGAGAGAGGTTTTTCTCATGAAGAAGTTTGGTAGATATTGGCATTGCCTTTAACAAAATGCCTTTTAAAAAAGTCACTCAGTAAAGTCTCTACACATTAGCAAAAACAGCCAATCTCTTGAATATGGAATATGAAGAACAAAAATTCATCTGAACTAAGTTTTTGTATTTTTTGTGTATAATTTTGCCTGAATGTGTACATGCATGCATTGTATCTTTAGATGCCAGAGTAGATGACAGGACCCCTGATACTGAAGAGACTGATGATTTGAGGTCACATGTGGGTCCTGGGCAAATCCTAGTCCTCTTCTTAAAGATCAGCCAGTGCTTCTAACAACTGTGACATCTCTCCACTTCCTAATGCTTGATATTGTTGCAAATAGTCAACCCATAGATATTAATAATTGTCAGCTCTACAAAATATCACCAGTTCTCTGTAACATTGGGGAAATCTTACATATACAATATAATTAATAAATATGATACACCTTAGTTATTAATTATTAATTATTATATTCAATGAAACTATAGTCTCATATCAATTCCTAGGAAATTGAAATAAAATACACTTATATTAAGATATATATTACATCATAACCTAAGCAGAGTTCTCAGAGGAATAGGACTTCTTATGGCTATTTAATAGAGAAGGAAAGTAAAACTTGTCCTGGAATATTGAAACCACTCTTACCTAAATTAAGACACATACACAGAATAGTAAAGCCATTCTGCCATACTATCAATAATATTAAATTCTTGAACTAAATAATCAGAATTCCAAATTTATGTACATCTATATTTTCTATGAAAGGGTGATATGAATATTTAACTTTTTAAGAAAATGAGTTCAAATATATAATATAGACATGTTTATGAGAAGAAACAACACATATATAAGTTTACATACATGTGCTGGCTACTTTTATGTCAACTTGGTAAAAAGAGTAGTCACATTGGAAGAGGGAGGCTCAATTGAAAAACATGTCTCTACTCCACCAGGTTGTTATATAGGCAAAGCTATGGGGAATTTTTTTTGATTGATGACTGATATGGGAGGGCCCAGATCACTGTGGGTTATGTCAACCCTGGTCTGGTGGTCCTGGGTGCTATAAGAATGCAGACTGAAAAAGATGCCCATTCATACAACAAGGTTGTTTGTTCCACTATGTTCATAGCAGCATTATTTGCAATAGCCAGAACTTGGAAGAAACCTAGATGCCCCTCAACTGAAGAGTGGATAGAGAAAATGTGGTACATTTACACAATGGAGTACTATTCAGCAGAAAAAAAAAACAATGGAATCCTGAGATTTGCAGGCAAATGGATGGTACTAGAAGAAACCATCCTGAGTGAGGTAACCCAGTCACAAAAAGAGAAACATGGCATGTACTCTCTCATATATGGATTTTAGACATAGATCTGGGGAGTGCCAGCCTACAATCCCATGGCCAGAGAGTCTGGGAAACAGAAACTTCATTCAGTGGCTGATGGAAGAAGAGGCAGACTCGCACGGCTAAGCATTGAACTGAACTCAAGAAAGCCAGTAACAGAGAGGGAGGACTGATGGCCAAAGGGATTAAGACTGGGCAGGTTTAACCCCCAGAAACAGCTGACCTGACAAAGTTTAACCCTTGAATCCCAGGCATCAGCCTGGGAATCCAGCATGGGATTGATCAAGACCCCCTGAATGTGAGCGTCAGTGAGGAGGCCTAGGTAATCTATCAAGCCTTGGGCAGTACATCAGTATTTATCCCAAGTATACAAATGGACTTTGTACTCCCATCCAACAATGTGAGGTGCACTCTCACCCTGAACTCTTGGGGGAGGGTCTAGGCCCTGTCCTGGATGAAATGACAGACTATGGACACCCCCAAGGAGGGCCTCACCCTCCCTGAGGAAATGAGGGGATATTGGGGGGTGTTGGGGGAAGGGCACGGGAGGAGGGAAGGGAAACAGAGAGGGACCTGGAACTGACTTGTGAAGCAACCTTGTTTCTAATTTAAATTTAAATTTAAAAGTAAGTAATAAAACAGAAAACAAAGAAAAAAACATAAAAAAGAATGCAGACTGAACAAGTTATGAGGAATAAGCCAGTAAGCAACACTTCTCCATGGCCTCTCTGTCAGTTATGGTTTTGAATTACTATCCTGACTTCCATCAGTGATAGAATGTGATGGGGTACTCTAATATTACATAAACCCTTTCCTCCTGAGTTACTTTTGGTGACTGTTTTATCACAGCCATAGTAACCCAAACTAAGACAGTACATAAACTCTATTTTGGTACTTGGATATTTGGTATTTTCATTCATTGTATATGATGTCCTAGGTTTTTTATAATATAGACAATACCATCTTATGTATGTCAAATATAGATTAGGTAAAAATGTTTTATAGGGGATGTCCTTTGTATATATGTTTCTCTTAGTGATTTGTCCAATGGAGACCAAAAAATAGGTGGGAGTAGGATACCAGGAGAATTCCAGGAAAGGTAGGCTGAGAGAGACCTTGAAGCACCAAGGAGCTGAGAAAGAAGTAACAGATCTGGACCCTTCTTAAGTAAAATAAAACCATGTGGATATACACAGATTTATATAAATGTGTTAATAATTAAGACAGAGTTAGTCAATCAGAAGCCCTGTCCATTGCCTAACAGTTTTATTATAACATAGCATCCATGGGTTTATTTGGGGGCAGAAGCAGCAGTGCAACCTGGTAGGACAAAAAAACTCCAGCAACAAGTGTTTTCATGATTTTTGTATCTAATAGTCTCTTTACAGTTCTTTATTACTTTTGCTCCTACATGTTTTCTTGTAATGACAATATATAACAAAGATGTTTCTCCATGACACTCCTCTTTATCCTCTGGGTCTTACATTCTTCCTGAACTTTCTTCCCCAATGATCTCTGTGCTCTTTAGGGAGTGACTTGGACATTGTAATTAAGGTTTAACATTTTGCCATCACTTACTCTTTAGAACATTGTCTAGTTTGTTTCTCTGGACTAATCATTGCCCAAAACAGTTAGTTTAGTTAACTTATTTATAGAAGAGAGAAATGATTTTTCCCAAGGAAAAATATACCAATTGGTTACCAGTACCAAATGGACATCCTTAGAATCACACACACACAATTAACGTTATACAGACACAGCTTGATGTATTTAGTAATATATGCATATTTGAAAACAGTGAAGGAGCAGTTCAAAAGTTTAGAAACACTGCTGTGTTGGCTAGTTAGGGACTAGGGCATCTTTGGGCAACAACTCATAGGCATATATCCCCAACCTAACATTGAGATATTCATTTACAAACTTGTGGTTTAATTTCATCTTTGAATGATTTTATTTATCCACTATATATTAATTAGCATTTAACAGATTAGTAAGTCCTGTATTTCTATGTGCCTGACTATTTTAACAGTTCAGTTTGGGGAAATTGTAACTAAGATTTAATGACAAAATGTAATAACTTGAAATGCTATGGACTTCAATACATACTGAACTCAAAGTCATGCGCAGTTCTTTCTGTAGATATTTCATGAGTTTACTGTTTAAGTTATTATAAAAATATAAAATAAGATTCTACATGTAAAATGCAGAAACATTACAGTTGAGAAAAGGGTGAGAAATGCGTTATTATTTTGATTCTTACTTATAATGGTGAGTTGCAGTTTGCCTGTGTGATGCTTCCTCAGACTCCCCAGCAGACTTTTCTAAAATGATGGCAGGTGATGTTTCTAAATGATTAAATAGAATTAATATTTCATGAATGAGTTTATTATGCCCTGGTTATAGAAACATGATGATTCATGGTTGAAATTTTATCTGAAAATGTTTAATTGAAATGAATCATCCAAATTAGTTGTTGCGTGTGGATGAGAAAACACACATGCATACACACACACACACACACACACACACACAATCACACTTCTGTAATAGATTAATCTAAATTTGCAGTAACTGAACTTTAAGCAGTGGGTGTATATATCCTTCAGCAGCTGCATAACTTTCAAAGGACACTTCAGCACTGCAAGTTTGCTATGTTTTTCTTTATCTGTGGACAATTATAATTAAAGTGACAAGAAGTATGAATTCAGTATACATTGAGGAAATATTATGAATCATGAGAATATGATAGAATACTTAAGAAAGCACTCATTGCAGAAATTGAGGAAATCCTTTGTATGTCCTAATCCTAATGGGATTATATAGTTAAGACACTGCAATGAAAATTTTAGAAGTCTTTAACTATTATGCTATATTTGATAATTGTATAATAATGTCACAACTTTCAGAACTGCATTTCATATTTTTTGAAGTATGTGGGTTTTTTTTTGGTTTTTTCAAGACAGGGTTTCTCTGTATTGTTTTGTACGCTGTCCTTGAACTCACAGTGATCCACCTGCCTCTGCCTCTGGATTGCTGGGATTAAAGGCATGTGCCACCAATGCCAGGCTGAAGTGTGTTTTATATTTGTGTATTATTTTTATTTTTTGTAATTTAATACTACATACAATGAAATGTAACCATATTTAGCACCATGATACTTACTGATCTCCCTTTCTTCCCATTGAATACATTTCCTTCTCAGAAAGTCATGCTCCTACTTCCATGCTTTTCTTTTTTTTTAAGGGGGTATGAATGCACATGGGACTTTGTATTGTGCAGATAGTCTAAGTTGCTGCATGACCAAGACTGCTATGACCATGTCACATTCAGAATTAGTACTTTCATCCCTTCCTCTAACTTGAAATATATATTTCCTTCTTAGGACTGAGCACTCAGGAGTCACTTAATCTCATCTGATTGACAAGTTGTGAGTCTCTTTTATTTCCTGCTACTCTAATACTTTAATGTAATGCTTTATATGATGAATGAATGAACTCAGAGGAAAGGAGAAACAAATGGTTGTTAAGAAGTAGAATAAGAGGAGACTGAGATCACTCTTATATGCACGATATAGTTTGGGAATCAGATCTCATTTCCTGACACCAGCCAAATATTGTGGCACAGTGGTTGTTGCCCTAAAAAATCATTTCTGTTGCTAGCCACTAATTCATCGCTTTGCCAAACTTCAGTCACATATGCTGTTGAAATCCTTCAGATTTTAAAGATTTGAGGGTTTAAGAATGACTATTTTTGTTATAAGCATTGGGTTTTAATTTTTAGGGTATGAAAAAGATCTGGATATAAAGATTTTTTTCTTTATTTGATGAGAAACATCAAAACGAATGCCACGTGTGCACTCACATTCAACTGAAGTCCTAAAAGGAACAGCCAGGAATGGAACTTCAAATAACCATAGAATCGTTTCAGTAAATGAATGTTCCATTGAACCTTCTCTTACACCAGGTTTTCAAGAAAAAATGCAAAGCTTTTAAGTCTCCAAAGTTATTTTGTTAAAGGAACAACAAAAGTAAAAAATCAAAAAAGCTTTCTATGTTTTTATACTTCTTATAAAAATATTCAGAATATAGAAGAAAAAAGGATGCTACTCACTTCTAACAATGGTAGGATGAGTGTGCCTACATAAGGGCACACTCATTCCATTCGTTTAAATAGAAACTTTAATAAGATATATTAAATAACAGAGAAATAAATCCATAGTATGTTTCTTAAGGTTCTCAATGGATGACGGCCATCTCAATATCCAGGCACTCAACTGTGTTGTGTAAACAAATAATCTTTTAAAATGGTCACCATTAAACCACAGACTAAGATTTGCTGTCTATATCTGCAATTATCATTTATTTTAAGCAATAAAATATGGCACCGAAAAAATGGAATGTTTAATATGTAAGAAACCTAAATTATTTTGTAAAATTAACTGAGAATATATTCCCAATTTCCTCTTCTATCCTCTTTACGGAATCAGGATACAACCTCTATCTGTCCTTAGTGATCAATCAATACAGAAGCCATGCAAAACACAGAGAAGATTCTTACAGAAGAACAGTTGGAATAACTACTAGACATTCTATAAAGAAGCTTAGAGGCTGAGAGCTACACATAAATGTCTGAAATCAATGAAGTATCCCCCCAATGTGCATGGAAGACTATAGTGTCTGATGTATTATGAAAA